>NW_028318448.1:2170000-2509500 GCF_062004578.1 Staurois parvus | reverse complement strand
CGTATTTCATAAGAGGCATGGCGAGTTTTTTGAAGTTGTAATTTTTTTGTCATCATTTTTTGGAAAATGAAGAAATTTAACAAGTTATTTTCACAATTTTCTTTTTACATACTGTCACCAGTGCAGTACAGCATCAGCATATAACTGGTGTGGCAGTGATCAGGGACACTGACTGGTGACAGTACGAAAAAAAATATTTTTTAAACTATTTTTTAATTTATCTTTTTATTTTTTATTAAATTTTTTCTCTTTTTTTAAGATTTTTTTTTCATATTTCACTATGACCAAAGTAGTATAATGTTACCATAGTAACATTGTACTACTTTGGGGAAGTGATCAGTATTTCTTTTTTTTACACAATTTGATTGATTATAGCAAATAATTTCTTTGCTATAAGCAAGCATTTAAATGAATGACATCAAACAATTCAAGTTTTTTTTGTTGTGATTAGCTATGATTGGCCACGGCTAATCACATGACACAGATGGGCTGTGATTGGCCCAGTCCGTACATGTGATCGCTGTGACCATTCACAGCTAGATACACTTGTATACAATGGATGGCATGAAAGAAAGCCATCCATTGTATACAATTGTCATGTGACCTTCAGGTCACATGGTACTGGCAACGGGGCCGGTACACAGATCTGTCATTGGCCTTATCCGAGGTACACGGCAGGTGACAGATCTCGCTACAGCGCGGCCCTGCAGGCATGTGCAAAGCGCGATCTGGGACAGACGTCATATGATGCCCTCTCAGAGTGTTCGCCCAGCCGTCATTTGACCTTAGGCCAGGCAGCAAGTGGTTAAGCATTCTCACATGATCTCTGCAATGTTTGCAATATCTCATCTGATAGCCACCACCGTCTAGTGGTCAAAATGTTGTATTTTGCTGAAATCTTGTAATAAAAAAAAATACAACAAATGGGCACTAGATGGAGCTGATTATCATTTTACAAATAAAATGATCATTCAAGGCACCTGTGCAAATGCCTAAGACATCCCCATGAAATGTATATAAAGCTCAAACTTCTATTTTTTGGATTGGGTTTGTAAGCATTAACTATAGTCAGTATTGCTGCCAGAAAAATTCAACCTTTCTCTTTTTTCCTGGTATACATTATCACTGAAACAGAAAGAGATGGAAACCCCATATTTTACAGCTGTCACTAGACAAAGTGGTGATGCGAAATAGTCAAATGGGCTCACTTGTTCTGCTAAGAACTGTCCTACAGGGGAATTCCCTTCACTTTGTAGATATCCTAAAACATCCTGCTCCATTCAATGATAGTGAAGGGAAATCTTGTCAATGGGACACAAACAGCAACATTTAACTGGTAGAGGTTTAAACTCTTCTGTACTGTAAAGCTGGGTATACACTTAATCAAATGTTAGAAGCAAACAACATCATGAACTACTTTTGAATGACATTAGAATGTTCTGAGAATTTTCGTACAAATTTTCCTAAGAATTTTAGTACACATTTTTGTTCATATTTCTACTAGTGTTTACCCAGCTTCATTTAAGAAAATAATTTTGGCTTTACATACATATATTCAATAGTTACACTCTATTTAAACAATTCTGAAGGGGATTATGTCATGGCCAGACTGAGATTCTAGAAACACTAATCATTGTGTAAATCTGAGGATGTGAATATGTTAATGTGCTCATATAATGAAATTACGATAAGCATGGTGAAATAATAAACATGTGTTTTCAGAACATGTTTTATAAACATTTCTCATAAATGACTCCATCTTATTCTTACATTTTCAGCAAAACCAAGGACAGTATAAAAGAGCAGATGGCCCACATGGCTAAAACGTGTTGTTTTTCACAAGGACTCAGCAACATATTGTATACAATAGTAAATGTACAGATTAAAGACCTGGACTTGATCCAGAAAGTGTAAACAGCCCTTTATCCTTAATAGCTGCACACATGGAGCGTGAGCTTGAAAGTATGAGTTATGAGACACAAGATATGTACTTTTAAAAAAATGGATAAAGTGGCCACAATTACAGCTGAAGATCCAAATAAAAGTTATGTAGATGTTTATGCGTATGTAGTTGTGAAATACAGAAGGAATGTATTGCAATATGACAAAAAAGTATTAGCTTCAACTATTAAGAAAAACAAAGCCATAAGCTAACTTTTGATTTGCATGTGTATTAATGTCAGCCTTCCTGTAGATGTCACTCTAGTGCTTAGCAATACATGTCTTTGGAATGAACAATATATGTTCCTTATAGAACAAAATTGCCACAGTGTGTCATACGTTTATGTCAATAAGCCTTTACCTACAGAATATAAATCACTTGTTCTGCCTTCCACAAATTACAAATACACCTGAAATTTGTGTTTTTCAAAATTCCACATTACACAATGAGGATATTAAAAAAAAAATAGATGCTGTTAGATAAAGAATCCTAAGAGAATAAGGAACTAATACATATTAGGAAGCCCTTTACGAAACAACTTATTTGCTGGTTAAGCACTCTATTTTGTATTTGTCTTTACTATTCTGTTCTGCACCGCACCATGCAAATTTCTCCTCTATATTCCGAAAAAAAAGAAAGAGATCAAAAGACATTTAAGAAAAATGTAAGAAGTCACAGCAGATATTGTTCTGGCACTCTTTAATATTGGAATATGTGAATATATTAAAGTTGTTGGCAATTAAAGACACTATGGCATTTGATTAAACTGTTCATGGAAATCTGTCATAAATGTTTCTTTTTTTTTTACCATTCTCGGGTTTAAAACAACCCTTTGTTAAAAACTGGGGTGTAATTATTAGATGTCCCTTGATTGGGGTTTTTGGTGATTTCAGTTTATCTTTACTGCAGTTTCAATAGTTTGCTTGAAGCTAGGAAATAAGAAAAATACTGGGATAGATTGTCATAGTTAAAAACTGATAGAAGGATCTACAATTGTGGCAAAGTTGCCCAATCCCCATTGTCCCCATATAAACTTCAACACCTACCTACCAGTGTATGCTAAGATGGAAAAGTACAAGATCTGATTAGGGTAGAGGGCACAGTACAGGGTCTGATGAGGGTAGAGGGCACAGTACATGGTTCTATGAGGGTAGAGGGCGCATTACAGGTATATAGTATATGATTCTGGCCCATTACAAGGTCTCATGAGGGTAGAAGGCACAGTACAGGGTCGGATGAGGGCAGAGGGCACAGTACATGGTTCTATGAGGGTAGAGGACACATTACAGGTACAGTATATGGTAAGCTGGCCCATTACAAGGTCTTGTGAAGGTAGAGGCTCTGAGGACAGTAGAAGGCACAATACAGGTACAGTGTATTACAGGCTGGCACAGTACAGGGTAGGATAGGTGTAGAAGTCACAGTATAGATATTGTTGCAATCTGTATATAGTGATCTGGTATATGAGGGTGATGTACCTCCATCCCTCATGATATAAACCAACAATACATTCCAAATGCCCATGTGACTTTATATGAGGTACAACACAAACAATAGTATAAATGTATGAAAACAAATATTTTAAAACGTTACTAAACTGATGATCCTGCATTCACTATATCTGATCTCCCATAGTGCACAGAACATGGAAATGCAATTATTTTAGTAAATATAAACTGCTAAATACCTTTTTTCATCAGCAGTTAGAGCAGTCTTGTGACTTCTATCAGTGTCCAGCTGTGCACTGGTTAAAGCTTGTAGGAGGAGTTTTCATTCTGCTCTGACTGTCCTATGAGGCTGCATAACATCTGACCCTCTGTCTGGACACTGCTGATTGGCTATGTGCTGATCACATGCACCTTTCCAAAGAAAGACTAGAAACTTTCTAGCAATACTCACTAAACTGAGCATGTGTAGAGTGACTCCTAGGGCTCTGTACTATCAGCAGATGGATTAGGGACAGTAGAAGAAGGGGAGGATCAGAGAAGACAGGATAAACATCCTTTTTACACAATGCAGAGGATTAACCCCTTAGGTTCCACAGTGAGTATAGCAAGCATGCTTTACTGCATATACAAACTGATTCCTACTGTTGTGGGTTAAGTAACACTTTATTACGACAATTATATATAAGACATGCCTCTGTGAAAAGAAATAGCTTATCTGATATCATTGTAATTAGAGTTCCATATCTTATGCACAAATATTTGTGTTAGAATTCCACAGAATAACAAAAAAATGTCAAGATGCAGTGCATCCCAATTCTCAACATGTTTCATCATCAAGAGTAGATGTTACTGACATGGTGTACACAAGCTTAAAAACAATTATAATTATTCAAGCACAAGTTCCTGATATTTCCTGCAATCCCCCAAAGTAAAACCCTAAAACCTGTGCTGACCTCATAATAGAGTGCTCTACTAATGAAGGGGAGAGCAGCAGCAGGTGAGCTGCATTCAGCAAGTACTCCAACCCACACTGACCCATTGAGGCCTGGGCCAAATATGGGAGGACTACCTTTCCCCTTATTAGCGTCCCTGGAGGTTGATTTACTAAAGGCAAATAGGCTGTTTACTTTGAAATTGAATTTTCTTTTACCCTAGTGAATGAGGTAAAGCTCTGTTGACTTACATCATTCAATCATGTGCAAGCAAAAATACCCTTTTTCCCTTGAACGTGAATGTGTATTTTTTGCAAGGTGAATTTTTACCACACTCACTAATCTTGGGAAAAATCCTTTGCAAAGTTAAAAGTCATTTGCAAAAAGAACAGCCTATTTATTGTCAACCCCAATGACTTGCTTACCTGGAACAAGTATGCAACTAGGAAAGTCAAAGTTCCTCCTACGCATACATGGTCCAAATCAATGATTCAGGAAGCAGTAGGAAAGAAAAAAAAACCTGATTATAAAAAAAAAACTTTTAAGTTTACTTTAGGAAAGACGCACATAATGACACCAATTATGTGAATGTTGCATTGTGTGTTTTAGACTTAAATTGAAAATATACACAGACAAAAGGAAACAGTAGCATGTCGCTACATCAAGGTAATGTATTGATGTAAATGGGACTTTCTGAAAACAATTGATTTTCTCCTAACTACGCTTTAGAAAGTTCACCAACATGCATGACAAAGCTTCTTGTCTGAAAGATACCTACAATAGTCAGATAAATGAATTGCTAAAACAGTAGAAAACTGTTTGGAATAATGATAGCAAGGTCACTCTCACCTGCCAAAACTTTATACAATAACCTATTATACTAAATTGTAGTGAAAAATTGCAGCGCTAATTAGAACATAAAGTCCGTTCACAATAAGATAGATGACAACAAAGTCCATGTAGGTTTCCCATATACAGAAATGAAGAGCCATGCATAGGAAAGGGATTCCAGTCCGAAAAGGGGACCACCACCATACATCCAAATAAACTGGCCTATTACCAAAAGTGTTGACAGCTGACAGGTTGGTCAACATAAGCAGTAACATAAATCCAGCAGGTGCTGCAACTGGTTCTTGTATAGGAAACGCTCACAGGGTCATCCAAGTTATTCCTCCAAAAAGAGTTTCAAATGGCAAACACCCCATCAGGCCACCAGAGCACCACATGAATAGAAGAACTGCCAACACACAGTGTATTAAATTCAAAGGGACAAGATGGTCACTGTCCCTCAAGAGAGCAATGATGTCACACAGCATGGCTCCACCCTGCGCGTTTTGTCCTCAACAGACATCATCAGGGGCACGGCCTGAGCGATGCATCGCACGATATAAATAGAGCCAAGAGGGACACTCCCCCTCATTAAAGGGCATTCCACAAACCGGAAACAACACCTCAAACCGGGAGATGGAGGCAGGAAATAAAAAACCTCCACACTACAATGCGTTCCACCTACAGGAAACGCAAAACCCAGTGGGGAGTGACAGCGGATCCCATTTAGCAGGGATCAGATTAATATATTGTCAAAAATGACGCCAAAAAAATGCCATACTAGCAGCAAATGGTTAGCTTTATTTTGGTTTAAAACCATATATTGTTCTTAGAGAACATTAAAACAATGAATTAAATAGAAAAAATTCAGGACAGTGTCATCTTGTGTCACAGATCAAAAATTACAACACATAAAAAAAGACTATAATACTCATAAAAAATACTTCTATCATTCACAAAAATATAAAATACAGTGTAATATAAAATCAACTATTATTAATGAAGGCATTTACATCCCACTCAATGTTGAGGCCAAAAGGAACATATGTCTTGAGGGAATATATCCATAGGGTTTCCAATTTGGAAAATTCCCTTCTAACATGATTGCCCCTCCAGTTCAATATAAACCTATCAGCAGCAACAAAAATGGTGCTCTGGTGGCCTGATGGGGAGTTTGCCATTTGAAGCTCTTTTTGGAGGAATATCTTGGATGACCCTGTGAGCATTTCCTATACAAGAACTCATTGCAGCACCTGCTGGAATTATGATACTGCTTACAGTATGTTGACCGACCTGTCCAACCTGGTCAACACTTTTGGTAAGAGGCCAATTTATTTGGGTGTATGGTGGTGGTCCCCTTTTCAGATTGGAACTCCTTTCCTATGCATGGCTCTTCATTTCTGTATATAGGAAACCTACATGGACTTTGTTGTCATCTATCTTATTGTGAACGGGACTTTACGTTCTAATTAGTGCTACAATTGTTCACTGCATTTTTTTCTCTGCCTATGTGTGCAAGATAATATAATAATGGATATGCTACAATATAGTTGAACATTTCCCTACAATTCAAGTGAAAATAATAATGAATATACCACAATATAATTGAAAAAGCTCCCCTACAGTTCAAGTGAAATCAAATCCCAAAAATTGTCCAAAATATCAAAAAGGAAACACCAATATGTCCCTCCTGTGTAATCAAGGAGTTCCTGTGAGCATCTTGATTACACAGGAGGGACATATTGGTGTCCTATTATTGGCCATTTTCACTAAGGGCAGATGAATCTATCTCCCTGTAAGGGACCGCCCGGCGGTACCACTAGCACTCCACTGATTGGATGTTCCCAGCGCACGGAGTCTAAGCCCCAGAGTACTTGTTCACCAGGGCCCCTGATGGTGGGGATGGACTTGGAGTACCCTGGGACCAGGTCATGACTACTGAGGACACCCGTCAGTGGTAGGGGTATTCGCCAGGGGCTCCCACGGGAGAGAGCCAGGTATGAGGAGGTCTGGAGACCCCGTTGAGAGGGATGGATGGATGGCTGAGCAAGTGCAAGGTCATACAAGCCGGGTCGGTAACTATGGGGACGGTGCGGTACAGAGCAGCGGGCAAAGAATAGTCGGGTCACACGCCAGGTCAGCAACAGCAGGTCAGATCCAATAGGGGGCATTCAGGAGAGAGGTCAGGCAAGCAAGGGTCAAGAACAGGAGAAACAGCAAGGTCAGGGCACAATCCGGGTCAGCAACTTACTTTGACAGGTTAACAGGTTCACAGGATTCAGAAAGACCAAAAGGCACTGAATGACAGCTTAGGGCCGTTTAAATATCCCGCCCTGCGCTGTCATTGGTGCCAGGCGCGCGCCCGTGGTCTCTACTGCGCATGCGCGAACCTGGTTGCCGCGGACGGCCAAGTCCCGGCGCCCGCGTACAGGGCGGTGTACTGCGCCTGCGCCGAGCCCAGCGGTGCGGCGATCTCCGACACTCCCTTTACTTTCTGGAACATACTGAGTGGCCTGCCTCCTGGAACATGTGACAGTGCATCATCTGAGTGGGAATGCACAAGTGATGTAAACTTCCCACGATGGTTCTGTGAGGCCAGGTTTACATTACCAGTACCTTATTCAGTCAGGCAATGATAAAAACAGTAATTGTAAAAATAAAAATATATTTGTTCAAAAATTAATGTAAGAATATTTCAAATCAGCATGTAGAGCTGTATACTGATGGGATTTTTAGTGAAAGAGGGGGAAAGATCCAGGCTGACTTTGGTCTACTTTAGATCCTGTAGTGGAAGGATCACTTTTAAGAGCTGAAAAAGATTAATAAATATATACATACCCACGTACAGGAATATTTATGCCATATGCTGATTGTATGATTTCTTCAAACCTTGACATACTTTCCTCAATGGAGCAGTTTATGTTCTTCTTACTAAATGTCTCAGATGCTGCACCAAACACAGACACCTCTTTAGCTCCTGCTGCAATCTGAGAAGGGACAACGCAATAGAACATGCATTTGTAAATATTCCCCATTTGGAAATTTAGAACAAATCAGCTTTAAATGCCAAGTAAAATGAATATATGAAATATATCGATGTGGGCTGAGCCACATTGTGGTATTTCAGGCTCAAGTACTATTGGCTCAATTGGGTTCAGGCAAACGTATTTAAATTGATTTATTACAAATTGATGGTTGACACAACATGTCAGTGACCACATTTAACAGTAAATATATATATATATTGCCAAAAATATTGGGACACTCATTCAAATCATTGGATTCAGGTGTTCCAATCACCTCCATGGCCACAGGTGTATAAAATCAAGCACCTAGGCATGCAGGAGCTCTCAGGAGCTCAGTGAATTCAAGTGTGGTGCTGTGATAGGTTGCCACCTGTGCAATAAGTCCATCCATGAAATTTCCTTGCTACTAAATGTTCCATGGTCAACTGTTAGTGGGATTATAACAAAGTGGAAGCAACTGGGAACAACAGCAACTCAGCCATGCAGTGGTAGGCCAAGTAAAATGACAGAGCAGGGTCAGTGCATGCTGAAGTGTACAGTGCACAGAAGTCACCAACTGTCTGCAGAGTCAATAGATAAAGACCTCCAAACTTCATGTGACCTTCAGATTAGCACAACAACAGTGCATAGAGAGCTTCATGGAATAGGTTTCCATGGCCGAACAACTGCATCCAACCCTTACATCACCAAGTGCAATGCAAAGCGTTGGATGCAGTCGTGTAGACCACGCCGCCACTGGACTCTAGAATGGTGGAGACATGCTCTATGGAGTAAAAAATTATGCTTCTCTGTCTGGCAATCTGATGGACATGTCTGGGTTTGGCGGTTTCCAGGAGAACAAAACTTGCCTGACTGCATTGTGCCAAGTGTAAAGTTTGGTGGAGGGGGGATTATGGTGTGGGGTTGTTTTTCAGGGGTTGTGCTAGGCCCCTTAGTTCCAGTGAAGGGAACTCTTAAGGCATCAGCATGCCAACACATTTTGGACAATTTCATGCTCCCAACTTTGTGGGAACAGTTTGGGGATGGTCCCTTCCTGTTCCAACATGACTGCGCACCAGTGCACAAGGCAAGGTCCATAAAGAAATGAATGAGCAAATTTGGGGTGGAGAAACTTGACTGCCTGGCACTCAACCCAATCAAACACCTTTGGGATGAATTAGAGCGGAGACTGTGAGCCAGGCCTTCCCATCCGATATCAGTGTCTGACCTCACAAATGCGCTTCTGGAAGAATGGTCAAACATTCCCATAGACACAGTCCTAAATCTTTTGGACAGCCTACCCAGAAGAGTGGAAGCTGTTATAGCTGCAAAGGGTGGGCCAACTCCATATTGAACCCTATAGACTAAGACTGAGATGCCATTAAAGTTCATGTGCGTGTAAAGGCAGGCGTCCCAATACTTTTGGCAATATAATATATATATATATATATATATATATATATACTGTATTTTTTTAATTGCCTAGTTACCACTAATTGTCTAAAAAAATTACCTCAGCCCTAGCCTCCAACAGTTATAGGATCTCAAACTCCAATGATGCACTCATCATCACTTGTGGCTCCTAATAATGTTAAAGATTCGGTTTGAGCCAAGCATTTCTCTTTGGCCCAGCCATTTGTTCATAAATTGTTGCCTTTTTTACATGATTTTTTTTTTTTATTTGTCACAGTCTACTCATCACTAGCTGCTGACTGGCCTGACTCCATCCTTCGCTATGCTTCTGTCGCATAAATGCGGGAGACAGACACCAGGGGGCATACTGTAAGGGACCTGAAGCCGGGAATAGAGAGGCTGCATCGGAAAATGTGGCTTACTGCCTGCTAGCCTGCTTACTCCGTGGCTGCAGCCTTTGCACTTCTCACAGGATCTTACACAGAAAACATCCTCACACTCACATCACAGCCACTGCTGCTTGTGTATATTTAGCAGAGATGTCGGACCAAACTGCATCAATTCTGCCAGAAGAAAGCCCAGCGCACAGAGGTGATTAGGATGTGCCTAGGCACATCAGGCACATCCCGTGTTCATGCCTATGCTTTAATGTGTTATCAACTGGCAATTTGCAGTATTTACTGCTTAAATAGTTTTCCAAGTTACAAGGAGTTTTTTTTTCTTTCAATTCAAGTAAAATGTAATTCTGAGGTGCATAAAACATCTTTAGAACATAGACACACAATCAGACACAAAAAATATATGCATACATATGTTTTATCTTTTGTTGTTTAGCAGGAATTTAGATAGTGACATATGATTTACATTATATAAGAAAAACAAAAAAACAAAGGGAATATTTCACTGCTGGACCAGGTTTCTTTTCTTCTAAATAAACATTCTGTTGGTTTTTAAAATATTTCTTTTTTTTTTCCTAAAGCCATACTCCACATAGACATAAAAGATATTCAACCTTTGAAGCTTTGCAATCAATTCCTTAAAAAAGTTTTATAGTCTACCGGTACCACATAACTATATTTAAAGCTTAAATTCAGGTTTGGGTTTTTTTTGGGCTTTTTTTGTAATAAACACAAGAGACAGTACTTATACTGTATAAGAAGAGTCCCATATGGTGGTGGCTGCTCTTTTTTTTTTTAAATCTTTAGTCCACTGCCACCCCTGCATATCCCTGCAGCGGTAATTTTCTAGTGTTGTGGAGGTTCTTACAAGCTACTGGATCTATTGTAGGCACTAGTCAAGAATACTATAGCTGTACTATAACTTCCTCAAATGAAAAGCGTTCTATGAATGGGGACAGGCATATAGGCAGGTGCAGTCTATCTTATCCACTGCCAGTGATGTTCATCTGCAGCAGCAATAAAGGTGGAGAAGGAAGTTGAGAGGGACCTGGTTCTTCTATGGTTTCCTTGGTCACAGGGAGACAGCTATCCAATTGGATGTGACTGTGGTGGCTATCTTGGGTCAGGGAGAGTCTATATAAGACCCTGGCTCCCAGGTTTGGTGCACATTTTTGCAAGTGGCAGTGTAGGGACAGTATACCCATCTGTCAGGGAAAGTTCTTAGCATCAGAGAAAAATTCTGGAGGAGTAAGAAAAGTGCAGGGACATGCCATCCTTCCTGAAAGCCTCCTCATTTGGGTAAGGACTGGCCAGACTGCATTCCTTCCCTTGAGACAGACGCTGTCAGCACCCATGAGTCATCAGACTACTGTTACACTGCTGCCATAACCTGTAATTTTTCCTGGTTGGGTTACCTTTCTGCCGGGCTTGTTTGCGTGTTACTAGACTTCCGTTACAACATATTTCTGTTACTGCACTTGGACTCCGTGTGTTTTCTGCCTGCCACATCATGCTGCACCTACCTACAGGCAGATGAATGAAAGCTTCTCCTCCTTCATTCAGTGCCTTGCTGTATTGTAATGGAGAACTGCACTGAACTTCATTGGTTATTTGTTAATTTACTCATTCTGGATTAATATTCAATTTATAACAGGATTTATAGAATTCAATAGGATTCACTGCTAAGGGTGAGATAATGTTCCAGCCAAACTGAGTTCAGTTCTAATCAATGGAAAACTGTCACATGATAGCAGACTGCCAGCCCAATGAGCTGCGACTGTGAAATTCCCGGCCCCTGCAGACACAAAACAATATTGTCCAAAAATGTCCATGTGGCTATATTAGGTTGTTGATGTCACCAGCATTCTCCTCCCTTTGTTATGTGTAACTGAAGGACGGAAAATTCAACAGCCACAGATGATTGGGCCGGTGGCCTGCTATCATGTGACAGTTTTTCCTGGGTTCGGCATGAAATGATTCTCTCCCAAAATTTAGCTAAACCATGCTTATTGCTAAGCTCAAATTCTAACAGGATTCCCCAAACTCTGTGTAAATCAAACCCAAGCACCATATCTCATTTTTATGTTATATACAATGAACATAAAATCCGAAAGTGAGAGCACATCACAACTGCTAGATTAAGTGGATGGACAATACCAGAAATCAGAGGATGGTTAAACTCATTATCATAAGTCATAAAGGGTACAATCTGTTTTAACCTTGGCTGACTCCTTAAAAATTAAACTCCATTTAAAGTGCTTAATCAAAAGTTCTAGTTAGAATAAAGGCATAGAGTAACGGGGGAGGACACCTCCTTGGATGATGAAGGGAGAGTGCATGGCATGCTGTACTGAAATACTGTATGGGTCACTAACTGGAAAAAGTTAAAAAACCTAATTTACAGAAGTAACAATATATAATATATATGATGTATTGGCTGTTGCAGGCTCTGATAAATAACAAGTATAAAATAAAAAAGTTATATCATACATACCGCAGAGTGAAACCCTTGTATATTGGGTGTGAGAACTGGGTACTGTACTCCTGCATGCTTTTTTATACCTCTCATAACATCTGCATGGTCTGACATCTGAAACAAGAGCTTTATTGTATTGCATTTTTATTATTTTATGACACAATTAATTTTGCACAGAACTGTGGCAGAGCAAAAAGCAAGAACTGCATATTGCTAACATCACTTTATATGTTTGAGTAAATTGTATTCTAATTTTGAAATAAAAATAACTGAACCTCATTTATTTCCTCTCAAAGCAAAACGTGCAGTAAAATTGATAAGGAAAACACCTAACTCTCTGGATGGAATGTAACCTGTTTCTCTACAGTGGAAGTATAGAATTGAGTAAATTATTATGATATGTACTGGGGTGTGGAGTCCATCATCTAGAAAAGTTTTAAAATCTTACAGAAAAAACATTTAAAAAAATGACTGTTTTTAATGAAAACCACAAGGTCCCAAGATGTTTTTCAAATATTGGTTTACCATTCTATACTATGTGATTCTCCTGCACTTGACTTCTCTCACTTTAATGGAGACTGTAGAATAAGAGCAAGAATAAAGAAAAGCTCAAAATTAGATAACATAACAGTGCATGTACTGACAATAGAATACATTTGATGACATGTAAATTAATTTTACACTTACTGGATGTCCATCAAAGTGTGTGATATGCCTTGTCTTTCCCAACTCCCCCCCCCACCTTTCTCCTTCCCTGCATTTGCTAACAAGTACAGCAGCCATTAGGCCCCTTTCACAAGAAGGGTCTAATTAGGTCCAACTGCCAGTTTTTAAGGCGGCCATAATGGGACCCTCCATTCTCCCCTATGGACCATTGGGTGTAAACAGACGTGAGAAACCATAAGGGAATCTTACTTGATTTTATCACTTGACAAATATCATTTGATTTTCCAGTGTATGCTTTTTACTTGTAACACAGAATGAATGTAAATTTCAGTTCATTGTCCACATTAGTGTTTAATTTTCCAAACATTTGAAAATCATTTCATTCTCTGGAAATGATTCATTTTGGCTTTTTTCCCAGGAGTATAGTCTTTCCTAGTTACCTTTATGACTTGTTCAGGGTGGTTAGCAGCCTACATGGTTTCCTATTCAGAAAGGGCTGAATGCCACGTTGCTTCTGTTTCCAGATTCTCTAGCCAAAAAGAATCTTTATAAAATATAATTATTAACCACTTAACCATGAATAAATCCTGATGAATACATGTACCTTTTAAATGCTCTTGGTTTCTAAATTCAGAATTGTGACATACCTTTTAATGAAGAAGTGTCTGCATGTCACCAGGAAATACATGGTCAGTGTTTTCCAGGATTTTTTGGATATGCTTTCTGACTGATAATACCACACCAGCAGCAAACCAAACCATTCAGGAGGCCAGTGTTCTGGATTTTCCCATCATAAATTGTGACCCAAAGCAGTTGATTTACTAGAACTGGAAAGTAGGAAATCTGGTGCAGCTGTACTTGCTAGCCAATCAGCTTCTAACTTCAGCTTGTTTAATTAAAGTGTTACTAAACCCAGGACTCTGCATTCACTCTATCCGGTCTTCCACACTACATGGAAATGCAATTATTTTAGTAAATATAAACTGCTACAAACCTTTTCTCATCAGCAGTTGGAACAGTTTTATGACTTCTATCAGTGTTCAATAGAGCACTGGTTAAAGCTTGAAGGAGGAGTTTTCTTTCTGCTCTAGGAGGATGCAGAACCCCTGACCTCTGTCTGGACAGTTCTGATTGTCCCTATGCTGATCACATGCACTCTCCCAAAAAAAAACCTCTCTAGCAATATACACCAAACTGAGCATGTGCAGAGTGACTCCACACGATATATCAGGAGATAAGAGGGTGACACTGGAAGAAGGGGAGGATCAGAGAAGTCAGGATCAAACAGTGTTTTTACACAATGCAGAGGATTAACCCCTTAGGTTCCACAGTGAGTATATCAAGTATGTTTTACTGCAGACATAGACTAATTTTACTGTTGTGGGTTTAGTAACACTTTAAGCTTTGGGAAAAAACCCCAATGTCTGGATAACAGTCTGCACAGAGACAGATATACTCTCCAAAGTTCCCATCAAGGTATCATCAAGGTTGCAGATGCCTTTTGGTCTCCTGCAACTACCACGAGTATAACTAAAGTGTACAATTCCTCTTTCTCCAAAACATCATCAATTCAAATGGAATTCTATATACTACACAATAAGGATCTCTCCCACCTTCTCCTACTTCTCTTTTTTTACCCACTTTTTTCCAGGGATTCCATAGAGGAACAGTATAGGTTGGTATACTTGCAATGAACAACATTTATTTAAAACATTTTATTCTCAGTTGATTTAAATGTCTACTAGAAAATGTATATTGTATAGGGCTTGTTGGAGCCCAACCTCTGTAGCTGTAAGATAAAGGTGCCAGATGGATATCAGGGATGGATGGATGGATGGATGGGAGAAGTAACACTGAGGCAGCTCTTCTTAGAGTGGAAGCAAGGCTCTAATGCAGTAACAAGAAAAAGAGAGGAAGGCGCCTCTAAGTGCAGTATTGACAATTTATTCAGTAAACAATGGAAAATTTGCACTTACAAGATAAATGGTTAAAAAAGCTCATCGTGTGGTAATTAGATCCAGGTGGGACATCCAGCCGTCCAGCAGCAAACTATGCCTATAGGATCAGGAATTAGAGACCAGGATGTGCCTGTGCATTCTTCTTCAGACCTCAGAGGTCTGAAGAAGGAGCCTATTGAGCATGCTCCGAAATGCATTACCGCCCCCTTCACCTGCTACATCTGACTCTGCTCTCCAAGCTTCATTTTTGATGCACAGGCACATCCTGGTCTCTACTCCCTGATCCTATAGGCATAGTTTGCTGCTGGACGGCTGGATGTCCCACCTGGATCTAATTACCACAGGATGAGCCTTTTTAACCGTTTATCTTGTAAGTGCAAATTTTCCATTGTTTACTGAATAAATTGTCAATTGTCACTTAGAGGCGCCTTCCTCTCTTTTTCTTAAATGTCTACTAGCCTACTACATTGCCCCCATCATAAGCAGCAAGCAAACCTCTGTAATATATAAAATATGAGGGGCTTTAAGTATTTTATGAGCCTGTTTCCACATCTGTATACTCACTTAAATGCACACATTTAAATGGAAATGTGGTGTTCTATATTTCCTTTACCCTAGTAGTTCAGTTAATATTATATTGAACCTTTTGTTTCTCTATAGCACCTAGCATACTGTAAATGTGACTATTCCAGGCAGCTGTAGGAGGAGCAATATGAAACAGCTGTTAGGAGTGAGCTCTGCAATAGCATACATACAAACAGATAGCCTGATAAAACTGTAAACATATTTATTTATTATTATTTCAGGTACTTATATAGCGCAGTCAATTTACGCAGCGCTTTACATAAATATTGTACATTCACATCAGTCCCTAACCCTCAAGGGGCGTACAATCTAAGGTCCCTAACTCACATTCATACATGTACATACTAGGGACAATTTAGACAGGGGCCAACTAACCTACCAGCATGTCTTTGGAGTGTAGGAGGAAACCCACGCAGTCACAGGGAGAACATACAAACTCCAGGCAGGTGGTGCCATGGTTGGGATTTGAACCAGCGACCCTAGTACTGCCAGGCAGAAGTGCTAACCATTTAGCCACTGTGCTAAACAAATGAAAAGCTTTCACAGCCAGGTTGCTATAACAATGACAGTGTGACAGTTGTTCAAACTATAATGATATTGGTGCTGGGTAGAGTTGGTAAAATATAAGGAATCACTGTATTGACATTTTCTTACTCTTTCTACCAACAGATCTATATGCAGAAATTCATGACCTATGGATTCAATGAAAGATGTACTTTATTGTCATTAGCCTGAGCGGATGCTGTGTATAATATACTGTCTCCAAATACACTTAGCTTTTGATATATAAAAAACAGAATATTTCACTACATAGAAGACAATACTACTCACTACCACCTACAGGCATTTTCTCCTTTTCATCATTCAAAGGTAATGAGTTATCTGAGTTGGGGAGTATTGTTTCCTTAACCTCCAGTTTAACCTTCCACTCCGCCTCTAGCTAGGTGTTCAGTGACCCAAGATCTCTAATTTGAAATCAATACAAAGCCTTGTTGCAATAGCAATTAAGTATTCAGCTTTGCCAGCTCCAAGGTTTTATCTGCTGGAATTTTATTCTCTCTATAAACTTTTTGCGTCCAAGAATAATTTTTTTTTGTTTAGCAAAACATTTTACGGGTGCCTTTGCTGTAATTAAGTGAATTTAAACAGTATATTTAGCTTATAGGTACATTTATTTCTTTTGTGTGTCATTCAATGCACATAAAAAAGGAAAGAAATTGGAGAAGGTGACCATTGACTATTCTTAAGATCTGTGGGATACACTAAATATCTTGCTAGAGGCAACCTGTCTATGCAATCACAATATTACAGTCTTCCATCCGGATTAAAGTCACATCAATACTAGCTCTATTGCAGCTAAATGTTTTACTAATACTTTCTTCAACTTCAGCCTCAAAGCTTTTTCAAAGTCACAAGCAAACAATAGAAAAAGATAAGCCAGCTCATGTTAAGATGTTTCTAAAAAGATTTTGTTGATAACAATGTGACCAATAATATCTTTTTCCATAAACTTTAGAGCATTATATACTTTTCAGTTCAATCAATAGTATACTAAGGGTTGTATGAGGCACAGTACCAGCTCACTTATCAGCTGCTCTGTATCTAAGGCAGGCCATACATTATGCAATTTCTTTCCTTCAACCTGAAAGAAAATTGCTCGATTTCCCCATTAACACAGTTAGAGTAATCCCTCCTACTGTGCTATTGTGCTCTGACAGCAGGAGGTTTCCCAGCCATCAGAATACAATGATCACTGCTGGCACCTATAGCCACCATCAGTGATCAAACAAAAAAAAAACCTAACAGGCTGGTTGTACTAAAGTGGATCGATAGGTCAACTTCAGTACAACCAGCCTGCCCATAGATGGATCAAAATTTGTCCGGTTCCTGCTGAATCGGTCAAATTTCGATCCGTCTATGGCCAGCTTAAGGTTGGCTCTAAACATTCACAGAAGTGGAATAACTAGTGGAGTACATAATGTTCATGATGCCAAATTAATTTTCACTTAGCTCAGGAAAAGGTGTAAAGATATGTTTGCTTCTTAAAAAACAAGATTTTTACTTCATTAAGTAGAATGGACCTTCATTTTGCAAAGTGAACACTTCCTATTCCTTTAGTAAATCAACCTCACAGAGGTCTTTCTATCTTCATTCTCTATTATTATATAATATACATGAACTAACTACTGTGTAAAGAGTTAAAAATATTTTACCTGCGGTACCCATTTTGAAGAAACAAAACTGGTGACTTCTATAACAGGCAGCCTGGCTTCTGAAAGGCGGTCGATGAATTCAATTTTTATATTGGTAGGCACAAATTCCTATAAGGGAAAAAAACTTACATATATATATATATACTTTATACTTATATATTTATTGATTGAATACATTGCAACAAAGCAGGTTGTTAAAAACTCAAATTTAGTTAATATAAAAGAGTTTTTGAAAAATCATAAACAACACAGATTGATATAGCATAACAGATGAATCTATGAACTGAGAAATCATTTAACAAAGTTTTGCCCAGTCTTGGAATACATGTAGGACAAATGGTTTTTCAGTTTAGCATGTGCATTGAGCATTAGAACAGTCAGACCTGTACAGTTATTGGGTCTGGTTTGTGCATATGATTGCATATCAATTATGACTGAATATTATAGAACTAAAACAACTGTAAACCTTTAATTAAAAAAAAAATGTCATATTACTTGCTCTGTGCAATGATTTTGCACAGAGCAGCCCAGGTCCTCCTTTTCTTGGGTTCCCCACCGGCGCTCCAGACTTCACCCCCTCTACGAAATGCCCCCCTATTAATCTGCTTGCTAAGGAGACACTTCTGTGGGCTCACTCCCGGGTCAGGGTCTGTGTGTCCATTGACAGCATTGCGTGCCCTATGACTGACAGCAGCAGGAGCCAATGGCTCCCACTGCTGCCTCTCTGTCCAATGAGGAAAGAGAGAGTGAAGACAGCTGCTGCTCTCGAGCACAGTGCTGGATCGAAATTGGGCTCAGGTAAGTATTTAGGGGGGCTGGGGGGGGAGCTGAATGCAGAAGGTTTTTTTCACCTTAATGCAGAGAACCACTTTAACTGCATTTGCATCTGCAATGTATGTAAACTCATATGCATAGTCTATAGCATATGCATGCATAATTTACTAAAGGGATGATTTGTTCTAGAATGTACACTATTAAGTGACAATAAACTCTAATTTGAAAAAAATATATTGAAGTATGCATTCTTAAAGTGAATAACATGTTTTTGTTTTTTTTAAATAGCAAACATGTCTATACTTACCTGCTCTGTGAAATTGAATTGCACAGAGCAGCCCCAAGCCTCCTCTTCTTGGGTCCCCCACTGCCACTCATTTTTCCTCCTCTCTGGATAATGCCCCCTATAGGAAGCTGCTTCCCATAGGGGGCACTTGTGTGGGCTCTCTCCGAGCACGGCAGTCTGTGCCTATTGATACGGCCCCGCTCCCTCATCACTACTGTAGCTTTGATTAACAGCAGTGGGAGCCAAAGGCTCTTGTTGCCTCAGAAAAGCCTGTGACACCCAGAAATGAGGGGAATGAAGAGCTGCAGATGTGCACAGCACTGGATATAATGAGGACTCGAGTAAGTATAAGGGGGGTGAAGGGCCAATACCAATGCCTAAACATTTTTTACCCTAATATATTCCTTGCATTAAGGTAAAATTTTTAGGCTTTAGAATCACTTTATCTCAAGAAAGTACCTTCTATTGCTCACAGACTCCTAAAAATCTCTGAATTCTTTTTTTTGCTGCAGTTACCTGACTTCCTGTTTGATGGTGGCTACAGTTGTGCACCATGGTCCCACTGTATGTAGGAATGTAGTCAACCTTGCTCACTCCAGAGATGGAATAGGAACTACGGACTATGGGATTTGTAGGGATGGGATATGTAGTGTGCATAGAGAAGTGCACATGACCACAATAAAATGTGCAATGCTTACTCCAGACACATGGAAGCAAGTGGGAAAAGGCTAGGTTCAGGAGCTCATGGAGGACATTACAAAGACAAAAAGTAAGAAACAATTTCATGAAAAAATATTACAGGGGCATTAGGTGGTGGATGTATAAGGATTATTTTTTGAGAATAAGGATACTGTTTAGTGTCACTCTAGAATTTCAAAAATTTAATATAATGAAGCTTACCAGTCCTTAGATGTGATGGCTGTACCATAATAATTTTCTTTTTTCAGGCTTTATTCCCTCGCTTTTCCTTTGGAGATCTTGTGATAACACACTTTCAGTTCCTGGGTGGCTATATCTACTCCTCCATTGTATCTATGGAGGGAGCCATGATTGTTACTGAGGCTGGACTTCAATCACACCTGCCTTTGGTCATCTCCATTACATGAGGACTGATGGGAATAGTAGTTTACTAAAGAAAGATAAGGCCATTGCATTTTTGTCAAGATCATCTGGAGATTTCTATACTTGCCATAACTGTTCATAGCCTGTAAAAAGGAAACTAATCTAGCCATCACATCTAAGGATGGGTAAGCTGTAATATATGAACATTTTTGTGGGTTCAGTTGTCATTTTAGCATCCATGCTACACTTTTTGAGTCTAACTACTGTAAGCTTTTCCAAATGTGCATGCCATATAAGATTAAAATTGTATTAAAAGTACATGGCTATAATTAAAGGAAATTGTGAAAAAAACCCTGTAAATTGCCTCAGTAAACTATACGCAGATCAGTACACAACTGCACATGTACCGAGTTTTATGAGCATGTGCAGAAATGTAAGCACTAGCCAGTGTACAAGACGCCACATGCAGGTACATGGAATAAATATCCCAGTGATAAATACACATACATATGCTGTCTTTTTTAAAATTCAGTTTTCAGAGAACAGGAAGCACAAAGGTAACTTAATCTGGATAATCAGCATGTATGGCAAATAAGTACAAGTAAAATAAGTTCCATGAATTGCAATCAATCATGATACACGTGAACAAATGGGCCCGCATTTCAGTTCGCAATCCAAGTTAACCCCAACATTTCATCCCTGCTCTTCTTCATTTTCATTAGTAAATTAGGCCAATTTCACCCTCTTTATAAAGGGCAGAGATAAGTGGTAGCTACAGTTCTCAACGGAAAGAAATTCACAAGACACAAGAGCACTTATGCACATTTGTCAAAGAAAACTGGATCTTAAGACAGTGGGATCATTAGCCAACATTACACTCCTTTCAGTATGAAAAGGTACCGTAAAATGAATCTTCCACCTGCAAAAAAATTTTAAAATTCAGATTCTACTGATAGACCTTTAACTAACCATAGCAAGTGCTGGAGATTTAAAAAAAAAAAAAACTGTTTGTGATGTTTTGTATAATTAATTCAAATCACTTTTTTCCCCCTTCAGATCTAAACTATCATAATCCTGCATTTATTGTCTCAGCTCATCGTTTTAGCAGTTAGTAAATTATCAGAAATCCCTTGAAGGATAATGCAATTGATTAAAATAGTTTTAACCCACATGCACATATCTTGATTTTTCTGCTTAATAGCAATGAAAACATTGTTTTTCAGCAGTGTTTCTTAAAGTTGTTCTAAAGCCGAAAGTTCTTTATCTTAATGCATTCCTTGCATTAGGGTTCAAAATGTTTAGGTAACAGTATTGTCCCCCCACACCCTTATAATTAATCTCCCTATGGTGGCCCTGTTTTCTCTTGCTGCTTTCACAGGTTTTGCTGAGGCAGTGGGAGCCATTGGCTTTTGCTGCTCTCAGTCAAATCATGCGATGTGGGACTAAGGGTGCGGGACCAAGCTGCACTGTCTGTATCTATGGATGCAAGCAGAGTGGCTTAGGAGCAAGCCCGCAGGTGGTACTTTATAAAAAGGCCCCTTTGTGAAGTGTGGCCCCAAACTCTAATCTATGAGACGCTCCACCTTGGAGCATATATAGCAATTAATACATTGATGGAAGGTATGCCTTGAGGTAGCCCATTACTTCTTGAAGGTGCAAGGACACACCAGAAGCCCAGCAAGATCACAATGGCAGTTGAAGTTCCCTCATTTGTCCCTGCACTAAACACATCAAGGTAAACAAAAATGTCATCTGCTTCAATCAGTTCATAACTAGCTTTTTTAAATATTAATAAAGAGCACATGGAAGGGCTGTTCAAAGAAAAAACACAATCCAAACAATTTCCAGTACAATCAGCAGCTAGCCATAAAAAAAAAATTAAAAATACGCTATATCCCGTGGGATACTGTCCAGGTCTTCCCTAAAAGCTTTGCCAGGGTAGCTTTGCCTGCCGCAACCAGGTACATAGGCTCATTCACATGTTTATTCAAGGACCACTCTAGGGAGTTGTTTTTTTTTGTTTTACTTTAATTTTCTGAGAACTTGGATAGGGTTGAGGGAATTAGGTGGGATACTCCACAAACATGAACTATGTACAACTTGAGGACTAAGGTATTCTTCAAGATAATCTATAATAAAGTCTGTGCTTGCAACAAACAGTGGGCTTCAGCTTTAAGGCAGCAATAGTAGTAGTAGTAGTAGTAGTAGTAGTAGTAGTAGTAGTAGTAGTAAGCTAGAGCAGAGTCCCTTTAAAAAAGGAGATTAAGTACTTCAGGACACCAGCCAGAGTCCCCTTTAGTTAGACCCGCAGCTGACTACCTAGCACCAGAGGGGTTTTAGCAGCACAAAGTCCTTTTAGGGATGTCTGTACTCACAAGGCCCAAGAACAGATGATTGCCTTACTCCCAGGAGCGGACTGACAACTCATGGGGCCCCCGGGCAATAGGGGATCATGGGGCCCCTGTGTCCTTGCCCAAACTCAAAAATGCCTATGAAAAAGGTACCAGGGGCATCTCATGGGGCCCCCTACTGAACCCGGGCCCCTGGGCAGTGCCCGAGTTTCCAAATGGTCAGTCCGACCCTGCTTACTCCATAATACCAGATCATATCTTCAGTCGACGGCCCCTCAGTCAGCTCTAGCAGAACTTAGGTCACAGCATTCAGGCCCTCAGGTCGTCCACCTGTGGCCTACAACAGCAGATGCAGCCATATTGCCTGGGAGGGCAGCATTCCCCCTCCAGGCTGGACCAATCATGTCCAGAAAAAGACACAGAGCTCAATGTGTTCACCGAATAGCCAGCATGCCGTCACAGCCTCTCTCTCTGGGATAGACCAGGGCTGTATCAGTATTCATGCTGCCATCTGCATAACTCCACACCTATCATCCAGGAACTTCTCAAGACTTCTGGATGCAGAGGGAGCCATCAGGCTGGCAGCAGTTGAACACACAGAGCAGACCTAACAAGCAGAACACAGCAACACTGATTACAGTGTATAAGCTATGTTTTTACCTAACAATCACCATCACACTGACTATAGTGTGACAACTACATTTACCTATCAAAACACATACTAAACCTTATCTATCTAAACCACTAGGAGGGTTCTACACACTGGGGGGGGGGGATTTAATAAAGCTGGTGCACTCAGAATCTGGTGTAGCTGTACCTGGAAGCCGATCAGCTTCTAACCTCAGTTTGTTCAATTAAGCTTTGGCAATAAAACCTGGAAGCTGTTTTAAAGCAGAAGTGAACCTGATTTTGCACTCTCCGGCTTTAGTAAATACGCCCCACTGTTTACCAATTTGTTAAAAACAGAGGTTTTACTTGCACACATTTGCAAATATATGCAGAAGCCAAACTGTCACTGTATTTAAAGAATCTTTTGTGAATACAAGGACTGTGATACATATGTGCTATGTATGCAGGGTGGTGGTTCCAGATCTTGTTAACTGTGCCCCTTTAAGCCTCTCCTACTGTCAGCACAGTGTGGGCAAAACAAATATTTGCTCCTTGAGGTGCCCAGGGATGCTCTAGATCCTTCAAAAGCCTATTGGAATGACACTCAGGAATCTATTCTGTTTTTAATTATACTTGTTGTACTAATACCAGTTAGCTTTTCACTCGACTGCTTTACAAATAAATAAAAATAATGAATACACAGGAATAGAAACACATTCTTTTACTGTTTGTATGTTTTTTGTTTTTTTTATTATTATTATTCATCCTTTGTCACTAGTCTTTGTGTGACCTTGCTGACATTTTGCTAAATATTTTCTTCTTGGGTCCCAGTGCGGTAACATTTTTTTAATGTGGATCTTTGAATTAAAACATTTAGGGCCCATTCACACCAGAAACTGCATGTTTACTGAGCATTGGCATACGTTTGACGCAAGTTCTTAGGTGTGTTTATGCACGTTTGCAATGCATTTTTTGCTATGCATTTGTCCTTTGATGTCACTTCCTTCTTCTTTCTTTCTTTGGGCTTCTATGTGCACTGCATTGCATTGTGATGCACTTGCATGCATCTGTGCATCTTTTTGCATGTTTGCCGTGCAAACAAATGCAGCTTGCTCTACTTTTTTTCACTGCTGTGCACTGCAATCTATGCAGTAGGAACACAGTCAAAAATACATCCAACTGCATCTGATGTGAATGGGCCCTTAGGGACCCTGCTCTTTATCCAAAACACTCATCTAGTGATGTTTTACCTTTTCATTTTGTAATCCATCTCTTGGTCCAACTTCTACTATCTTGACATGTTGAGGAAGGCCTGTTTCATGGGGCTCCTTAAAAATAAAAACATTAATAAGATCCTTTTGAAAAGGGTAACTAAAAACTTGACACTAAGATGCCTGTCATGTCATCAAATATTTGTGAAAGCAACAAAAGGAGTCATTTTATTAATGTCAGGCATATGTAACAGCACAAGAGAAAGCCCCTTTATACAAAAGGAAGTAAAAAGAAATCACTCTAGCTTAGTGACACTTGTCATGTGGACCCTAGAACAGGTGCCTCTAATGCATATGGTCCCCTCTAATCCTGTTCTAGTTGCAACTGTAACATTTCAGGTATCTATTTTGGTGATAATGGTCAACCGTAAAAATGAAGAAGGGGAGTCTCTTCAGAAGAGAAAAATATAGTCAATTTAAACCTGACAGGGTATTTAACACTATGGTCTTGGCTTTAAATATACTTTAAGACTCCCCTTATGTATTATGAATAATGTAGCTTACAATGGTAATAGGAGAATATAATGCACACAATGGCCTTTAAATGCCATATTCCAGAAAGGAGAACAGGTTTATTTATTTACATATATGACATCAAGTATGCATTTAGTAGAGCAGATCATACTCTGTATGTTTTGTACAAGTATTGAGCTTTAGATTTGTTTTTCAGTATATTCAGCATGTTTTACTAAGTTTAAAAAACAAATTCACTGTAAATACCTTCATTTTTTTTGTACTTAGTAAAACATGACATACAGTATATACTACATATACTTAAATTGTAGCATTTAAGTATATGCTACAATTTATGGACAGTAGCAAAGGAATATATTAGATTATTTTATTAAGTTTACAGATGGCTAATGTTATATACAGTAATACAAACACAGTATAATGTAAATGACATATTTACACAGAGATTGATTGCAACTGCTCTGCTATATTCTACAAATACTAAGAATATTGCATTAAATTGTGAATGCTATTTTGTATCAGCAGCAATCTATCACTCTTTTCAGCAAAAAAACCCCCAAAAACAAAGTGACATAATGGCAAATGGTAAAATATGTCAATCAAATGAAAATGAGTATCAGAATCAGTTCAGACAAACCGTATTTGCTCACCCAACAATATTTTTCAACAAATGCATTACTTCTCTTCTCCTAATCTATAATAGAATGCATGTAACTAGTGGGTCAGTTCTCAAAATAATTAAAAAAAGTATTTCACAACCCTAAAATAACACTTTAATAAGCGATTTGGGCTCCTGTTTAATAGGCAAATAGTAATGTACAAAGGGGACACTGACCCTAGGCTCATAAAAAGCACAGGCCACCTAATTTAATGATCACTCATTAAAGGACCTAAACTGATAATGATGATGAGGCATATATAATAAAAATAAATAAATAAATAAATAAATATATATATATATATATATATATACACATATATACCTTTTACCCTGCCTGCACATATTTAAAAAATCTATCTCACACAGCTGTCAACCACTTGACGTCACCATTGTTCACCATATTGAGCCAGCATGGCTCTCTGTTCATCTGAAGAATAGCTACATATCAAATTACCCATAGACAAATAACATTTGATTTATTTGTAAAACTTTACAAGTCTGCATAAATAAATTCCTGATGTGTCACAATATACAGCAACCTGGGATTAGCGGGTAGGTGGAAAGGGGAGCTTGACATTGGGATTCAAGCACAATATTCATTTATATCACAGACATTTATCATTAGCAATTTTAATGCTTATATGAAAAATTACAAAAGTAATAATACAATTTTAGTACCTGTTCAGGAATTGTTACATCTCCAATCCATATCTGTTCTTTTAAGAGGTGCTGGTAACTTAGGCAGTGCTTTACTGCTGTTGGCACATTACCCATCAGGCAAAGATGTCAGGCTTTCTGGCCACCGATTTTTAAAAAAACTGAAATGGAACAACATAATATTGTTGACTTTTAGAACTCTAGAATGCTCAAGTAGATACATTTATATATATATTATACCTGTTAAAGGTTGAGTGGTTAGATGACTGGATCTAAAAGTGGCATGTGCAAGGCATGTGATGGTCAAAGTCCAGATTTGTTGGCTCAAAATGAACTGTAATGTTGTGTTGACCATATAATACTAATAAAAATGAAGGCTACAATAATTTTGTTTAGAGTGAATGTTGGCGAGTTGAATCAACTATATATACACTATATTGCCAAAAGTATTGGTACGCTTGCCTGTACACGTACATGAACTTTAATGGCATCTCAGTCCGTAGGGTTCAATATTGAGTTGGCCCACCCTTTTCAGCTATAACAGCTTCAACTCTTCTGGGAAGTGTGTCCACAAGGTTTAGGAGTGTGTTTATGGGAATGTGTGACCATTTTTCCAGAAGCGCATTTGTGAGGTCAGGTACTGATGTTGGACAAGAAGGCCTGGCTCACAGTCTCCATTCTAATTTATCCCAAAAGTGTTCTATTGGGTTGAGGTTAGGACTCTGTGCAGGACAGTCAAGTACCCGCACCCCAAACTCTTTATGGACCTTGCTTTTTGCACTGGTGGGCAGTTATGTTGGAACAGGAAGGGGCCATCCCCAAACTGTTCCCACAAACTTGGGAGCATGAAATTGTCCAAAATGTCTTGGTATGCTGACGCCTTAAGAGTTCCCTTCACTGGAACTAAGGGGCCAAGCCCAACCCCTGAAAAACAACCCCACACCATAATCCCCCTCCACCAAACTTTACACTTGGCACAATGCAGTCAGGCAAGTAAACCCAGACACATCCACCAGATTGCCAGACAGAGAAGCGTGATTTGTCACTCCAGAATACACATCTCCATTGCTCTAGAGTCCAGTGGTAGCGTGCTTTACACCACTGCATCTGACACTTTGCATTGAACTTGGATATGTAAGGCTTGGATGCAGCTCTACGCACTGTTGTTGTGCTAATCTGAAGGTCACATGAAGTTTGGAGGTCTTTAGCTATTGACACTGCAAACAGTCGGTGACTCCTGTGCACTTCAGCATGTGCTAACCCCGCTCTGTCATTTTATGTGGCCCACCACATCGTGTTGTTCCCAGTTGTTTCCACTTTGTTATAATACCACTAACAGTTGACTGTAGAATATTTAGTAGCAAGGAAATTTCACAGATAGACTTATTGCACAGGTGGCAACCTATCCCGGTACCACGCTTGAATTCACTGAGCTCCCATTCTTTCACAAATGTTTGTAGAAGCAGTCTGCATGCCTAGGTGCTTCTGGAGGGGTGTCCCAATACTTTTGGCAATAGTGTGTGTGTGTGTATAAATATATATATATTATAATACACAGCTGTAAAAATATTATGCTAAAGGTACAGATAACAATATTCCAACTATAACAATGACATATGGCAAGGACACAATGTGCTTGTAAGTAACCATCAAAGATTTATCTGCTATCTACTATGAAATGTTAATTGCTCCCTCGAAATCCACTTCCTAAATAAGATGCCTTTCTATTTTTACTGCGTCATTTTCCAGCTCAGCATCTGATAGTTCACTGTCATCTATATCCCTGAGTTAATCTGTATACCTTTTGCAAGGGTTTCCAGAGGCCATAATAAATAAACCACAAATACAATCATTTTCTATCCTTTCATTAGTAAATTGAAATGTTTTTACACAGCTCTCACGGACAAAATATTGACACAATACAGTAAATAGGATGCTGTCCTCAGTTTAAATAATGTTCAGCTTAAATATTTATTCTAATCTTACCCATGATAAACAGAGCTGCATGCTGTACGTTTTACATCATCAGGTTGCCTGTATAGATTTCTTGTCTGTTTTCCAGTGCTGTGTGTGCTCTAGGCATGCTCAGTTGAAGATGCTATCACAGCTTAAAAGGGAATAGACATACAGCTATTTAAAAGGGAAACAGTGCATCGTGGACGCTGCTCTTTTACAATAGTCTGTGCCTACATTTCTAAAGAAACACAGAAAAGTAATGGCAGAAATAAGACCTAGTGTAGTGGCCTATCGAGTCTGCCCATTTTTTCTTTTTATATATGCTTTTGTATTTTTTATTTGGGTTTTTTGAGGGGCATTATTATTTTTTTTTAGGCTTTTGTTTTTTGTTAACTTTTTTGTCTGAGTAGAGATCTATGTGTGTCCCAAGCATATTTAAAGCCATTAAAGTAGCGATCAACTCACTACCTTTGCTAGAAAAGTATTACGAACATCCACTACTCTTTCAGTAAGATAATACTTTATAAGATTAATTTTGAACTTGAGGCCATTTCTGTTTAATGTTGTGAAGACTGTATTTTAAACAGAAATGTGGCCAACTAGAAAATGCCATGTAATACTGTACATCTAGAATAGTTTTTTTTTTTTCTGCACAGTGTCATCCCCATATTAATTCTTTGCTATTTACTGGCTGTTCAAGAAAAGATTTCTGACAAGCTTTTTGGCTGCAGAGCATAGCACAGTAAAACTTTCTTAGAGCAGAAGATGTGTCTCAATCCATCAAATGTCCCAAAAATAAAAAGATTATCCCTCGTTTTAAGACAGTAGATAGAGCCATGTAACCATTTCTTTATGCCGTAACAACCAGATTCACACCTAGAACTCCAGGTATATAGTGACATTATAGTGTAATATCACGGTACCACTGATTTCAAACTGCATCCCCCTGTTTCAGACTTGTCTTCAATGGTATTTTGACCTTATCTGTTGCCTTGCTTCAACTTGTGATCTGTTACTGTCCTGGTCTGTTGCTACTGACTTGCTATTGAAAGTCTCCTGCCGGTGCAATCACCTTGCTGCTTTGCCTATTACTGTCCCCAACCTGTTCCTTAGCATTTCACCTGCCGTCCTGTTGCTGGTGCTGACTGTTCCTTTAGGTTTGGCACCTCACTGGCGGTCTTTTGCCAACCCTGGTCTGTTCCTTGATGACCTACTGTACCTGCTAAGTGATATCTTGATTCCCATCTTGATTACTATATTGATTCCCATGGGGTTTATTTGGTGCAGCTCTGCATATCAAATGTTGTCAAAGCTTAATTGAACAAGCTGAAGTTAGATTGTGATTGGTTTCTGTGCAGAGCTGCACCAGATTTTGCACTCTACAGTTTTTAGTAAATCAACCCCCATATGTTGCTTCATCAAAATTCAATTTCCCATCTGGATTAGTTCCGTTAGTTTCACCACTTCCTGAGGTTTCTGCAGTTTTTTTTCCTACAGGCTTTTTTGCTGCCCTCAAACCACCTATCATACTTTCCAGGCATGTGCGGATTAGAGAAGCAAGCAGACCGTTCTTGTCCTCTTGGTCTTCAAAAAAGTATTTGACATTGAGAATGTTTCCATTTTTAGAATCGTAAAGAAATGGAGGCTCAAAATGCACCCCTGAGGGTGACCAATACCCGTGAAAAAGTCTTCATACTATTAAGGAAATTTGTAAATTCGGTATAAAATTGTATTCTGTTTTGTATGCATTGCCTATGTTGTACACTGCACTCATTGTGCACACAGCATTAATAATGTTTTGATTACGTTTGCATTCCTTCAAGTCCTGATTAGAAATTGGACTGTCTATGTAACGCCCCTTGTTACCATAAAAGTACAATTGTAACAGTATTGTGATACCTACATAATCCTGTGTATAAAAAAACTTTAAATGCACCAAATAAACAGAACAATTATTTGGAAAGATACTGAGTGTATATTTTTGTGTCTGTTTTCTACTGCGGTAGTTAATATTAATTTGGAAGCACTAATCAATATGAGGATAGGAGTTACCTATCTATAAAATGTCAATATTAATGTCCAGAACAATACTAAACAGACAGCCCTGCATTAGATGTGGTAAGATGAGAGTGTCTTTGGATGATCAGGCAGCAGGTTACTGTAAAGAAAGGTAACGACTTTAAAAAAAGGAAGGCCACTCTTATGTTTCAGTTCCCAGATTGGCCAAGTTGTGTGAAGATGTGATGGCAAATCCTAAAGTGCCACCATTAGATTTTATTAACCATCCTAACTTGTAGTAGAAAAGCCCACCTAGTAGAAGTAGGGATTATAATGTATGAAGGCCTTACAAAACACTGGTAATCAGGGACTGTACCATCAGGAAGATGGGTAGAATAATATTTTTCCCAAAATTGCCTCAACCAAATAGTTTGATGTTTCCTTGCAAGGAGTACACTGAATAGATTGGGTGCACAAAATCCAGATATACTCATCTATGTTGAGCCCAATAACAGACTGAATTAAAGGTGGGGTTATTTTTTTTGTTTATTGAGTGTTTTGAGTCTACTTTTATTTAAATTGTCCGAGTAAATCTACTGTTACCAAAGTAAAATGTTTTAATAATGATAAATCAATTTAATAATAAAGAACTTTAATAATAAGTTAATAATAAATGAAATCAAGAAAATAATAAATACATACAATTTTTTTTTGTTTATTGAGTGTTTTGAGTCTATTTTTATTTAAATTGTCCGAGTAAATCTACTGTTACCAAAATAAAATGTTTTAATAATGATAAATCAATTTGATAATAAAGAACTTTAATAATAAGTTAATAATAAATTAAATCAAGAAAATAATAAATACATAAAATATTTTTTTTGTTTATTGAGTGTTTGAGTCTATTTTTATTTAAATTGTCCGAGTAAATCTACTGTTACCAAAATAAAATGTTTTAATAATGATAAATCAATTTGATAATAAAGAAGTTTAATAATAAGTTAATAATAAATTAAATCAAGAAAATAATAAATACATAAAATATTTTTTTTGTTTATTGAGTGTTTGAGTCTATTTTTATTTAAATTGTCCGAGTAAATCTACTGTTACCAAAGTAAAATGTTTTAATAATGATAAATCAATTTGATAATAAAGAAGTTTAATAATAAGTTAATAATAAATTAAATCAAGAAAATAATAAATACATAAAATATTAATTTAATTTAATAAAGTGCCACTCTAACTAAAAAAAAATCATCTTCTGATCAGTTATATTCATTCAATAGATGTTGCAAATTCCATTGAATAATCCTACCTGTTTGTATTGGAACACACACAGGCATTAATTTACTACAGGCAAATAGACTTCACTTTGCAAGGGAAGTTGCACATTACAGGGGGATTTGCCCAAGATCTAAGACTCTGTTCACATAGGCATTTTGAATCGCGGACAGAATCACAGCGATTCTGCCCACAATTTCAAAAAGTGCTGTTAAAATGTCAAATTACACATCAGCATGTTCAAGTGCCATTCATTTCAATGACACTAAAAATGTGGGGAGATTCTGCCATGATCGCACTGCAATCATGCAAAACAAATCACACGACGCATGTTGCACACTTTGGTTTGCACAACTGCAATGCGATTTGTCGCGTGACAATCACGGCAGAATTGCCCCGCGTTTTTAGGTGCCATTGAAATGAATGTTAATGTGCGATTTGACATTTTAACAGTGTTTTGAAATCCTGGGCAGAATCACAGTGAATAGTGAATGTGGTGAAGTTTCACTTTGCAAAAAATAATCACATGAATGAAAAATAAAAAAACAGCATTGTTCCACGAACATGTTTTGATGATGGAAGTCAGCAGAGTTTCACTGTATTCACTACACTCTGTAGCTAATTCCCTTGCAAAGTGAAACAGTCTACAGTATTTGCCTTTAGTAAATCAACTCCATGGCTTCCACAGAGCTTTTATTTCCTGAATCCACACCATACTTACTCAGTGGGGAGCTTCCTGTTACTGTCACATGATTCCAAAGTACTAATGAGAAAAATTACTGGGCATCAGTGAGCCAACTACATGAGGAGGAACTTACATTTCTGGAGTAGGTTTGTACACTAGCAATGCACAGAATACTCACATACAAGGAAGCCATAATTTAATATGGTTGCAAATTTTGTAAACAACTGGTTGCAATTTCTATTGGAAAGATCATTTTTTTATAAACATTCTTTTACAAAAGGCTTCTGTACCGACAATATATTGTATATCAATTTTAACAAGAATGAGATATGCTTTAAATGGTACATCCCACAGAGCATTCTTGTTTACATGAATATGTCTATATACAAGAAAAGACAGTTCAGTTTTTCTATATACTGTAGCACCGTTTGCCTTGTTGACTCCAAAGCACGTTAACTGCGCACCAGTTTTTAAAATGCTATTTAAAAAAAAATACACTTTAATGGATTTAGTGCGTACAAACACAATATAATACCCTTTTTTTGATAACATATAAAATTTGATGTTACGCAGAGTAAATAGATACCTAATTTTAAAATTGCTTACACCCGAGGAATGGCACCAAACTATGGTGCCTACAAATCTCCATAGGTAACAATTAAAAGACTTTACAAGTTTCCAGTTTAGAGTTCCACAGGAGGTCTAGTACTAGAATTATTGCTATGATATTGACAGTGATACCTCATATGTGTGGTGTGAACACCATTTGCATATGCATGCGGGAGTGTAAGTGTTCTTTGGGCACTAGGCACAGGGGCACTTTAGTTTAATTAATTTATTTATTATTTGTTTACACTGTCTTTTTCATTTTTTCTTTTTAACCACTTGCCCTCCTGAGGATTTGCCCCCCTTCCTGACCAGGCCATTTTTTGCATTATGGCTCTGCGTTTCTTTAACTGACTATTGTGCGGTCATGCAACGCTGCAGCCAAACGAAATTTACATCCTTTTTTCCTACAAATAAAGCTTTCTTTTGGTGGTATTTGATTGCCTGTGCAGTTTTAATTTTTTGCGCTATTAAAAAACCCGACAATTTTGAGAAAAAAACTATATTTTTTACTTTTAATTTTTGATTTTTGACATCATAAATTTAGGCCAAAATGTATTCTGGTTCGTGTCTTTGCTAAAACAAATCCAAATCCGTGTAAATTAATTGGTTTACATGAAAGTTATAGCTTTTACAAATGGCGGTATATATACTAGGATTTTTTATTTTTACTAGTAATGGCGGTGATCAGCAACTGCAACAGGCATTCTGACACTGGGGTGAACTGACTTGGTGTCACTAATATCCCCAGTGACACCAATACAGTGATCAGTGCCAATAAAAAGCACTGACACTGTACTAATGACACTGGGCAGGAAGGAGTTAACATGTGGGGCTATCAAAGGCAACTGAAACATGGGGGAGAAGATACTGTGGGGACCAGTCTATCAGCATGGAGGACTAAAGAATTGGTTGAATCTACTTTTCCATGCCCTTTAAACCTAAACAAGCAGGTAGGTTCAGCCCCACTGCAAGGGCAAACTTTGAAGTTTACAGGAGTTGTACTTTAATGATCTTTGAACTTCTACCCACTTGTTTGTAACCCAGGCAGAACAAAAATATGCCTGTTGACATCTTTTTTCTGTCTCTTACATTCAGGAAACATGATATGCAGCACTAGGAAGATACTCATAGCCTCCATTAAGATTCAAAACAGCCTAGGACATTTGACTGGTAGTACCATAAGCAGGGATAGATGTTCTATGAAATGTGACTGCAGTGTATAATGTGTATAAGTAGTTCAAAGCAGAACTGTAGCCAAAAATAACAAAATCCAAATGAATAGTTAAAAAAAACTTCAGTGCAGAGATTCATCCCAAAATATTTCTGCTCCTAGATGCTCTCAGTCAGATGGCTAACATCACCCAACCCATTTTCTCTGAGCCAAAGGTCTTGGAACTGCCCAGGCCTGTGAAAGGACAGCGAGAAGTAGTACAGTGATGAACTCATTTCTCTGTCACTTTACTTTCTCTGCCTATTGCCATGCTTCTTGTCAGCACATGAAGTGGTTGGTTTCTTGTGCTGCTTCATTGTCTCACACTCCAGCCCTGTGGTACAGGGAATGCAAAAGGCTGATACTAGGCCAAATTCAGTTACTTACTCTGCTCTGTGTTTAAAGAATAAATTTAATGATGTATTCTTAATTACAGCATTGATATACATTTAGCCATATATATCTGACTAGAGTTCAGCTTTAAGTGGCCTTTCTGAATTTAGCTCAGTTGCAATGTTTCGTTCCCATGGCATATCCCTATCCATTTGGTCCCCTACTGATTCAGTCTGCCATTGGGAGTGAAACATAGCAGCCCTGTGGAGGCTCAAGTTAGATTTCCAGTTGCAGCTTACATAGCTGTCTGTCTAACTGCCAGGTACCAGCAATGTCATATGAAGTAACTCACCAAATTACCCACACCTGGAAATAATAGTTCTATTATCTAGCAAGATTATTATTATTCAGGATTTATATATTCAGTTTGTGCAGCTTTTTACAATGTGAGAGCAAACAGTACAGTTTTAAATGCAGGAGGAATCAGAGGCCCCATGCTCATTAGAGTTTACAATTTAATAGTAGGGGTCAAGTGATAGAAAAGGTAATAACTGGGGGATGAGCTGATGGAAGTACAGTTATTAGGTAGGAACAGGACAGGATTCTCTGAAGAGAAGGGTTTTCAGGGATCATCTAAAGGTAGACAGAGTAGGAGACAGTTGGACAGATTGGGCTAGAGAACTCTATAGGATGGAAGAGGCTAGGGAAAAGTCCTGGAGGCAAGCACAGGAGGAAGTGTTAAAAAATCTATAGAGCAGGAGGTCTTGGGAGGAACAACAAGAGAGATTTGGTTGGTATTTTGAGACTAGGTTAGTGATGTAGCTGGGGGCTGAGTTGTGGATGGCTTTGTAAGCTGTTGTTAGTATTTTGAATTTAATTTGTTGGGTAAACGGAAGCCAGTGGTGGGATTGGCAGAAAGTAGTAGCAGACACTGAACAGCTGGTAAGGTGGATGAGCCTGGCAGGAGCATTCATGAAGGACTGAAGAGGAGATAGCCTATGTAGAGGTAAACCAATGAGGAGAAAGTTGCAGTAGTCGAGGCATTCAATGACTAGAGAGTTAATTTAAAGCTTTGTGGTGCCATTGGTTAGGAAGGGGCATATTTTGGAGATGTTGTGTAGGTTGAGGCAGAAAGCTTTGGACAATGATTGGATGTGGGGCCAAAAGGACAGTTTAGAGTCCAGGATAACGCCAAGCCCCTTTTCATGCTGGGACAGGTTGATAGTTGTGCCATCAATCTTGGCACAGAAGTCAAGGGAAGATGCATGTGGGGGAGGAAATACCATGAGCTTGGTTTTGGATAAATTGGGTTTGTGGAAGTGGTGTGACATACAAACTGATATGCCTGTAAATTAGTGAAGAGTTTGGAGACTGATGGAGTGAGCTGTGGGGTGGAGAGATAGATTTCGGTGTCATCAGCATAGAAATGGTATTGGAAGTCAAGTCATCAGCTGACCCAGGAAGGAGGTGTAGATTGAGAATAGGAGGGGTGCAAGAACAGAACCTTTGGGGGACCCTGACAGAGAAAGGAATTGGATAGGAGGCATTAAAATTGTAAGTGAGGCTGAAGTTGAGGTGGGATAAGTAGGATGAGAACCTGTGATGAGTACAGTTATGAAGACCAAAGAACTGATGTTTTCTGAGAAGGAGGAGGTGGTCCACTATATCATAGCAGCAGAGAGGTCCAGAGTAGGACTACAGAATAGTGTCCATTAGTTTTAGCCATTAGTAGATTGTGAGTTTTAGGAGAGCAGTTTCTGCAGTGTTGAGGGTAAAATGCAGACTGAAGGGGATCAAGAAGGTTATTTTCAGTGAAATGGGTTGTAGACTAGACACTCAAGGAGTTTGGAGGAAAAGAGGAGCATGGGTATGATGTGTAGGATGTTTTGATTGGTGGGGTCCAGTGAGGACTTTTTAGGTATGGGGATGTCTAGTGTATGTTTAAGAAAGTTGGGGAAGATGCCAGAAGAGAGGAAGAGATTGAAGATGTGAGTTAGAGAGTATAGAATAGAGCCAGAGGGTGGCCGTAGCATTTGTGAGGGAACGGGGTCCAGGGGACAGGTGGTTAAGGGGGCATTAAAAATTTTTTAGCAACCACGTCTATAGTAGTGGGGTTTAATAAGGGAAATAATGAGTGTACCTGTGGTCTTGGAGTGATGAGTGGGGAAGATATCTGTATAGATCTGTCTCATCACAAATCGTATGAATCTTATTTTTGAAGTGATTGGCAATCTCATGGGCAGTGACTGAGGTAGTGAATGTTGGCACAAAACAGAGCAGTGGGACCCCACGGGAGCCAGCATATTTTAGGTACCTGAGTCTTTTCCAACGGATGCCAGGCACATAGGCACATGCACACTTTTGGCTCAAGAAACAGTCTAGGGTTGGTGGTTTTGATGTTTTAATAAAAGGTTGAACTTAGATGGGGATGGATGAAAGTAGGATACTCCAATAACCCAAAATGACCCTAAACTTGCTTCTTGAACCACTGAACACTGTCCATGTGTAGCAAATAGTGGACAGCCTCTGCTGTAACAGTATTGAGAAGGTTGAGCCTTTGGTGAACAGTCCAAGCAACAGCTATTTCACAAGGAATGGACTGACTATGCTCGTTAAGACAAACTTCTTAGCAAACACATAGCAGCCCTTCAAGCACACAGGAGGGGTGACAACAGCACACAGTCTCTAGGATTTCTCTCTCTGTCTGTACTCACTATTGCCTCTGGACATATGGTTGCCTCCTACCTGTATCCTGCAGGAAATTCCTCCCAGTAGTACCAGACTAGATCCTCAGATGACAGCCTCTCGTAAGGCCTTCAGCAGCAACCAGTGACTTCAAACCCTTCAACCTCCCAGCTGGAGCTTCCACTTGACAAGCACATGGCAGCAGTGCCCAGAGAGGACAAACAAGCCCCCCTAGGTGATAATCTTTCCCTTGGAAAGAAGAGAAATTCTGCTCTCAGCTCCAAAGTATTTATGCATTCTCCCAGAATCCTCTAGGCCAAATTTTCCAGGGATTGGCTGGGGCTCAATAAATATTAAGCTGCTGATTACAATCCTCCTGCCTCTATTACCAAGAGCTCCTCCAGGTGAACAGGGAGAAGCAAACAATCATGCAGCCTCTGGAACACAGACCAGACTAAAACAATAAAATCCAACTCCACTGACCACAGTGGTACAAAACTAAATTTACCTACCCAAATCTTAAACAATGAACCAAACAAATTTAGGCTTCACTGGATCAGTGAGCCAAACTAAATTTGCCTAACAGAACAATTTAATCCCACTGACTGCAATGGGCTCGAACTAAATGTTACTATCCTAGCACCTGACTAGGAGGGTGCTACACTAAACTACACTACATGACTTCATATTATATGACTTTATGTCATCAAAGCATACCACCTTAGGATGTAAAAAGACTCCAGTTACCAAGCCAATATTCTATATTTGTTTTTTAACTCGATGTACGTGAAAGGAATTAATGTATCCATCTTGTCAATATTATGACTATTCTTTCCTCAAAACTTTTAATTTTTTTCGTTTTATTTTATATATTTAGTCTGCAAGATATTATTGGGTTCATAGCAAAAGTTGATTACATTTCTACATGTTAAGCTCGAAGGCATTAGACAATAGACATGATGTTTTGCTTTAGCTTAGTACTGTATGCAATTATGCTTTCATACAGCAGATGTTTTTACAAAAAATGGACTTTGACAAATCTCAGTGGATGTGTTGGCTTGTAACATGTAGAAAACTGTTTTAGTAAAATGTGTCTGGGAAATTCATGCCATACTTCAAAAAGAATTTCTAGTTCTCCCTACTCTGAATAAAGCAAACTTTATACTCTTTTGTATACTTGCATCCCACCAAGGAGAAACCAAACAATATTCTACTGGGTCACAATACAGGATAAGTCTGTAGGGGTAACCGACACACATTGAAACAAAGGTAGCCATAGGAGGAAAATATCAATGATCTCAGGTCTGTCAGTTCCTATTTAGATGGTGAAGCAGGTGTTCCCTACTGCTTAGCAGAAGTTTACCCAGAAGTTAATGTACCCTGGCTATTTACAAACAGACTGAGAAATTATTGTGAGCCTAGTTGTCCTGTGAAATTCTGTGAATTTAATAAAGCTGTTGGTTTTATTTATACCGCTGTTGGCTCGCTTTCAGAGCCTTTTTCTTGAGGGGGTCTCCTGGATCCCCCAATATCTTTTTCGCTTTGCTTTGGTTTTTGAGGACCCCACCATGTTACAATAAGGTGAGTCGGTAATTACAATAGCAACCACTTTCTGGCTCCCTAGTTAGGGAGATGTAATATATAAAATATTTTTGATTTTACTATTTAAGTATTCAACCTCGTAGTCCTACCCGAACTTCACTTTTCTAGACTCTGAGGACAATAAGCTCCAATTCCAGCTATCTGGAGAAGAAAAGGGAAGTGAAGTCAATTGATAATTTTAGGTTTTACCCAGGGCCGGTGCTTCCACTAGGCAAACTAGGCTGCCACCTAGGCACACCTGGGCGCAGCATGGGCTAGCACTCTCTCTGTTTGGCCTGTAGACCTCTTGAATGAATTTTTAATTTTTTTATATGTATATATATATATATATATATATATATATATATATATATAAAACAGTATTCCATGTAGCAGTGAAGTATTGGCTTCACCTATGCCCCTAGGATGGGGAGTGATGACATTAGCCCAGGATCCCGGTCAGCAGTCCCTGAACAGAGGATTGGTCCGCATTGGGCATGTCCAGCGCTGGCCTTGCCTTCTTCTACACAGCTGGAGCCAATCAATAGGTGGGGGTGTGCTCTGATTTCAGGGTTAACACTATGTGAATAGAATGATTGGGGCCCAATGTGTATGAGAGGGAAGCAGTGTAGTGCTGGGAGGCCGCCTGTCCTCACTGTGTGCCACAGCCTGGACTCAACACTCCAGCAAGAGCCATCAGAGGTGAGCTGAGCCTAGGAGGATAGTGGGTCATGGCGATGACAGGAGGAGAAGGGGGGCGGACAATGCTGATTGATCATGTGGGATGCCGCCATGTCATAAATGATCCTTCAGCTGAGGGGAGGGGCTGCAGAGGGGAAGGAAGAAAGGACAAAGGAAGATGCAGGGTGTCTGGGGCCAGTGAAGCAGTTGAGCTGCAGCTCCAGTGTTCCTCTCAGACTCGGACTCTTACTGCAAGCTGGCTGGCGGCTGCTGACCACTGTGGAGCTTTGTAACTCTGTCTCTTTTTTTTTGTTTCTCTGTCTTATTGGTTAATACAGTTAATTTATATTTGTTTAATATATCTTTTTTGCCTTTAATATTGATGCTGGTGGCATTGTATGGCACTTATTTTTGCAAATTAAAAGACATTTAGCAGTTTCATATTTTGTGGATTTAATGTTTTCTGTTTTAAAATTTTTTTGGGGGGGTGGGGGCACAAGTAACTGGTCTTGCCTAGAGCGCAAAATAGTTTCGCACTGGCCCTGGTTTTACCAGCAGATTGCTATTGTCTAGGCAAGTCCTGGAAATATCTGTCTAGCACTAATTTTCATTCCTTCATAGATATAATGCTCATCTGTGGTAGTTGTATTGCACATAAATGACAGGATATTATCTCTAATGACCTTTAATCTGACATGTTAAAAGGTAACCATGGAAAAAGGCAATATCAAATTGCCATTTACCAAAGCTATGGCCAATAATATGCTCAGAAGTACATAAATCAAAGACAATTTCACCACTAAAAAACATGCTCCCCCTTTGGCCAACTCACTCATCAGATCCTTTTGACCTCTTTTATAAATAAGTAGATCAAAAGAGCTTGTTGCGAATACTCTACATCTACTACCTACTTTCTGCCATCCAATGTGTCATTGAAGAGTTCCTTCACATAAGCATTACTTACAAAAAGAGGCTTTTCCTAGTGTAAAACAATTCAATAAAATTTATTAACTAGAACAATGATTAAACCACTCACAATATGCTGTTCTCAGCAGCATTATTTAAAGCCGCTCACAGATACACTGCTCAGTTTCTGACATCTCTAACAATGGTTTCTTTATTTGTTTGCATGATGATGTCACCTGATTTCTCCTACTTTATGTATTTTGTCACAGATAACTTCATATGAATTTCATCCACCTCTTCCCAAAACCGGATGAGGATCTGGTATGGATTTTTAAGGGGGTATTTAATGCAAAACAAACAAAAGTAAAATGTGTGGGGATATCAAATCCATACCAGACCTTTATCTTATTAAAAGGTATGCTTTTTAAGAGGAACCCCAAGCTTTAAAGAAAAAAAAAAAAAAAATACTCTTCTTTAATAGGTGTCTGGTAAGGATGTGTAGGGGACCCCAGGTACACTTATCCAGGTATGCAATCTGGTTGGCCATGAAAGATAGGGACAGTGAGTATGTGCCCCCCAACAATAACATGGGGCCCCTGACAAAACACAATGTCCCTATTTTATTGGGATAAGGGTCTCGTCTCTACATCCCTGACCCGGTAGATGTGGAGGTTTGTGATTTCCTATAACAGTAGTCATATGATCAGAAGTCTGTTCTGCTGGCTCCCAATCATAATTAGAATTGGCAGCTCAGTCATGCTGCAGACAGTTTGCAATTAATTCTCTATCAGCAAAGAAACCCCAGCTTCTATGGACTTATATGTGCAATTTGTGCATTAAGATCCACCCTCCTTGCAATCAGGGGCGGACTGACAACTCATGGGGCCCCCGGGTAATAGGGGATCATTGGGCCCCCTACTGACCCCGGGCCCTCGGGCAGTGCCCGAGTTTCCAAATGGTCAGTCCGCCCCTGCTTGCAACCACACACATGGGTTATGTGGCAAGAAAGAATGTCCTAAGTTGTAATTCCATCATCAATTACATCGTTCCGCAATGAGGATCCATCATCATTCATGATGAACAACTTCCCACCAACCCTCCAACAGAATCACAATGGCCTGTGCACAATGATCCTCTCCCGCCTGACTCTCCTCACTACTGACAATTCCCTGGTGCACCTGGAATGGTGGTGGGGAATCTGGATGACGCCATTGACCAAATATGCTCCTGACACCTGGGATACTTGCTAGTTTTCTTATTATGTGAAACAAGCCAGTGGGTGAGCCAGAAAGCCTTATTACTTTGTGATAGTAATACTGCTGCCATCAGCGCTTTGGGTGAGTGAACTGGCTTAATTTATCCATTTCATTTTCCCATTTTTTGGTCAAACTCACTGTCGACTCAAAAACAATGCTGATCCCAAGTTTTTGCCATATTAGGTCAATGGCATCACTTGGGTAAAAAGTGTAAAAAGTTACAGCAGCCATAAATTTGGGAAGGGGCAAGCAGCCACATTGGTGCAGCGGGTCCACAAATGCTGAGTAGGTTAGATTTGCTTCAAACCCATGTCCAACTCAAAACTGAACTTTGTTATGAGTAGAATAGATTTTAGCAGAGTATAATAGAGTAGGGATAGGTGAACAGGGATCACAGTACCAGAGATTCTGGTACAAGGAGAAATATTGGGATTCAGAGAGTAAATATCTGTTGAAGGTAACCCAGCCCTCACTAAGGTCTCTGGTTTTATATTTCCTAGTTACTTACAGGCTCATTATCTCGTTTGTGGTCATAGGTGTCTATGATTCTGAGAGCTTTAAATTCCTTGTGGCAGTTGTGCACTTATAGCTTGTTTTTGCAGTTAGATATATTTGCTTTGAGGAGAACAAGTCAGAAGACATTAGACAGATACATAGCATACTTCAAAACTGACCACACAGATTTGTGTTGAATTGGTGACAGCTTTTACAGATTCACAATACTGGAACTATTTGTAATAGGGAATTGCAATGAGATAAAATACCTGATCTGTGAAGAATCACATAGGGAATACTTATAGTAAACAACCACCAAGTATCAGCCATGCTGCTCTGTGGCTATTACGACGTGAGCAAAGATTTGGGAGTGGTGTCACACCTGCTGCCTAATTCTCTGATTTAGAATGTTCATAGTGGGTGAAGGGGCCATGTGTGCAGATATGTAAGAATGTGATGGGTAAATATCAGTTTTGAGTATACTTAATCTCTTTGCACATAGTTACACATTGCCACAGACTATTAACTTTAACAATGATAGGCAGACCTTCAAGGCCTCCTGAACCTAAGTTACTTCATTTTTCTGCTGGTTTAATAATAGGCTATAATTACATATTATACAAGAATAGAAATGTAGTAAAAATGAAACCTCAAACCATCTGGAAAGCTGTGTGGTCAGTTTTGAAGTATGCTATGTATTTGTCTAATGCCTTCTGACTTGTTCTCTTCAAAGTAAATATATCTAACTGCAAAAACAAGCTATAAGTATACAACTGCCACAAGAAATTAAAACTTATACGAAGATAGTGAAAAGTGATGATAAAAGAAAACTAGGCATACACAATATGTAATCACTTAAACCCATTCTAGAGTAACATGGTCTGTTTAGCTATCTTGACACATGCCAAGCATTTCAAATCTACCAAAATATAATTGCCAAAATTGTTGTCATATGTTTCACATCAAGAACGAAAGGTACAAAATTACCAAATTCCAAACAATGGAGGGCTTTTCATAGCTTGAATTGGTGACAGCTTTTACAGATTCAAAAGATTGGAACTATTTGTAATAGGGAATTGCAATGAGATGAAATACCTGATCTGTGAAGAATTACATATGGAATACTTTTTACAGTAAACAACCACCAATGGGTTGGCAAGAAAAGTGTCCCACTTAAACTTACAAAAAGAATAAAGTAATTTCAGCTTGATCTCCTTATAAAACTAATATGAAAAACTTTCTTCAGTTTAGGCTGACTGCGAGTTTAATGACTCTGTCCGTCGGATGAACCCTTCTATGAAGAGATATAACCCACTGTGAGAAAGCTTTTGTTTCAATCCATATGTGGAAGTGTTGAAATCCAGCATGTTAAAACTTTAATTGTTAATGGTTATCTAACTTTAAACAGATTTTTTTTTTGTATATTACCACATAGCTGATTCTTGTGGCTGATGGGATTTGCTCCTCAGCAGTTGTTAGCTTATATGTTTCCATACTATACACTGACAACAACACAGCCCTACTATAATCGTAAATAATATACAATTTTAGTGGGAAAAACTATTTTATGGCACCTACTGCTGTTATATAGATTTAATATGTATAAATAATGTAAAAAGTGCTTCTTCTTTTTGTCATAATTGAGTAAGTCAGAACTGGGAGAGAAAGCTTGAATGCAATTAACTACAGTATTTCTCTGCTAATCAAGTATATATGTACAGAATGTGAAAGTACAGAATGTCAGCACTATATAAATGAATGTGCAGTAGGACCACACAAGTAGAGTTATTTGTAGAGTTTAACAATGTGCTCTATTAGAGACAAGTGATTTAGAACATTATTAATACCCAAGCTCAAATTATTATTGTTATACAGTATTTATATAGAGCCAACGGATATGCTCAGCGCTGTACAGTAGCAGGGGGGACAGAACATGAGACAAGACAGTAACAATACAGTACACGAAGGGTTCGAGGGCCCTGCTCTTTCGAGCTTACAATCTATGAGGGAGGGGAAGGTGGCACAGGAGGAGATGGCTGTGGGGGATGGAGTGGCAGGAGGAGTGGAGGAGGTTAGTTGTTAGGTGAGGTTGGGTGTTAGGTGAGGTTGGGGTAGGCTTCCCTGAAGAGGAGGGTTTTCAAGGTGCGCCTGAAATTCAAATGAATTAGTCAACCTCTAACAAGAGCTACTATTTAATTCATATTGTATATTGTTATCACTTGTCATTAGAAATCAGTAAACATTTTAAAGTTATGAAATTAGGCTTTTTGGTCCAAATGTAAGCTCACACTGAACATTTGCTGTCCTGACAATTTAGTATATTCTACATGGATGAACATGATAGCTTCTTGCTGTCAATGGTTGCTAAGGAAGCATTGGGTGCCTGTACAAGCCACTTCCTTAGCAACCACTGACGTCACTCAGCACATTCACTTACATAAACAGGAATCCACATTCATGAGAATCCCCAGCCAAGTAAGCAAAAGGCCAGGATCCCAGTGACGTCATTAAACATATATGGTCACGTCTACAGTATGTATAGTGAATGATGTCACCTGGAGATTCCATCCCCTTTAATATAACAGCTGTCATCCATAAGACTTTTCAGCAGACGACATGTGAATGAGTGGGACTTGTCTCAGCAAAGGCACTTTTTTTTTTCCTCGGCCGTTGGGCATATTGATTAACGTGGATCTTCATCACTGGACGATGTGATTGAACATGGGTTTACAACGAGGGACTTTTTGGGGGATTTTTTTTTTAATAAAGGGCTTGTCAGATATTTGTTTTTCTTTATTTCTAAGATACAACTCATTTATTTTTTTCCTTCTGAATGAGTAGGGGTACTACTCATTCACATGGGGGTATCTTGGTGCCCCCTTATTGTTATTCACTAAGCCCCCTGCCCACAAACCCCCACAACCACAGGGCAAAGGTTGTGTGGAAGAGACCCTTGTCCTCATCATGTTGAAGCTATGTAGCCTGGTATGGTTCCAGAAGGGGGACCATACACTTCCCCCCCCCCCCTTTCCAGCCAGCTAGGCTGTATACTGTATGCTCAGCTTAAGGTTCTGGTATAGATTTTTAAGGGGACCTCACACATTTTTTTTGTGTAATGTCCCCCTTTAAATACATACCAAAGAGTCTGATATGGATTTCTGGGGGGACCTCACACTATTTTTTAACTATTATTTAACTCAAACAGCTTGCATTTTTGGGGTGACCCTACCCAGCAAAAATAACATATACAAATAAAAAAATGAAACTGTTTAAATTGCTGGCAAAAGACATTCATAGACAGATTCTTTTTAAAAAAGGAAAAAAGTATTTAAATGTACTGTTTTTTTTTTTTTATTTAAACAAAGAAGCTGTCAATGAGAGATGTTACAGTCATTTGCCAGCAATTTTATTTTTTTTCCTTTGAAAATGTTAGTGCTAAAAAATCTCTGCTCCCAACTTCATGGAATTTGACATCATGCTTTTTGGCATCCCCTTGCCCATTTGCCCCAAAAAATAAAAATTTTTATTTGACAGATTTGGTTTATGTTCAGTGTCCAAACTAGCTCACCAAACCCCTGATGAACCGAACCCAGGCAGTCTGGTTTATCGCTAGTCATGATTAGGGATGAACTTTGGATTAAGGTTGACTGAGAGTTTGACTTGAACGCCAGCCTGCCTGCTGGCTTGTTTACAATGTTTACAGTGGGTATGCAAGTCACAACTTTGATATGGTCCTGACAATATTTGATCAATGATGTTAGCTAGTTGCTAGCTGGGAGCTGTCATTCAGGACAAGAGTCCATCAGGAACAGGGTCATAGTATGTGGGCCATTATGTTTGTGTAAGCAGGTCAGCAGGGCATCCTTCATCGTAATTGACAATAGATCTATATTACTGGAAGATGTGAGTGACTATGGATTTACGCAATGGAACTTTTTTTAAGGCCTTTGCCATGGTGTGGGTGTATTTATTTACATTTTCTTTTTTCTGTGAATTAGTAACATCACGTGCTATATACACCTTACTTATTCACATAGATAGGGGGAAGATATCTGGAAGACCCCCTAATTTTGAAGGGGACTTTCAGGTTCTGATAAGTTCCCTTCACAGATCCCTCACATCTACCAGGCCAGGAATTAGGGGATGAAGCCCTTGTCCCAATCAACATAGGGACATGGTGTCCTGTCTTAGGTCCAAGCAAGATACTCTCTCCACATTGAAGTCATTTGGACTGATATGATTAAAGAAGGAGGCCACTGTCCTCTCTTTTGAAGGTTGTGGGGCCCTACATCATCTTTTATTAGTTTTTTTAACCTTTACATCAGACCTTAAAAAAAGGATAAGGTCTGGTAAGGATTTTGTGGGGGACACAACATCCGTTTTTTTTTTTTGTCAGGTGTAACCCTCCAAATCCATACCAGACCAGTATAGTGGGTTCCTTTTTAACAAAATCTTCAAATTTACCTTGAAAATGAAGTAAGAAATGAAAAAAAAAATGAAATGGGGCTCAGGCACTGTGCCTTGGATTTCTGTATTTTTTTAATCTATTTTGCAAAGTCCAGGGAATTAAAATTTGCTCATATCACTCATCACTATTCAGGATTAGTATAGTATTACAATTTACAGCTGTGAGTGTTCATTCTTAAATTATATCTATAACCAAACCATTTTATTGTAGCTGCCTGTGTTTATTTGGGGACATTTCCCTTCACCTTCTGACTGTTTGGATTGACAGTAATTAAAATATCTCCAAAGTAGGGGGAGATCCACTATCAGACAGATTTCCTGTCACATTCTGCACAGAGAGAACTTAAAGTAAATGTGCACTTAGCTGAATAAATAAACTACAGCCATTACATTTATTATCAAATCTTATGCAAGGCAAAATTAATTTTTTTTAATTCCTCTATATATTTTTGAGTATTTAAGTGAATTTCACTTTATCCACTTACCTATGTACACATTGGCTTGCTAAATGACCTTTAAAATCAACCTCACTTTCCTTCTATTAGATTTCAAAAGTTAAAGTAAGACTGTATCTCATTTGTCTGCTGTACAAAATATGTAGAAATGTGTGTTTTCAGTGCTGATGTTATTTTTGGATTCTTGTGGGTGTAAGGTATTTATTCCTCAGGAATGATGTTTTTGTCAGACTGTTGCTTGAAAACACACTCATATTTTGTTTTACCACAAAATTAATTATACTATACTAGACTTCAACCTTTCCAGGAAAATCTCTGGCACATAATAGTAATTTCCTTAAACAATTGTTCAAGTAACCTACTCAGATTTTATTTATTAGAATTATTGCAGTTTAGGAGTGTTTTCATACCAGTTATGCAGTAATATATGATGGAGACAGGTGAAATATATCCAACAATAAAAAACTGGCTTTCGTAACAGATAAAATACACATATATCAAATAAAGTTATTGAAATGCTGAAGCTATGTACTATACAGTATTATATTTTTTTTTGTCTAGTGATATATTATAGTCACTTCACAATGCCCCCCCACCCCAAAAACAAAAAAAACCAAGCAATGCAGCAATTGCAAATAAGCCCTGTGTTTTTATCTGGTTTTTGCAAGTACTGAAAGAGTTTATTGTTGTATGCAGAGATTTTCAGACATTTTATAAAATATCTCACTGATTCATTACTTATCATTTCCTTTTCTGAGAGGAAAGAAGTTTAAACTTGCAAATGCATTTGTTAGCTGAATAGGAAAAAGGAAAGCAGTAGGTCCTTAACAAATAGAATCGAGGGAGGATGAGTCCATCTCTCAACTGCTATCATTGTTGACAGGTGAGAGAGTTACCCATTCTCCCTAGGGTGACTATAAATTAAAGCCTAAGTTTAGTCATAACATGTTTTTAACAAGATCAGCACAAGGGACATTACTTACAGAAAATGTGATGTGTCCCTTGTGCTGCTGGCTGCAGATTTAGTTGCAATATTTCACCCCACCCCCACTGCAATTATTTCCCAGTGTGACAGGGGCTAATAATGCCAAAAACCTGTCATATGCACTCATCAAAAATGCAAAATATGTCTGCCTGTTCCACCCACCTCCTTCATTCATAGAAGCTGTAGTACAGCTTCTAGGAATGAAAAGTGATCCATGAATGGAGGACAGGCCAATTATTAAAAGTTCAGCTTCTATGAATATAGTACAGCTTCTATAAATGGAGAAAGTGAGAGGAAAGGGTGGGCATAGTTGGCACTCTTAAAGAGTGCCTGTGGGAGGTCCCTAGTTAGTAGTATGCCCTACAGCACTGAAAAATGACAACTGTGGGGTATAAGGGATTCGAAGACAGAGGATTTTAACTGAGTCTTCAACCAGCAACACAAGGGATGTATCACATTGGCTGTAAGTATTGTCCCTTGTGCTGATTTAAAAAAAAAACTTTTTGACTAAACTTAGCAGAACAGCACCAGACTTAAAGCAGAACTTCAGGAAAATAGTTTTTAGTATACAGCAAAAGTCAAATAAGTTACCTGAAATGATGGCTATCCTAGGTACGAGAGATGTCATGTGATAGATTTCTGTCATGGAATATTCAGGGTTTTAATGACAAACTAAAATGCTCTTGAATATTTTCAAACATGTCAAGTAAGTTTTGGCCCTTCATTTTACTAAAGTTATTTGTACTATTATAAATTCATACCAAATATGTTTTATTCCTAACTGAAATGATTCTATGAATATTCACAAATTATTTTTAAACCTTCAGTTCCCGCTAACACAGGAAATAGTTATATTTTAATAGACAACATGATGGCTTTCAACTCAATAGTGTAGTGTACTTGTGGGCAGGGGCGAACTGAGCATTCGAGCACTCGGGCACAGCCCGAGGGCCCGGAGTCAGTAGGGGGCCCCATGAGATGCCCCTGGTACCTTTCATAGGCTTTTTTGGGTGTGGTTTGAGTTTGGGCGAGGACACAAGGGCCCCATGATCCCCTATTGCCCAGGGGCCCCATGAGTTGTCAGTCCGCCCTTGCTTGTGGGCAATTCTACCTAGATATAATATAGGCCAAAAATTCCTAACTTGTCTCCAATTACTATATATAAATCCCAAGGCAACTAATAGGATTGGTGGATGGACCTTTGGTCAGATATCCCTGCACAGGAGCACAAGGCAGGGCTTTCTCTGTCCCCTGCACTCATTATTGTGGTGGTTGAACCCATGTCTGTTTTCTAAAGAATTTCTCTTCAGGTATTGGTCTTTCTTATGCTAATACACAGAAATGCATCTTAATGTATGTTGATACCTTTATTTTGCAGGAGATACTGCTGGCTCCTTAACTCACCTTATGGAATTGTTAAACAAATGTGAGTATTTTTTTAGTTGTTGCATAAATCTGCTCTAATGCCTATTATTGTGGCACATGTTATCATCTGCCCCCTATATAGCTTGTGTGGATTCTTTTTGCTATCTTGGGATTTAAGTCACCACCAAGCCATCCAAATATATTGTTGTAAACTGGAACCCATTAATAGCAGATACTACCAAATGTCTATAGTCTTGGTTCACATTGTATTTGTTGGTGGTAGGCATAGTGACTTATTGAAAATGTTTTTTTTCTTTTTGCCTAAGTTATTGTATGAGTTGCAAAATGCACAGATTTACTAAATTACCTAAATCCTTATTTTGAACCATTATATTACAGAGAAACCAGCCCAGAATTGCTCTGGCTAGACTGCACAGGGGAAAGGTGAGGGGAGGTTTGGTAGTCCCTCACTCATACTTCCTGGCAGGACAGTTTCAGCATTTATACATATAAGGTCACACTAGACAATGTGGGAACGGCATGCTCTTCTTGGTTTTCTAGATGCTTTTTACCTACATAAACATTTGCAAAAGTACCCTATATTCAGATTGCATTACAAGCTATGGTGTGCTACTAAATGTATTCTCTAGGTGAGGCAGTATACTAATCTCACATCACTTTGGGACAATCCAGCCTGCCCTGTGCTATCCTCCTTGGAGGGGCATAGTATATGGCAATCATGGCAATCATGTGGCCTTACTAAATTGTCTCAGTTGTATGACAACTCTACTTTTTAAAACCGTTTTCTGCTTTGCAAGCAGAATTAGAATTGCCTACATGATAATTCTATAGATATCTGCAGCTTAAACACAATTTACGTTCCCAATATTCTTCTACTTCTATACAGTACATATTACACCATTCCAGCAAGCAGAAGAAGCCTACTCTGCAATATTTCTCAAGTCAGTGATGTCTAGATTGTAGCTATTCTTACTTGGAAATTACTTATCCTATGATATCCAACAAACAGCAGCCTATGGTCTACAGATATACCGTACGACTAATTTCTGAAGAACAATAGTCCTCTGATTTGGAGGAAATAGCTAGTGTTTCCATGAAACACCCCCAAATTCTTGCTCAAATGTTTTTCTCTAAAGGACTTAAACAATCGCTGAGAAACTAAGGCTCATTTTCGTACCAACACTAATGTCATTTTCACACTGGAGAGTCTGTCCATATGATATGGCATTGCCCTAAGTTACAGCACTGTAGGTAGGAGGTTATGCATGAGATTTCAGGTTTTCAGAGATTGTCACTTGTGTATACTCATTCCTGCTAAAGTGTATTAGCATGAGCAAGTGCATGAGTGTGTATTGCTATTGCTATAACCCTGTGTATTGGGCCATGGGCTGTATTTTGCTCACACTTACCTCCTCGCCCATGGCCATGCACTCAATTTTCCTGATAACAGTTTTTTTAAATACCATACAGCAGGGATATTTTACTTTTATGTGGCTTCAAGGCCAAAATTGAAAATACACAGATCTTTTAAAGTGGTTCTAAAGACAGGAGTTTTTTTTACCCTAATGCATTTAGGTATAAAACCTTCTGGCTGCAGCCCCCCCCCCCCTTATACTTACCTGAACCCCATGTCCATCTCTCCATTATGGCTGTCAAAATACAATAGCAGCAACTAAAGGTCCCTCATTTCATGCTCTATGCATGGATGAAGGAATCTGTTTATGTGTTTACCCAGCTTTATTCAGGGACACAGGAGAGTAATGTTGATGTGAAAAATACAGTGACCAATAAAAAGAAATCAGAGCTGAGTTTACAGTAGAAGGTTATTGCTGCGTTGTTATTGTGAGTTCCTGCATTTGTACATAACTACTGCTCTCAATTTAACTTAAAACTTTAATTTTAACTTTAAATGACACTATAATTACACATCAGGTAAACCAAACTACTGTTTAGAATTTTTTCCTTAGGTGTGATGTCTTGTAAGATTGAAACTTAATGACATGATTAAGGTTCATAAACTTCAAACAAAATGGATGACTTATGTCATAGGATACTTGTAGCTCATTGACAAAGCTTTGCTTTCTGTCATTTTAATGGAATGTCCCTCTGGACTAATGTGGCTGTAATGTCAATTAGACATTGAAATATGAAAGGAGGAAAGAAGAAAGACAAGGAGTAGACTGAACTGTTTTGTGGAATGAAATAAAAATAAGTGTCATTCAACCGAAATAACAGACATAAAAATGTATATTTCAGTAAGACAAAAGGGATTGGATGTCCTGCTAAGTCATAGATTCAAAGCTGAACTGTGAGCACAAAAACTTTAATTTAAATATATTGCTTAGTATTCAGAAATTATATAAATACATGATGTGTACATTTGCAATATCAAGTTATTACCTTGTAAACAGTCATCACTGTGATGCACATTAGGGATAAGCAAATCTGCCCAGGTTCCTCTGCTAACGGTTCTGCGAATCTTTTTTGAAGCTCAACAGTCCTGCATTTAGCAATCTCAATTTAATCCCTTTGAAGTTTGGGTGTGGAGGGGGGGGGGTGACTGATTGACAATGTTGTTGGTAAATTCTGGCCATAATTGGGTTTAGAAAGCTGGACACTGCCATGGGTGACAGATAACAATGATATATTTTTTAAAAACCGTATTGTTGGGAGAGGGTCCGTTTTCATTGGCTTACTTGGAACAACACATATGCTTTTAATTACAGGCTTGGGGTGTGCCTTAAAGCTGTTACTGGTGTTACACAAAAATAAAATTTTCATGGACAGTCTCTGCAACAAAATACTCTGGCAGTGCATATTTAGTTGTGGAATTAATTTTCTTTTTTCTTTTAAAATTAGCTTGACTTACATACAGCAGCAATATTCCAATCTGATTCATTTCAGTATTAAAAAAAAGTTGAATGAAAAGTCCTGTATGAATGGAGGAGTGGCAGGTCGCCTCTATGCACAGATCCTGTCACGTACCTGGATAGTGAGCCTGACGTGAAGAGGCAGACCTCTCGTACAACTCCTGCTCAAGGACTGCTGATGGTGAGACAGCGGTCGCAGGGGTACGGTGGGGTATGAGTGCCTGTGATCGGTCCAGTAGTAGATGGTAAGCTGATGAGTTGTAGGCAGGAAGCAGGGTTCTGATGTAGCCGTGCTGGATGGATGGATACCCAAGAGCAGCGTGCTGAGGATGCAGGGTCAGACGAGCCAGGTTCGGTATTAGTCAGGCAGATCAGGCTTAAAGTGGCAGGAGGAAGAGTAGTCAGGTCACAGGCCAGGTCAGTAATGGAGGATCAATCAGACAGGAGAGGAGACAGAAGAATAATCCAAGGCAAGCCAGAGGTCAGGGCAGGTAGCAATCAAGCGGAGATCAGGAACAGGCTGGTCCAGTATCAGGAGACAATCACAGGAATCAGGGAACACGAGCAGGGTAAAGACCATATGGCAATGGGACAACTACTGCAGCCAGTTTAAATAGCCCTTTTGGCACCAGCATTAGTGACAGGCGCGTGCCTGTGTGTGCGTGCCTATGTCCAAGTGCCTGCACATCTGTTTGGCTTGTAAGGACTCTGCGCATGCGCATATTTGTGCGCTGTGGAACTTCACCTGCACTATGGGCAGGCCTTTCCTGACAAATCCTTTTTTATTAATCAAAGCTACTGTACAGCTTCTATGAATGGAGGAGGTGGGAGGAACGAACAGACATAGTCAGCACTCTTGACAAGTGCATATTACAGGTTCCTAAGCTTATACTGATCTCCCATGGCACCTGGTTGCAGGGAAAGGGGGGACTAGAAGACAGGACTATTCAATTAAAACAGCAGCCACAGGCACAAGTGACAGCTCACATTAATTGCTTGGAATTTCCCCTGTGCTGATTTTTTTTTTGCAGTTTTTTTCTTTTTCATACTAAACTGAAAGTGGAGTTCCACCCAAAAGGGGAAGTTCTGCTTTAAAGAACATTAAGGATTGGCACCTTTGGGGAGCGGGGGGGGGGGAATTTGACAGGTGATCGGAAGTGGAAGTTGTCCTCCTACCCTCCCTCCCCGGTGTCTTGTGGGACACGTGACAGGTCCCAGAAGACTACGGGGCCATTCAGTAAGTGCAGCGCTACCCGAGCATGCGCAGTGGGCACCCAGCTGTGAAGCCGCAAGCTGTCAAAGCCGGGTACCCACACTGAAGATGCCGGCACCTGCAATACAGGACGGCCGGTGAAACGGGCTGCAGTGGGGGCAAAACGGGATAGTGGGACAGGTGAGTGGCTGTTTTTTAAAAGTCAGCAACTACAGTTTGTGTAGCTGATGACTTTTATTTTTTTACAGAGTGAGTGGAACTCCGCTTTAAGCTTTAAAATCCTTGTTCAGCTGGTTCAATGCATCTGGTGGAAAGTGTCTTTAACGAGAATGATTAGGCAGTAGTAGAAGCTAACAGGTTAAAAGCTAGTGTATATGGTTCATTGAAATGAATTAAGATCAGTTTGGTATTGGCTTTTTCAATGCTATTAATTTTTTGCGTGACTACAGTACATGGCAAATGCATGCTAAGTTGTGGAAAATGCATCTCAAAGTCTTTGTGCACTAGCCCTAATACATATGTGTACATTGACTCAAGCAGGCATGCGCATAGTTGCATTTCCAATGATTGTGCACATCACATGTTTATCTTTCTTTTTTTTTATGAATGCATTGAAGTACACTGTTCAAAAAAAATTAAAGGAACACTTTGAAAACACATCAGATCTCAATGGGGAAAAATATCATGCTGGATATCTATACTGATAAGGACTGGGTAAGGTGTTAGAAACGTAAGGATACCCCGTTGTTTGATAAAAATGATAATTATCAACCTACAGAGGACTGAATTCAAAGACACCCCAAAAATCAAAGTGAAAAAATTATGCAGCAGACTAGTCCATTTTGCTGAAATTTAATTGCAGCAACTCAAAATGGTATTCATTAGTTTGTATAGCCCCCACATGCTTGTATGCATGCCTGACTACATCGGGGCATGCTCCTAATGAATCGATGGATGGTGTCCTGGGGTATTCTCTCCCAGATCTGGACCATGGCATCGTTGCAACCTGGCGGCATCGGATGAACAAAAACATGATGTCCCAGAGATGTTTAATTGGATTTAGGTCAGGCGAGTTTGGGGGCCATTCAAAGGTATCAATTCCTTCATCCTCCAAGAACTTCCTGCATACTCTTGCCACAACCCAGGACCCACTTCACCAGCATAGAGTCTGTCAATGAGTCCAAGGATTTCATCCTGATACCTTATGGCAGTCAGGGTACCATTGTCTAGCCTGTAGAGGTCTGTGTGTCCGTCTGTGGATATGCCTTCCCAGACCATCACTGAACCACCACTAAAATGGTCATGCTGAATGATGTTACAGACAGAATAATGTTCTGCATGGCTTCCCCAGACCCTTTCATGTCTGTCACATGTGATCAGGGTAAACCTGCTCTCATCTATGAAAAGCACAGGGCACCAGTGGCAAACCTGCCAATTCTGCTGTTCAATGACAAAAGCCAATCGAGCTCTATTGTGCCGGGCAGTGAGCACAGGGCCCACTAGAGGATGTCGGGCCCTCAGGTCACCCTCATGAAGTCTGTTTCTGATTGTTTGGTCTGAGACATTCACACCAGTGGGCTGCTGGAGGTCATTTTGTAGGGCTCTGGCAGTGCTCATCCTGTTCTTCCTTGCACAAAGGAGCAGATACCAGTCCTATGGATGAGTTGAAGGATCTTCTATGACCCTGTCCAGCTCTCCTAGAGTAACTTCCTGTCTCCTGGAATCTCCTCCATGCTCTTGAGACTGTGCTGGGCGACACAACAAATCTTCTAGCAATGGCACATATTGATGTGCCATCCTGGAGGAGTTGGACTGCCTATGCAACCTTTGTAGGGTCCAAGCAGGGGCAGACTGACCATTTGGAAACTCTGGCACTGGGGTCAGTAGGGGGCCCCATGAGATGACCCTGGTACCTTTTTCATAGGCGTTTTTGAGTTTGGGCAAGGATACAGGGGCCCCATGATCCCCTATTGCCCGGGGGCCCCATGAGTTGTCAGTCCACCCCTGGGTCCAAGTATCTCCACATGTTACCAGTAGTGACACTGACCCTAGCCAAATGCAAAACTAGTGAAAATCAGTCAGAAAAGATGAGTAGGAAAAAAATGTCAGTGACCTCCACCTGTAAAACCATTCCTGTTTTGGGGGTCATTTCATTGTTGCACATCTAGTGCACCTGTTGTTAATTTCATTAACACCAAAGCAGCTGAAACTGATTAACAACCCCCTCTGCAGCTTAACTGACCAGATCAATATCCCAGGAGTTTAATTGACTTGATGCTATACTCTGATTAAAAAGTGTTCCTTGTGCAGCCCTTCAAAGATGGATCAGAGTGATACTCTGTGCCAGCCCTGACCAAACAGAATCACTCTGATTTGTCCCAGAATTGATTGCATTGAATTCACAGAGAAGATGGAGAAGAACGGGGATTTCATATCTGCAGACCATGGCAGCAGCTGCATGGGCAATGACAGCTACCTACTGTGGTAAGTTCAAAGGGGACCGGGGGGGGGGGGGGTGTTGAGGGTGTACAGTGTTAGTTCACCTTTTCATTGTTTCTGAGAGGTGAAAAATCCCTTTAATATGCACAGATCAACAATCATTTTCTATGTGCCCTGTTCACACGACAACTCTGACTGGTGGGTTGCAGTACGTTGCATAAAAATGCAGACATGCATGACTGATGTCATTGTAAAAATGACCGGAGAAATGAATGAAATGTCATTTGTGATATTTTAAATGCTTCCACGCCGTTCTATAGCAGAAATACTTCTGCAGGGCGGCACAGGTGCTTAAATTCATGTACCCACGCTGCCATTTGTGACCTTGGCTGTCAATCACCGGGTCCCAGCCCATTATTACTTGATGGCACCCGGTGATCGCCGAGTATCTCCGATGGGGGAGAGACCTGTGTATAAACAACACCCCTGTCAGCTACTGCACACTGCTGTGCCTAGTACAGCCATACAAAGCAGTGTGCTTACAGTGGAAATCACACACAGCTTACTGTGAAACAGCACACAGTTAACCCTTTGATTGCCCCACATGTTAACCCCTTCCTGTCCAGTGCCATTAGTACAGTATCAGTGCTTTTTATTAGCACTTATTGTATTGGTGTCACTGGGGATGTCAGTGACACCAAGTCAGTTCCCCCCAGTGTCAGAATGCCCACTGCAGTCCCGCAGAGGGGGATAGGGGAGAGACGACTGAAAGAGAGATGTATTCATAATCTGCTGCTTTTCCTTTCACTGTGCAGTCACATGATGGGGAGAGGGAGCAAGATCTATAGGTGTTATGTAAATGCAGCAGTGAAAAATCAGGTAGTCTGCCCTGCCTGACAGGTCTTTTTTGTGTGGCATAGCAGGAAAGCCAGGAGCAAATAAAACCAGTGAAGATACTACTTGCCATTCACCAGAGTGGCAAATATTCGGCCTCTTCTATTACAAGGGGCAAGAGCTGGATTTTGTGACATATGAAAGGACCTCGTTAAAGCTTAGAACAGTATTGTTTATATTGACTGGCTTCTTGCTGTTTTATATACTGTATATTAAAAAAAGACTTTAAAAAACTCATAAGGATAGCAATTCATTTGTTTATTTAAAATAAAAATGTGAATGAAATCAGTTTATTGTAAAAAATCCTATCAAAACACACAAAAAAAACACATACCGGTAATAACATAACCTATTTATATTAATAACATAACCTATTTATACAGTATGTGTAATTCTTATAATAAATGTACAATGGGCATTCACATTTGTTGATTACATCTGCATACAGGGTTTCCTAATTAGTAGTGCAGTTTTACTGTTTCCTCTGCCAACAATGGGAAAGTGAATATATTAAATTTATACAGGACTTATATTTTGGAACTTTCCTTCAAATAACATTATATTTTCCAGTTAAACTTTTTACAAATTACTTCAAGAAAAAAGTTAGCATTTGTTGTTTCTGGCTAAACATATATTACTTGTTGTATTACTTAAATAAAATGAGAAACACAAGTAGAAAATAAATACAAATGTAAAAGATAAAGTTTTTTTTTTTACCACAAACTGAGAAAACACAAAGTACAAAGTTTATGGCATAAGAAGCACTAATAATTAAATGTATTGCGAATATTATGTATAACTGTGAGGTAGAAAAAAGATCTGAGGATTGAATGTTGTTTGTGACTCAAGTATCCAGTAAATCTCTGACACAAGAGTACTTGATCTTTTTGCACCTCTCCAATAAACCCCTAAAGCTATTCCGTTTACATGAAATGAGGGACAGTTGAAAGATCATGGCTTAATTTAAAGGATTCTAAATGTCTATGTGTTATCCTGCCTTTGGGGAGTTCTGCTGAAGTGACATATGACTAATGTATTGCCTGTGATAAGTGAGAAAGGCGGCTCATATTCTTTGGTGTTCTCTAATAGCATCCTCCTTTAACACTTTTTCTTTACTCTTAGTGTTCAAATAAGTTTGAAAAAAAACAAAACAACAAAAAACAAACATTGTTTGTAGAGGACTAATACATATAACCTTCAAAGTAAACCTTTACCCAAACTTGAATTTTATAGAATAGCAAGGAGGCTATATAAAGAAAAAAGAAAAGTCACCGTTAAAATGCAGTGGTACTCAAACTATGGATTATAAAGTATTCAAATATTTTTAATAAATGTTTTATTTCATTCAAGGTCCATCTAATACTGCTTGTGTTGAAACACTAAATAAAAGTTTTAAAAACACCTGCAGGGAGAAAAAGTTAGGTATTATATTAGATTCCATGCGGCCATTATGGTCCTTCTTAGTCATCGGAAGCCATTTGCCTCTTCTGGGTTCAGGCAGCTGGTCTCCGATCAAGTCCACAGCTTCATCCGTCAGCCACTGTTATTTCCTATTCCATCCTCCTAGGATTTTTGATATGGAATCACAGGAGGTTTAAACAGCAGGAAAATACCTGCATAGGGAAAAAGTTATATATTATACAAGATTTTGCGCCACCATCTCTGTCCCCCTCAGCCTTTAGACCTCCTCAGTCATCAGAGACCAGTTACCTCTACTGGGTTCAAGCAGCTAGTCTCCAATCACGTTCACAGCTCCGCTTATCAGCCACTGTTATTTCTTACTCCTGCAGCCTCCTGGGATATGTGATGTGGAATTCCAGGAGGCTGAGGCTGCAGGAATATGTTATTCTTGCTTAGGTGATGGATGGGTGGGGACAGGCCTACAGTCAGACAGGCCTAAAAAAACACCAAAAAAGTGCTGATTTATATTTTAGAGAGTAGCAGCTATGCACAGTCTTAGATGATATGGCAGGTGTAGGTCTACTTTAAATGTACAGCATTCCTCCACCTAAAGGAGTCTTGTGGATATAAAAACCCCTCCCCCCTTTAGAACATTTCTAGTCCCCAGGATAGATTACACTTACTTGCCCTTGAAGGAAGTAGGTCAATACTTGATAGTTTTCAATACTTTATTTGATTTCAGTAATACAGGAATAAAAAGGTGCTGGAATACCCAAAACTTACAAAGGGCTCCTGACTAGCATTTGCTAAGTAGGGCTCAGCATCCATAAGCATCACACAGAACTTCTTCTGGTGCACATAAGCAACACAACAAGAGGTTCAAGTGTAACTCTGTTCTAGTGATGACTCAAGCAGACTTCATGATCTTCCTTCTTAAAGCGAGGGGCAGTACCCTATAGACCCAAGCAGGGGAAAGGCTGTAGAACCTGTCTTCTTAGGAGGAAGGGCTAACAAAGGACTCCCTCTCCCCTTAAGGGAAGAACTACAAAAGCCTTCCAGGACATTGCACCCCTGTTTTGTCAGAGATAGGTTCAATACACTGATGGCAAGCTCACCTCACCAGGGGTTAGTCAGCTGACAAAACAGACAAGACTCATTGTACCCAAGCCTGGCACAGGACTGAGCCTTCTCAGTGACTGGCAGGTGATGCCATACAGATCACACTGTGGGTGCAATGCTCTGAAAAACACAAAAATGAAAGTTAAACATAACATAGCAAGGCTGTTAGGGAACCTATCCCTATCTCACAAAAAGTTGACAAAAGGAAACAACAACTAGCAGAAGTTCTGTTCAATTAAATATGTACAGGTGGTTAAATAGCACTGTCATAAAGTAGAAAACCCATCATAAAAGGGAATTTCTGAGAAAACAAGTAACCCTTCTTTGTCCTGACTATCTAAAATCTGTCTTCCACTACTACCTGATTTTCTGAACTCCTAAGCTATATTTTTTCAGCATCTAATGTTGCTGCAGGGATATAAAAAAAAAATTCTCCATGCAAATTACTTTATTTTTATGGTCAAACCTTAGTACCCAGGAACTGAAAATAACAGACTTTATTACCACACGCATTGCTATGGAGAAAGGGAGAATGAATCCCACTTTAATTCAGGACAACAAAACAACCATTCTGTAGGTCACGTTTTACTTTTTTTTTTATAACTATAAAATAAGCAGCATCAAAAGTACTAGTTTTATTTTAGCATTTAATTGTATTTGAGCGTATTTTAATCATTTCAGCTGACAGTAAACACAATTCATAGCTTGAAAAAAAAACTGAATGAAAATATTTCATTCTAAATACTCACAATCCACACAACTGGGCAATAATAAACATGTTTATGCATATAAATTTTAAAAGAGAAATATAGCCAATGCATTTTTTGGTTGTACTTCTCCTACGGATTACAAAAGTGCAGTTTGTTCTGCATTCCTATGACCTGTTTTCAGCTAAAGCCTGCTGTCATCTGACATCACTGAGCCAGTCTAGGCTGTGAAAAAATCCTGACTGTTGTGATCCACCCAGATGCCTGGACTGGCAGCTTGCGCAGCCTCTCAATGAGGCGCTGAGAGTCTGAGCCAGTCCCTCATGCCCCCTCCACAACCCAGCACTCAAGTGAGCATTGGAAGGCCAGAGCAGAGAGCTGATGACTGACAGTCACCAGCACTGTGCAGCCTGAAGTTTGAGAGCTGAGCGATCAGTGGTGCTTGATTGCTCAGTTCTCAGTCTTAAAGCCGTCAGGAAACAGATGCAGCATCATTTCAATTGTCGCATCCACCTAGGTGAGTATAATTTTTTTTCTTATATCCATACTTTTTTAAATAAGCTTACCTAAGCTTGCATAGCCTAGAAACTAGCTTTATATAAAAGCTTGGGACTTTATTCCAAAAAGTGATTAGTACAAGTCAAATAAAGACAAAAAATTCTGCATATAACATGTCATGATGTTCCAGACATAGACTCTCGGCATAAGGGGCAGAGGGGAGACACTGCGGGTAATTAGCACAATGCTCCAACACTCCTGGAAGTGTAGAAGGCATCAGAAAAAAAAGACATATTCTTACTCGCTGCAGCAACATGTGCAATTTATACACATATGCCAGTACTTCCGGTAACACCGCAGATGACCTGCAAAAGGAGGGTCCAAAAGTTCAGTATAAATCCACTTTTGAAAGGGTTAATCTTCAATAGCCCCACATCCTTGCTGCTCTCACAACCAGTGAAAACTGCAAACACATAAAGAAAACAGAAGAGCGCACAGGCTCTAGTGCAGTACCCTTTATTTTATAATAAAAAATAGATAAAATGCACTCAAAAGCAAAAATGAATCAGAGCTTATTAATCACATCTCCCCTTCACAGTACTGTGCACCAAAAACCATTCACCGCCTTTGATAGGAGCTCTGGCTGACAGAGTGGATATGGTAGCAGTGCTGGACTGAATGTAGCCACCACTGTGCTTGATCACATACATGATGGGAGTTCACATACACAGGAAGCCTCTCTGACCACCGGCCGCTGTTGGGGTGTGAGAGCTGTTGCTATGACAGCATGTTTCAGAGGGCATGGCCTCCTTTATCTTGGAAATTGATAAAGAAGGCCTGTCAGTGTGTATATGATCAAGCAAAGCAGCAGCTGCATTAGATCCAGCACTGCTGCCATATCCACTGTGTCAGCTAGAGCACCTATCAATGGTGGTGAGAGGACTTTGCTATACAGTACCATGGTGGGGAGGGAAATTGGCATTATCAGCAACCACAATTAGAAGCTCCACATCTGGTGGCGTTATCATGCCTTTCTCCACCCCACCTGACACGATCATTATTTGCCTTTTTTTTCCTTCATAAATGTGAGTTGCCAATGCAAAGCTTTTTTATATTAAATACTACAAACAGTCTACAATAAGAGGTGCCTCTGTATTCTCTTTTGTCTTTCATGAATTCTGGAGATCGCTTCTACTCCCAACAAGAGGCTTGCCCTAATACAGCAGATGTGCCTTACATTCCGGTGACTCCCCTTCCCTTCTCCGGATGGACTATCCTCTATAAGCACATGGACTTTTTTGGTCTTAGATTCAGATATATTTACCATTTCCCCTTTATGTAGTCACATTTTACCATTTTTAGGGCTTAATCATTGAGGCTAATCGGTTGCTATAGCGATAAGCAACTGTCTTCATTTGCCATTTTCCTGAACTGCAAAATAATTGAGCTAGGATTGAACATGAGTTCCCAAATTTACTTTCAGTATTGCTGATTAACTGGCAGTTCTAGTTATCATCTTTCCTGATTTTTTTGCTCTATTTTTGGCACAGGGCAGTTTGGCCACAGATTGACATCTGTCAACAATATCAGATTTTGAGGCTCAGTTTTGATGTAGAGTTGGTGGGACATAGAATTGCAAATTATAAAGACAGAGAAAGGAGATAAGGAATAGTTTACAACTTCTTTGGTGCCATTTTACTGTATACAATATTTTTCTTCCAGTGTTTCCAAAATAAAAAAAACAAACAAAAAAAATCTAAATTATTTAATTCAACTCAAAGGAAGCTACAGGCCAGGAGAAAGTTTACAATGAGGAGTGATGTGAAGAGCAGGAGAGCATTGAATGTAAATTAGTTGGCTGTGTTGATAATCATGATTTTAGTCAAGTAAGTAAGGAGTGAGAAATGCTTGGGTGTTCAAGGGAGCAGTTGATGATACATAGCAATAGAAGAGTGACATCAGAAAAGATGAAGTGGTCCATTGAGTCTGCCCCTTTATTTTTTTTTCCTAAACATTGTACATCTCTTCTCAGCTTGTATTATTTTCTCTAATAATACTACCTATGACATTTCTGACTCAGGAGGTGACACTGGTGTAGTGGTGGACTGTATATTATTATTATTATTATAACACAGGATTTATATAGCGCCAACAAATTGCGCAGCATTTTACAAAATGAAGCGCTTTACAAAATGAGAGCAGGTATGGCAATTGATTCCCTAATTACTGACATGTCTATATTATAAAAGTGCTGTAGTCAATTAGATTAGGGATGTCCCCTATCTATATTTACTCAGGAACAGAGTCTGTGTAGTGTATATATGCTAGCAATTAAAGGAATGAGTTGGCAACCCAGGAAATTTGAATAGGGTGACAAATATGAAATATCAAAGGAGAGCAATTGCATCAAATAGGATGAGCCATTTTAGCCTAGCAGAAAAAGACAGACGCAGTGTCAACTGTCAATATCTTATTAAACCAAAGCGTTAAAAGGATAGGAAAAATCATAATCATTTTTGGTCAATTTTATTTTCATATGTTCTGAATGCTCGCATAATTATAAACCAAGGTTTTTTTCATCATTGTTTTCATTATTATTAATTAAAGCTCATAATGTCACAAATTTACATTTAATGCAAAGTCCCAAACTTGGAGGCTAAAAACATGCAAGCATCACACAATCTAGGGGAAGTAAAACTAGGGGAGTCAATGTTAGAGAAAGAGTTGTGAAATATATACACTAGCTTTTTTCACTATATGCAGTGGGGATTGAAAGTTTGGGCACCCCAGCTAAAAATTTGTATTAATGTGCATAAAGAAGCCAAGGAAAGATGGAAAAATCTCCAAAAGGCATCAAATTACAGATTAGACATTCTTATAATATGTCAACAAAAGTTAGATTTTATTTCCATCATTTACACTTTCAAAATAACAGAAAACAAAAAAATGGCGTCTGCAAAAGTTTGGGCACCCTGCAGAATTTATAGCATGCACTGCCCCCTTTGCAAAGCTGAGACCTGCCAGTGTCATGGATTGTTCTCAATCATCGTCTGGGAAGACCAGATGATGTCAGTCTCAAAGGTTTTAAATGCCCAGACTCATCTGACCTTGCCCCAACAGTCAGCACCATGGATTCTTCTAAGCAGTTGTCTAGAAAACTGAAACTGAAAATAGTTGACGCTCACAAAGTTGGAGAAGGCTATAAGAAGATAGCAAAGCGTTTTCAGATGTCAATATCCTCTGTTCGGAATGTAATTAAGAAATGGCAGTCATCAGGAACAGTGGAAGTTAAAGCAAGATCTGGAAGACCAAGAAAAATATCAGACAGAACAGCTAGCAGGATTGTGAGAAAAACAATTCAAAACCCACGTTTGACTGCACGATCCCTCCAGAAAGATTTGGCAGACACTGGAGTTGTGGTACACTATTCCACTGTAAAGAGCTACTTGTACAAATATGGTCTCCATGGAAGAGTCATCAGAAGAAAACCTCTTCTACGTCCTCACCACAAAAATTATCATTTGAACTTTGTAAATGAACATATAGACAAGCCTGATGCATTTTGGAAACAAGTTCTGTGGACCGATGAGGTTAAAATTGAACTTTTTGGCCGGAATGAGCAAAGGTACGTTTGGAGAAGAAGGGGCACAGAATTTAATGAAAAGAACCTCTGTCCAACTGTTAAGCATGGGGTTGGATCAATCATGCTTTGGGGTTGTGTTGCAGCCAGTGGCACAGGGAACATCTCACGAGTAGAAGGAAAAATGGATTTAATAAAATTTCAGCAAACTTTGGATGGTAACTTGATGCCATCTGTGAAAAAGCTGAAGTTAAAGAGAGGATGGCTTCTACAAATGGATAATGATCCTAAACACACCTCGAAATCCACGGGGGATTACATCAAGAGGCGTAAACTGAAGGTTTTGCCATGGCCTTCACAATCTCCTGACCTCAACATAATTGAAAATCTATGGATAGACCTTAAAAGAGCAGTGCGTGACAGACAGCCCAGAAATCTCAAAGAACTGGAAGACTTTTGTAAGGAAGAATGGGCAAAGATACCTCAAACAAGAATTGAAAGACTCTTGGCTGGCTACAAAAAGTGTTTACAAGCTGTGATACTTGCCAAAGGGGGCAGTACAAGATATTAACTCTGCAGGGTGCCCAAACGTTTGCAGACGCCATTTTTTTGTTTTCTGTTATTTTGAAAGTGTAAGTGATGGAAATAAAATCTAACTTTTGTTGACATATTATAAGAATGTCTAATCTGTAATTTGATGCCTTTTGGAGATTTTTCCATCTTTCCTTGGCTTCTTTATGCACATTAATACAAATTTTTAGCTGGGGTGCCCAAACTTTCGATCCCCACTGTACTTCCTGATATTTTATCATTTCTGAAAGAAAAGAAAATTACAAATTTGAATCTTTTTTTAAACCGAAATGTTAAAATGATAGGAAAAATCATAATAATGTTTGGTCAATTTTATTTTCACATGTTCTGAATGTTTGCATAATTATAAACCAAGGTTTTTTTATCATTGTTTTCATTATTTATTAAAGCTCTTTATGTCACAAATATACATGTAATGCAAATCCCAAACTTGGAGGCTAAAAACATATAAGCACGGGGAAGTAAAACTAGGGGAGTCAATGATGGAGAAAGAGTTGTGAAATATATATACTGGCTTTTTTCACTATATACTTCCTGATATTTTATCATTTCGGAAAGAAAAGAAAATTACAAATTTGGACTATGGTTTAAAACATTGTATCATAAAACAAAATATGCAATAGCACAGCTTATATTTTATTTACTGTATCGACAGCTATAGAATCTAATAGAATAATTTGCAGCTTGAAGTTACCCAAGTCAACACTTGTCAGCTAGTTTCTGAATTATTCATCTGGAATAGCATTTAAACATGACAGGATAACAATAATCCTCTAGAAAATCAATAAAGAATGTTAAATTAATAAGTAACACTTTTCATAAGGGAAAAATAACCTGTCAAATTAAAATATAGGTAATTTTTATGTAGGAAAAAATTAACTTGTCTTAAATAAAAGTGCATTCTAATAGGTTTACCTTTATCTTAATGTCTCTTTATTTACATCATAATGTTTAATTGATTTATGACAAGCGCTGTAATAATGAGTTGCGTTTCACAAATTGAGGGTATGGTTAAGTATTTCACCAGAAGAGGGAGCTCACGTAATGTAAGTCTTCCTGGCAAAGACCCACTATTTTATTAGAAAATAATGACAAATACTCCATATTATTACAAAAGTAATAACACAATTTCACAAGCATTATTTATCATATTTATTTAGTAAATTATTAGTTGTACTGTGAGCAATCTAAAGTCAACTACTGAATGTCTTTATTTTTTTAGACTAAAATATAATATATACAACACAATAACAAAAAATGTAGTCCCATTAAACCAGTGAAACTGTACATTCAAAACTTTCTTTTTATAATTATCTTTTAAAGTAAACTATTCTTAATCAGACAAGATTTATATAAGTATATACTTAAGTGGACTCTATAGAAGCCTTTTTAAAATAGTGTGTTAATAAAAACTGCATATTAGGCCATCTACAAGCAGAATTGATTAAATAACACTGATAAAAAGTTAAAACATGGCTACCTTGCATAAGATACAATGTTAGTATAGAGAATCCCCCTGACCCCCACCTTAATCTTGAAGTAATGTCACACCTTGATAGCAGGCATTCCCTCCTACTGAGGAAGCATAAGGTGGCTGCAGACAGTAATAAGTGAGAGAATTCTATGGGTATTTCCAACACAAATGGTAGCAAGTAAGACTTTGCAATGAAGCACGCGAAAATACTTGCAATGTATATACTTGGCCACAGAAGGACTATTTTTTTATCCAAAGTAGGGTTGCACTCTTAAGCTCACCACGTACGTTACAATCTGATCCTGCAATTACCTTTAGATCTGCTCAGGGGTGGACTGACAACTCATGGGGCCCCTGGGCAAAAGGGGATCATGGGGCCCCTGTGTCCTTGCCCAAACTCAAAAAAGCCTATGAAAAAGGTACCAGGGTCATCTCATGGGGCCCTCTACTGACCCCGGGCCCTCAGGCAGTGCCAGAGTTTCCAAATGGTCAGTCTGCCCTGCTTGGACCCTACAGAGGTTGTATAGGCAGTCCAACTTCTCCAGGATGGCACATCAACATGTGCCATTGCTAGAAGATTTGTTGTGTCTCCCAGCACAGTCTCAAGAGCATGGAGGAGATTCCAGGAGACAGGTAGTCACTCTAGGAGAGCTGGACAGGGTCGTAAACTCAAAAAAGCCTATAAAAAAAAGGTACCAGGGGCATCTCATGGGGCCTCCTACTGACCCCGGGCCCTTGGGCAGTACCCGAGTTTCCAAATGGTCAGTCCGCCCCTGGATCTGCTATTAATGATGTTGTACAAGGTTCTGCCAGATTTGATACAAATACATTGGATTATTTAGGTTTGTGCTCATATTACATAGTTTTGACACTGAGATTGTACAATCAGAATGTATAGTGTATGGCCAGCATAATGTTTATGGTGAGCCTGAAGTGTATCATATAGGTTACAATCTGATTGTACAGTGTCCTTCCTATTTACCAATAGCTATGTCGTGCAAATGACTGATTGGATACAGATTGATTGTAGAGTTCAAGTGCATGCTCATATTAAATAGATTTGGTAAAAATAGTCTTACTGAGCTTTTACAGTCTGATTGTAATGTGTATGGTGAGCCTGAGCCCTCGTGCACACTTGATGTTTTTGCAGCTGCTGTTTTTGGCTTTAGATGTTTTTTTTCTACAGCCAGTAAACCCCCCAGCATGTTATCCTATGTGTTCATGCACACGGACTGTAATCAACATTTTTTGGCTAGAAAAAAAACCCCAGGACTAGTGGGTTTCTAGAGGAGTTTTTAAGCTGTAAAAATGCTCTAACGCTGAAAAATGCTCAAAAACGCTGCAAAACGCCACAAAGCGCTGCAAATCGGCATTTTTGGACTTTTTTTACTAAAAAAAAAAGTGCTAAAAAATGCAAACATGGAAAAACGTGGGAAAACGCCGCTAAACACTAAAGAAAAAACACTAAAAAAAAGCTAAAAAAGTTTTTACATGAATTTACACAGTTAACGTTACAAGCATTATCAAAACATCCAGTGTGCATGAGGGCTTAAGCTCACCACACACCTTACAATATAATTGTACAGTATCCTTTAGACCTACCAATAACCACAAAGTGCAAGGCCTGTCTAATTGTATACAGATTGATTGGATAGACTAGGTAGGCCCTCTTATTACTTTGTTTTGGAAGATCTAAAGTTGATTGTACAGAAATCGTACAGTCAGATTGTAATGTGTGCGGTGACTCTTAGTCTGTATAGTTTATTTCTATTTTTTTTAAAAAGAATAGAGGAAACTTCACAAAAGAATGAATCAATAGCAGGTAGATAAATTATAATTTATCCAGGAAAGCTTACAGTCTTTTCCACAGAGCTTTCACTAAGACCCCGTTCACACTTTAGTATTTTTCAACTCAAAGCTTGATGCTCAGAAATGCTCAGCAAGTAAAATCCCTTTATTTCTAATGGCCCCTGTTCACGCTTGAGCATTCTGTTGCCTGTAGCAAAACACCTGTCGCTCGAAAAAGTAATTTTCAGGCAGATCTGAGCATTTTGTCCCCATAGAGTTGAATGGAAAACGCCTGAACAGTAGGAATGAGCGTTTTTCAAGAATTTTTTTTTCAGCGTTCTCAGGTCAAACATCGGCTATTATTATTTCTATTGGCCACGACAAAAAAAACAAATGAAAAATGCCTGAAAAAACGCCTATAATATTTGTAAATCTGCTAAAAAAAAAGCTCAAAACGCCTGAAAAAGCACTTGGGAAAAAAAACCTGAAAAACACTCAGCTCAGTGTGAATGTAGCCTAAAACGTCTGTGGTTGACTTCATTTAGGACGAAGGATTCCAAACTTTGGCTTTGCGTCTATTTCTTTATTTTGGTAAGGCTTTACCTGTTTTATACTCTTCAATGACAATAGCTCAATAATTTAAATGTCAGATCACTCTCATACATTTATATTGCATAGGGATCCATGTCAAGGTGTTGTCAGGCATATTGTAACCGGGCTTTTTTGTGGCATTGGTGCAGTAAAAGCTTCTTTCTGGCACCTCGACCAAACAGCTCATTTTTGTTCAAGTATCTCTTATTGTACTCCTTAAAACAACCACACCATCTTTTTCCAGAGCAGCCTGTACTTCTTTTGAGGTTGCCTGTGGGTTTTTCTTTGAATCCCGAACAATGATTCTGGCAGTTATGGCTGCAATCTTTCTTGGTCTCCCTGACCTTGGCTTGGTATCAAGAGATCCCCAAAATTTCCGCTTCTTAATAGGTGATTTAACAGTACTGATTGGCATATTCAAGGCTTTGGACATCTTTTTATGTCCTTTTCCATCTTTATAAAGTTTCATTACCTTGTTACGCAGGGCGTTTGACAGTTCTTTTCTGATCCCCATGGCTTAATATCTAGCCTAGTCAATGCTACCACGTAAGAACTAACAAACTCATTGACTATTTATACACTGACAATAATTGCAATTTAAATAGCCACAGATGTGGGACATTAACCTCTAATTGGCATTTTAACCCGTGTGTCACCCTTTGTGTCTGTACCAAGGCCAAACATTCCAGGGTATGTAAACTTTTGATCATGGCCATTTATTTATTTATTACAGGTACTTATATAGTGCTGTAAATTTATGCAGCACTTTACATATATATTGTACATTCACATCAGTCCCTATCCCTCAAGGGGTGTACAATCTAAGGTCCCTAACACTTTGCATATATATTGTACATTCACATCAGTCCCTAACCCTCAAGGGGTGTACAATCTAAGGTCCCTAACACTTTGCATATATATTGTACATTCACATCAGTCCCTAACTCTCAAGGAGTGTACAATCTAAGGTCCCTAACACTTTACATATATATTGTACATTCACATCAGTCCCTAACCCTCAAGGGATGTACAATCTAAGGTCCCTAACACTTTACATATATATTGTACATTCACATCAGTCCCTAACCCTCAAGGGGGGTACAACCTAAGGTCCCTAACACTTTACATATATATTGTACATTCACATCAGTCCCTAACCCTCAAGGGGCGTATAATCTAAGGTCCCTAACACTTTACATATATATTGTACATTCACATCAGTCCCTAACCCTCAAGGGGCGTATAATCTAAGGTCCCTAACACTTTACATATATATTGTACATTCACATCAGTCCCTAACCCTCAAGGGGTGTACAATCTAAGGTCCCTAACTCAAATTCATGCATACACATACTTTGGGTGATTTCTGTTATCATTATGATTTAAAAAGGAGCCAAACAACTATTTGATAATAAATGGCTTCAGATGATCATCATCCTTCAATAAAAGAGCATTTTTTGTCATGATCAGTCATATTTTCAATATCAATGCCAAAATTTCACAATTTCTGCCAGGGTATGCAAACTTTTGAGCACAACGGTACATTGCTGCCTTTACGTATTTATTTACTAATTATTTTTTTTAATGAGTAATAAGGAGTACAATGTACCCTATAGGGGGAATGTCAGACATCTGGGGAACCCCCTAATTTAAAATAATCTGTTGAATAGTGTTGAGAGGATCTGCTCTGCTTAAATAGAGCTCAAGCCCATGTGTATGTGTGTTTGTGCATACTGTATGCATGGTTCTGCACATAGAATACTTTACAGTTGTGTACCGCTGTGCAGGAATATGCACACACCTTGCCAGACATGGTATTCAAGCTAAACTCTGGCAAGCCTCAATGCTGAAAAATCTTCAGCAGTATTCCTGTGGACTGCAATCCCTGTATCCTGACTCTGTCGATTTCTGTTACCAACCTGGTTTGCTCCTTGACCCATCTGTATGGGAAGATATCCATGAACATATCCATGTTAAATTTTCTTCCCTTTTCTACACATACACCTTTGAGTCCTGTTCTTAACAATCCTGATTAAAAGGGAGTTTTTGAGGAATTAATCAAATAAACCTTGAGTTAGCTTTATCTCTCCTAATGGAATACATTCTTTTCAAAAATAAAAGTGCTTTCATTTTAATCATCTCTTTCATTTTTCACAAACTATTAACAATAACACAAATTATACCTTGACACCATCCTCTCTGGATTAGAATATAATGCTTGCTTGAAGAAGAATTCCTTTTTTAAATTTTAGCTGAAAGCGACAAGTAAACACATTTTATTTAAAGCTATATGATATTTTAAAGAAAATACAAGAACAAAATATTTTGCACAACCCCACACCTTGGGTTCATAGTATCTTAACAGATACAGGTAATGATGCAATTTGAGTTAGAGCATAGAGTCAAAAAGAAAATGACTTCTAGTTTTGGAGCACATCAGTTTTATTTAAGCGATGTAGTTGCTGTGGAATATGGCATTGTAGGAAGAGAGAGTACTGTCTCACTTTATGATGTAAAACGCTACACAAACTGTTGGCAGTATTTATAAATCCTGTATCATAATATTGATAATAATAATAAAGCACATTCAAAAAACAGTTAACTACAAGGGTTAAGTGCAGCAAAAAAACTGTCATCACAAGATTTCTATTCTTTAAGCGGGATACATTGATATAAAGAGGAAACCTGAAGGCCAGAAAACCAAGAGAGTAAGGGTTTTAAGGACCAGATAAATGCAATGCTCTAATAGATTCATTATTCATGTGAAGGGATCTTTGTTTCTATTGTTCCATTCATTATAACCTGACTGGTCATTTTGTCCAATAAACCCACAAAGGCTACAACAATGAAGGTAAAATTTACAAACATTACACTGATGATGGCTATCAAGTCTGAAACAGCAGCAGGTACAAGGAAAATAAATGGCTCTCGATATCAATGGGGGGGGGGGGGGGTCTGCGCACACTGGATAAAAGGAGAATCAAGAATAAAAATACCAGAAAATAAGCTGCAGTTACTAAAAGACGTGGTATAAATACCTCAAATGTGATCCAGGTGTACCCACACTATATGTGAACGAACTTAATTAAAATTAATAAATCAACTTCATGTGATTTCACCAATAAATAGATAAATATACATAAAAATTCAAATATGATCCCTAAACAACATGTCAAATATATATATATATTGTTGCAAATCTTTACTTCAAATGTATCTTCATACAAATATAAGCGCAAATGAGCAGTTTCAAGCATACCACTGCTCTTCATCAAGCTAAAATTGCAATGCTAGACATCATAAGATCACTCTATGGTGTCCATGTATGAACCAGTGGTAATAGATCGCTGCTCAATTCTCCGGCATTCTCGGAGAACACAGTTCTCCTGTGAATGCAGTTTATGAAGCAGTTCTCCAAATGAAGGGAGAACGGTCTACAAACTCTGGAAAATGGCTGATTTTACTATAATCTCGCGAGATTACAGTAAAAGATCAGTTTACTAAGCAGAGGTAAATTATCTCTGCTTAGTTTGCGGTCCCTCCGATTCTCCAGCTCTGGGCTGGAGAATCTGGAGGGAGAACACAGATCTCCAGTAAAGGGCTGAACATATTCTCCTGGGTGTTATAAACTGTGAATGACCAGAGAATAGCTGAGATCTGTTGAATCGCACCTATTCTCTGTGTCATAAAAGGACACCTATATACCTAAACACAGGGTGGTGTGGTTGCACAGGTGCATCTCATCTACACCACTATAGCAGCACTATGGCATTACTCTTATATTAGGAAACACCTTTATTTAACAAAATGAAAACAAAAATAAATAATTACAGCATATTATAATCAACATACTGTACAGTTGGAATTACAGTACATTGATTTATTGAATTACAGTATTATGAATTACAGTATGTTGATTATAATATGCTGTAACATATGAGAAATTATTTATGTTTATTTTCATTGCTGCAAATCAAAATGGTGCTCAGTAGTTTGTATGGCCCCTTGTGCTTGTATGCATGCCTGATAATGTTGGGGCATGCTCCTAAGACGGATGGTGTACTGGGGTATTTCCTCCCAGATCTGGATCAGAGCATCACTGAGCTCCTGGACAGTCTGAGGTGCAACCTGGCATCATCGGACAGACCGAAACAAGATATCCCAATGATGTTCTATTGGATTTAGATCAGGCAAGCATGGGGACTATTCAATGGTATCAATCCCTTTGTCATCCAGGAACTGCCTTGAATACTCTCACCACATGAGGCTGGGCATTGTCGTGCACCAGGAGGAACCCAGGACCCACTGCACCAGTATAGGGTCTGACAATGGGTCCAAGGATGTCATTCCAATACCTAATGGCAGTCAGGGTGCCATTGTCTAGCCTGTAGAGGTCTGTACGTCCCTCCATGGATAAGCCTCCCCAGACCATCACTGACCCACCACCAAAACGGTCATGCTGAACAATGTCACAAGCAGCATAATGTTCTCCACGGCATCTCCAGACCCTTTTATGTCTGTCACGTGCTCAGGGTGAACCTGCTCTCATCTGTAAAAAGCACAGGGCACCAGTGGCAGACCTGCCAATTCTGGTGTCCAATGGCAAATGCCATTCAAGCTCTATGGTGCCGGGCAGTGAGCACAGGGCCCACTAGAGGATGTAGGGCCCTCAGGCCACCCTCATGAAGTCGGTTTCTGATTGTTTCGTCAGAGACATTCACAGCAGTGACATTCTGGAGATCATTTTGTAGGGCTCGGGCAGTGCTCATCCTGTTCCTCCTTGCACAAAGGAGCAGATACCAGTCCTGCTAATGGGTTAAGGACCTTCTACGGCCCTGTCCAGCTTTCCTAGAGTAACTGCCTGTCTCCTGGAATCTCCTCCATGCTCTTGAGACTGTGCTGGGAGACACAACAATCCTTCAGGCAATGGTACGTATTGATGTGCCATCCTGGAGGAGTTGAACTGCTTGTGCAACCTCTGTAGGGTCCAGGTATCGCCTCATGCTACCAGTAGTGACACTGACCCTAGCCAAATGAAAAACTAGTGAAAATTATTCAGAAAAGATAAGTATGGAAACAATGTCAGTGGTCTCCACCTGTAAAACCATCCCTGTTTTGGGGATCGTCTCATTGTTGCCCATCTAGTGCACCTGTTGTTAATTTCATTAACACCAAAGTAGCTGAAATGGATTGATAATCCCCATTATTAGTTAACTGACCAGATCAATATTCCAGGAGTTTAATTGACTTGATGCTATACTCTGATTAAAAATTGTTCCTTTAATTTTTTGAGCAGTGTGTATATATATATATATATATATATATATATATATTTTTTTTTTATATATAAATAAACAGAAATTCGTAATTAAAAAAAAATCCTGTGGGAAAATAGGAATAAATAGATAATATAATATAGAAAGTAGAAATATTGAAGAAAATCTATTTATTAAAAATCATACACCAAAAAATAGTCCAAAGTTCATCTCCAGTGCACATGTGCAAATCATCCAATATTGTGCAAAGTGCTATGACTAAGGTGTCCGTTTATGAACCAGCAGTATTAGATCGCTGCTCAATTCTCCGGCATTCTCCTGTGAATGCAGTTTATGAAGCATATGTAGATCAGTTCTCCAAACGAAGGGAGAAAGGTCTACAAACTCTGGAAAACGGCTGATTTTACTATAATCTCGCGAGATTACAGTAAAAGATCAGTTTACTAAGCAGAGGTAAATTATCTCTGCTTAGTTTGCGATCCCTCCGATTCTCCAGCTCTGGGCCTGGAGAATCTGGAGGGAGAACACAGATCTCCAGTGAAGGGCTGAACATGTTCTCCACTGATCTCCTGAGTGTCATAAACTGTGAATGACCAGAGAATAGCTGCGATCCCCTAAATTACAGCTATTCTCTGTGTCATAAAAGGACACCTAAGTGTTCAAAAAGAGCTTCTAATCATCTGTGATCACACAACACCATGTGACCTCTCCCTGAGCACACATTACTCACCACCACCAACCAATTTAAGAACATTTATAAGTGTGTATGGTCAAGGGATATAATGTCAATGAGTCCCCACTTGGTAAAAGTCATGCAAATGTCACTTGTAAAACCATACACCAAGCCCTCCAACTCAGCATGCCATTCACATTCCTCTCCTGCAAGATTTAAGTTAGAAGTCATTGTTCGATCCCATCGCTCATATATACATGTCAGCAAGAGAAAAGTGCCAATAGTGTAAAGCCATAACAAATGTATTAGCCACACAAACATATCACACTTACAATGGATAGAAGCTCCTTTTGAACACCTTCTTAGAATTCCATGAAATTAACTTATTCATTTTGATTGGATTTGTTCACTAGAGATGAGCGAAGTATTCAAAAATTCGATTCGACTGATTCGGCGAATTCGTGGAAAAATTTCGATTCGAGTCGAATATATTCGCTGTGAATTTAACTTAAAAAAGGGTGTTTCTAGGCTTCAGAGAGACTTAATATTAGTGCTGAACACTGTACCTTTAATTTAAATGCCCTTGGAGTCTGCTGGGGAAGAGAAATAATACTGTCAGGCAGTATGACATGCAGATGAGTGCCGTCGATCTTAGAATCACCGCACACTTCACTCATTTGGCCAGTCACGGGGCCAAAACCAGAGTGTGGAGCCACAGTGTGGCGGTGGAGGCAGCAGCAATGGGAGGCCATACAGCACCCTATGACAAAAATGGAAACCACCAGCAGTGTGAGGAGACCTGAAAGTGGCACATGGCAGAGTGTGGCGATAGAGACAGCAGCAATGGGAGGCCGTACAGGGACCCATGACACACTCTGGACCTGGCAGCAGCATGAGGAGGCGGTACAGGGGCCCATGGCAGATTACGGGCCTGGCAGCAGCATGAGGAGTCGGTACGGGGGCCCATGGCAGATTACAGGCCTGGCAGCAGCAATGGGAGGCCGTACAGGGACCCATGACACAATCTGGACCTGGCAGCAGCATGGGGAGGCGGTACAGGGGCCCATGACAGATTACGGGCCTGGCAGCAGCATTTGGAGTCGGTACGGGGGCCCATGACACACTCTGGACCTGGCAGCAGCATGAGGAGGCGGTACAGGGGCGCATAACAGATTACGAGCCTGGCAGCAGCAACTTGGACAGGAGGACGTTCAGTTTCTGCACCGTCTGGTGCGTGCTCGCAAACTGTTGTCTCTTGGAAACGGATTCCAAGAAAGACTGCTGACGGAATCCGTGAAGAGGAGTAGCAGGAGAAGGAGCATCTGAACGAGCGGAATATGCCAACAAGCGACAACAGGGGCCCATGACAGATTACGGGCCTGGCAGCAGCATGAGGAGTCGGTACGGGGGCCCATGGCAGATTAGGGGCCTGGCAGCAGCTATGGGAGGCCCGTAATCTGCCAGCACCCTATGACAAAAAATGGAACCCACCAGCAGTGTGAGGAGACCTGAAAGTGGCACATGGCAGAGTGTGGCGATGGAGACAGCAGCAATGGGAGGCCGTACAGGGACCCATGAGAGACTCTGGACCTGGCAGCAGCATGAGGAGGCGGTATAGGGGCCCATGGCAGATTAGGGGCCTGGCAGCAGCTATGGGAGGCCCGTACTCTGCCAGCACCCTATGACAAAAAATGGAATACACCAGCAGTGTGAGGAGACCTGAAAGTGGCACATGGCAGAGTGTGGCGATGGAGACAGCAGCAATGGGAGGCCGTACAGGGACCCATGAGAGACTCTGGACTTGGCAGCAGCATGAGGAGGCGGTATAGGGGCCCATGGCAGATTAGGGGCCTGGCAGCAGCTATGGGAGGCCCGTAATCTGCCAGCACCCTATGACAAAAAATGGAACACACCAGCAGTGTGAGGAGACCTGAAAGTGGCACATGTTTGGGGCATGATTCATGGCGGATTTAGTCAGTTGTGTCAGGAACTGGTGGTTTGAAATCCAGACTAATCCACGCCTGATTCATTTTCACAAACGTCAGTCTCTCCACACTTTGGGTGGACAGTCGTGTCCTCCGCGGAGTTGCAATACCTCCTGCCGCACTAAACACGCGCTCCGATGCCACGCTACTGGCCGGGCATGACAGCCTTTCAAGGGCAAATTCAGCTAGTTGGGGCCAAAGGTCAAGTTTCGTTGCCCAGTAGTCAAGGGGATTGTCTACCTCGGTTGGCAGGGTGCTGTCCAAGTAGGCCTAAGCCTGTTGTTTGAGGTCCTGCTCCAGGTCCACCTGATGCTGCTGCTGCTGCTGCGGCTGGTTAGTAGTTTCCTCACTGCGCTGGTGAAGAAAGCTACTCATCATCCACTGCAGACTGAGGCAGCCGCTGCTGGTGGAGCTGCCACTGCTCCTACCACCCCACCCCTCCCCTGCTGCCATGGCAGCGGAACGCGAGCGCACAGGGCCCACAGTGTCTGAGGATGGACGTTGGCGCAGACAGGCAGAGACCAGCTGACTACATAGGTGGTTTTTATAGTACGTTATTTTGGCCTCCCTCTCAGCAGGTGTGAAAAAGGCCACCATTTTTGAACGGTAGCGAGGGTCCAACAAGGTGGACAGCCAAAAGTCATCCCTCTGTCTGATGGTTATTATTCGGCTGTCGCTACGCAAGCAACCGAGCATGCTATGGGCCATTTGTGCCAAGGAATGCGAGGGACTCCCTGCCTCCATCTCCACAGCATACTGCCACGGTGCGTCTGGGTCCTCTGTCTCCTCCTCCTCCTCCTCTACCAGATGCTCCTGCTCCTCCACTCCTGTCCGCTGAGTGGAAAAACCACCCATTTCACTCAATAATTCCTGAGCACCAATGTCCTCCTCTACCTCCTCCTCTTCTTCCTGTCCTGCCCCCACAGGGGTCATGTGGCGTTGAGATCTGTGCGCCACGTCTACCGCACCCTGACCAGCCATTGTTAACAGCATTTGTTCCAGGACGTGCAACAGAGGAATGACGTCGTTCATCCCATAGTCCTGCCGACTCACGAATAGCGTGGCCTCCTCAAAGGGCCTGAGCAAGCGCAGGTGTCACGCATGAGCTGCCAATGGCTGACATCTAAGTTACACAGGGAGTACCTTTATCCGCTTTTAACATCAGGAAATCGGTGATGGCCTTTCGCTGTTCGTAAAGGCGGTCTAACATATGTAGGGTTGAATTCCACCTTGTTGCAACGTCACAGCATGAGGAGTCGGTACGGGGGCCCATGGCAGATTACGTGCCTGGCAGCAGCAATGGGAGGCCCGTAATCTGCCAGCACCCTATGTCAAAAAATTCAACACACCAGCAGTGTGAGGAGACCTGAAAGTGGCACATGGCAGAGTGTGGCTATGGAGACAGCAGCAATGGGAGGCCGTACAGGGACCCATGACACACTCTGGACTTGGCAGCAGCATGAGGAGGCGGTATAGGGGCCCATGGCAGATTAGGGGCCTGGCAGCAGCAATGGGAGGCCCGTAATCTGCCAGCACCCTATGTCAAAAAATTCTACACACCAGCAGTGTGAGGAGACCTGAAAGTGGCACATGGCAGAGTGTGGCGATGGAGACAGCAGCAATGGGAGGCCGTACAGGGACCCATGAGAGACTCTGGACCTGGCAGCAGCATGAGGAGGCGGTATATAGGGGCCTATGGCAGATTAGGGGTCTGGCAGCAGCTATAGGAGGCCCGTAATCTGCCAGCACCCTATGTCAAAAAATTCTACACACCAGCAGTGTGAGGAGACCTGAAAGTGGCACATGGCAGAGTGTGGCGATGGAGACAGCAGCAATGGGAGGCCGTACAGGGACCCATGAGAGCCTCTGGACCTGGCAGCAGCATGAGGAGGCGGTATATAGGGGCCTATGGCAGATTAGGGGCCTGGCAGCAGCTATGGGAGGCCCGTAATCTGCCAGCACCCTATGTCAAAAAATTCTACACACCAGCAGTGTGAGGAGACCTGAAAGTGGCACATGGCAGAGTGTGGCGATGGAGACAGCAGCAATGGGAGGCCGTACAGGGACCCATGAGAGACTCTGGACCTGGCAGCAGCATGAGGAGGCGGTATATAGGGGCCTATGGCAGATTAGGGGCCTGGCAGCAGCTATAGGAGGCCCATAATCTGCCAGCACCCTATGTCAAAAAATTCAACACACCAGCAGTGTGAGGAGACCTGAAAGTGGCACATGGCATGAGACACTGTGGACCTGGCAGCAGCATGAGGAGGCGGTATATAGGGGCCTATGGCAGATTAGGGGCCTGGCAGCAGCTATAGGAGGCCCGTAATCTGCCAGCACCCTATGTCAAAAAATTCTACACACCAGCAGTGTGTGAGGAGACCTGAAAGTGGCACATGGCAGAGTGTGGCGATGGAGACAGCAGCAATGGGAGGCCGTACAGGGACCCATGAGAGACTCTGGACCTGGCAGCAGCATGAGGAGGCGGTATATAGGGGCCTATGGCAGATTAGGGGCCTGGCAGCAGCTATGGGAGGCCCGTAATCTGCCAGCACCCTATGTCAAAAAATTCTACACACCAGCAGTGTGTGAGGAGACCTGAAAGTGGCACATGGCAGAGTGTGGCGATGGAGACAGCAGCAATGGGAGGCCGTACAGGGACCCATGACAGACTCTGGACCTGGCAGCAGCATGAGGAGGCGGTATATAGGGGCCTATGGCAGATTAGGGGCCTGGCAGCAGCTATGGGAGGCCCGTAATCTGCCAGCACCCTATGTCAAAAAATTCTACACACCAGCAGTGTGAGGAGACCTGAAAGTGGCACATGGCAGAGTGTGGCGATGGAGACAGCAGCAATGGGAGGCCGTACAGGGACCCATGACAGACTCTGGACCTGGCAGCATCATGAGGAGGTGGTATATAGGGGCCTATGGCAGATTAGGGGCCTGGCAGCAGCTATAGGAGGCCCGTAATCTGCCAGCACCCTATGTCAAAAAATTCTACACACCAGCAGTGTGAGGAGACCTGAAAGTGGCACATGGCAGAGTGTGGCGATGGAGACAGCAGCAATGGGAGGCCGTACAGGGACCCATGAGAGACTCTGGACCTGGCAGCAGCATGAGGAGGCGGTATATAGGGGCCTATGGCAGATTAGGGGCCTGGCAGCAGCTATAGGAGGCCCATAATCTGCCAGCACCCTATGTCAAAAAATTCAACACACCAGCAGTGTGAGGAGACCTGAAAGTGGCACATGGCATGAGACACTGTGGACCTGGCAGCAGCATGAGGAGGCGGTATATAGGGGCCCATGGCAGATTAGGGGCCTGGCAGCAGCTATGGGAGGCCCGTAATCTGCCAGCACCCTATGTCAAAAAATTCAACACACCAGCAGTGTGTGAGGAGACCTGAAAGTGGCACATGGCAGAGTGTGGCGATGGAGACAGCAGCAATGGGAGGCCGTACAGGGACCCATGAGAGACTCTGGACCTGGCAGCAGCATGAGGAGGCGGTATATAGGGGCCTATGGCAGATTAGGGGCCTGGCAGCAGCTATGGGAGGCCCGTAATCTGCCAGTACCCTATGTCAAAAAATTCTACACACCAGCAGTGTGTGAGGAGACCTGAAAGTGGCACATGGCAGAGTGTGGCGATGGAGACAGCAGCAATGGGAGGCCGTACAGGGACCCATGAGAGACTCTGGACCTGGCAGCAGCATGAGGAGGCGGTATATAGGGGCATATGGCAGATTAGGGGCCTGGCAACAGCTGTAGGAGGCCCATAATCTGCCAGCACCCTATGTCAAAAAATTCAACACACCAGCAGTGTGAGGAGACCTGAAAGTGGCACATGGCATGAGACACTGTGGACCTGGCAGCAGCATGAGGAGGCGGTATATAGGGGCCCATGGCAGATTAGGGGCCTGGCAGCAGCTATGGGAGGCCCGTAATCTGCCAGCACCCTATGTCAAAAAATTCTACACACCAGCAGTGTGTGAGGAGACCTGAAAGTGGCACATGGCAGAGTGTGGCGATGGAGACAGCAGCAATGGGAGGCCGTACAGGGACCCATGAGAGACTCTGGACCTGGCAGCAGCATGAGGAGGCGGTATATAGGGGCCTATGGCAGATTAGGGGCCTGGCAGCAGCTATGGGAGGCCCGTAATCTGCCAGCACCCTATGTCAAAAAATTCAACACACCAGCAGTGTGTGAGGAGACCTGAAAGTGGCACATGGCAGAGTGTGGCGATGGAGACAGCAGCAATGGGAGGCCGTACAGGGACCCATGACACACTCTGGACTTGGCAGCAGCATGAGGAGGCGGTATAGGGGCCCATGGCAGATTAGGGGCCTGGCAGCAGCAATGGGAGGCCCGTAATCTGCCAGCACCCTATGTCAAAAAATTCTACACACCAGCAGTGTGAGGAGACCTGAAAGTGGCACATGGCAGAGTGTGGCGATGGAGACAGCAGCAATGGGAGGCCGTACAGGGACCCATGAGAGACTCTGGACCTGGCAGCAGCATGAGGAGGCGGTATATAGGGGCCTATGGCAGATTAGGGGCCTGGCAGCAGCTATAGGAGGCCCGTAATCTGCCAGCACCCTATGTCAAAAAATTCTACACACCAGCAGTGTGAGGAGACCTGAAAGTGGCACATGGCAGAGTGTGGCGATGGAGACAGCAGCAATGGGAGGCCGTACAGGGACCCATGAGAGACTCTGGACCTGGCAGCAGCATGAGGAGGCGGTATATAGGGGCCTATGGCAGATTAGGGGCCTGGCAGCAGCTATAGGAGGCCCGTAATCTGCCAGCACCCTATGTCAAAAAATTCTACACACCAGCAGTGTGAGGAGACCTGAAAGTGGCACATGGCAGAGTGTGGCGATGGAGACAGCAGCAATGGGAGGCCGTACAGGGACCCATGACAGACTCTGGACCTGGCAGCAGCATGAGGAGGCGGTATATAGGGGCCTATGGCAGATTAGGGGCCTGGCAGCAGCTATGGGAGGCCCGTAATCTGCCAGCACCCTATGTCAAAAAATTCTACACACCAGCAGTGTGAGGAGACCTGAAAGTGGCACATGGCAGAGTGTGGCGATGGAGACAGCAGCAATGGGAGGCCGTACAGGGACCCATGACAGACTCTGGACCTGGCAGCAGCATGAGGAGGCGGTATATAGGGGCCTATGGCAGATTAGGGGCCTGGCAGCAGCTATAGGAGGCCCGTAATCTGCCAGCACCCTATGTCAAAAAATTCTACACACCAGCAGTGTGAGGAGACCTGAAAGTGGCACATGGCAGAGTGTGGCGATGGAGACAGCAGCAATGGGAGGCCGTACAGGGACCCATGAGAGACTCTGGACCTGGCAGCAGCATGAGGAGGCGGTATATAGGGGCCTATGGCAGATTAGGGGCCTGGCAGCAGCTATAGGAGGCCCATAATCTGCCAGCACCCTATGTCAAAAAATTCAACACACCAGCAGTGTGAGGAGACCTGAAAGTGGCACATGGCATGAGACACTGTGGACCTGGCAGCAGCATGAGGAGGCGGTATATAGGGGCCCATGGCAGATTAGGGGCCTGGCAGCAGCTATGGGAGGCCCGTAATCTGCCAGCACCCTATGTCAAAAAATTCAACACACCAGCAGTGTGTGAGGAGACCTGAAAGTGGCACATGGCAGAGTGTGGCGATGGAGACAGCAGCAATGGGAGGCCGTACAGGGACCCATGAGAGACTGTGGACCTGGCAGCAGCATGAGGAGGCGGTATATAGGGGCCTATGGCAGATTAGGGGCCTGGCAGCAGCTATGGGAGGCCCGTAATCTGCCAGTACCCTATGTCAAAAAATTCTACACACCAGCAGTGTGTGAGGAGACCTGAAAGTGGCACATGGCAGAGTGTGGCGATGGAGACAGCAGCAATGGGAGGCCGTACAGGGACCCATGAGAGACTCTGGACCTGGCAGCAGCATGAGGAGGCGGTATATAGGGGCCTATGGCAGATTAGGGGCCTGGCAACAGCTATAGGAGGCCCATAATCTGCCAGCACCCTATGTCAAAAAATTCAACACACCAGCAGTGTGAGGAGACCTGAAAGTGGCACATGGCATGAGACACTGTGGACCTGGCAGCAGCATGAGGAGGCGGTATATAGGGGCCCATGGCAGATTAGGGGCCTGGCAGCAGCTATGGGAGGCCCGTAATCTGCCAGCACCCTATGTCAAAAAATTCTACACACCAGCAGTGTGTGAGGAGACCTGAAAGTGGCACATGGCAGTGTGTGGCGATGGAGACAGCAGCAATGGGAGGCCGTACAGGGACCCATGAGAGACTCTGGACCTGGCAGCAGCATGAGGAGGCGGTATATAGGGGCCTATGGCAGATTAGGGGCCTGGCAGCAGCTATGGGAGGCCCGTAATCTGCCAGCACCCTATGTCAAAAAATTCTACACACCAGCAGTGTGTGAGGAGACCTGAAAGTGGCACATGGCAGAGTGTGGCGATGGAGACAGCAGCAATGGGAGGCCGTACAGGGACCCATGAGAGACTCTGGACCTGGCAGCAGCATGAGGAGGCGGTATATAGGGGCCCATGGCAGATTAGGGGCCTGGCAGCAGCAATGGGAGGCCCGTAATCTGCCAACACCCTATGTCAAAAAATTCTACACACCAGCAGTGTGTGAGGAGACCTGAAAGTGGCACATGGCAGAGTGTGGCGATGGAGACAGCAGCAATGGGAGGCCGTACAGGGACCCATGAGAGACTCTGGACCTGGCAGCAGCATGAGGAGGCGGTATATAGGGGCCTATGGCAGATTAGGGGCCTGGCAGCAGCTATGGGAGGCCCGTAATCTGCCATCACCCTATGTCAAAAAATTCTACACACCAGCACTGCCACGGTGCGTCTGGGTCCTCTGTCTCCTCCTCCTCCTCCTCTACCAGATGCTCCTGCTCCTCCACTCCTGTCCGCTGAGTGGAAAAACCACCCATTTCACTCAATAATTCCTGAGCACCAATGTCCTCCTCTACCTCCTCCTCTTCTTCCTGTCCTGCCCCCACAGGGGTCATGTGGCGTTGAGATCTGTGCGCCACGTCTACCGCACCCTGACCAGCCATTGTTAACAGCATTTGTTCAAGGACGTGCAACAGAGGAATGACGTCGTTCATCCCATAGTCCTGCCGACTCACGAATAGCGTGGCCTCCTCAAAGGGCCTGAGCAAGCGGCAGGTGTCACGCATGAGCTGCCAATGGCTGACATCGAAGTTACACAGGGGAGTACCTTTATCCGCTTGTAACAACAGGAAATCGGTGATGGCCTTTCGCTGTTCGTAAAGGCGGTCTAACATATGTAGGGTTGAATTCCACCTTGTTGCAACGTCGCAGATCAGGCGATGCTGTGGAATTCCGTTCTGCCGCTGCAGCTCAAGGAGGGTGTGCTTTGCGGTGTAGGAATGGCTGAAATGCATGCAAAGTTTACGTGACATTTTAAGGATGTCTTGCAGTGGGATGGTGGATTTTAGGAACCGCTTGACAACCAGATTGAACACGTGAGCCATGCATGGCGCATGGCACAACCTTTCTTGACGCAGAGCAGACACCATGTTCTTTCCGTTGTCGGTCAACATGGTTCCGATTTTCAGTTTGCGCGGAGACAGCCATCTGTCGATTTCTCTGTTCATTACACTCAGAAGTTCCTCCCCTGTGTGACTACGTTCGCCAAGGCATACCAGGTGCAGAACAGCGTGACACCGTTGCACCCTGCACATGTGATATGCCGGTCGGGTAATGGGACTTGGCACGGGGGTGGCGGCTGAGGACACGGCGGAAGAAGAGGTGGTAGAGGCGGACATCTTTGCCGGACCAAGGACGTGCAAACGTGGAGGCAAAAGCGGCGTGACCTGTCCAAGTTGCTGGTGCGGCTGTGACGGCACCACGTTCACCCAGTGGGCCGTAAATGACATGTACTGTCCCTGACCATAGTTACAGCTCCACACGTCGGCGCTGCCGTGCACTTTGGCAGAGACCGACATGCTCAAAGACTGGCCCACCATGTCTTCTACATGTGAATGCAGGGCTGGCACTGCCTTTTTGGCGAAGAAATGACGGCTTGGCACTCTCCACCGCGGCGCGGCACAAGCCATCATTTCTCTGAAAGGTGCTGAGTCCACCACTTGGAAAGGGAGGGACTGCAGCACCAGCAACTTGGACAGGAGGACGTTCAGCTTTTGCACCGTCGGGTGCGTGCTCGCAAACTGTTGTCTCTTGGAAACGGATTCCAAGAAAGACTGCTGACGGAATCCGTGAAGAGGAGTAGCAGGAGAAGGAGCATCTGAACGAGCGGAAGATGCCAACGAGCGACAACTCCCCTCAGCAGAGGTGTTGGAGCCTTGACTGGCTGATGGAGGGCGATTGACGTCGGGTGACGGAGCAAGTAACGGAGCGGGTGATGGAGCGGGGGCTGGGGCGGGCAGAACCGCCGTATCTTTATCACGGTTTTCCCAGGCCACCAAATGGCGACGCTGCATATGCTGCCGCAACGCTGTAGTCCCAACATGGGCCCCCTGGCCACGCTTGACTTTCTGGCCACATAGTCGACATACGGCTACGTTTACTTCCTCGGGCGGCTTGACGAAAAATTGCCACACCGCCGAGTAGGAAACTTTGCCCCCGATACTCCTCACTGGCTGACTGCTGCTTCCTCCGTGCACACCGGCACCACTACTGGCCGTGGTGGTAGGCTGCAGTGGAGCTGGTGCTCTACTCCGTGGCCGTTTGGCTCCACTGACACTGCTTCCACTGACACTGCTGCGACCCTGCTGCTGTCTCCTGGGCAACCCACCGACTGTTTCGCTCACTGCCAAGCTGCCACCCTCTTCTCCTGATGATGCGGAAGAAATTGCCTGATGACGACGAGGCTGCCAAGTGTGATCAACCTCCTCATCATCAAGTAGGGTCTCCGCCTCACTACTAGCCCCCTCGGCTGCGTCTGGGTCAGGAGACAGACCTGTCTCTAGACCGGCTACCGGGCCACTCTCCTCGCCACTACTTCTTCGCCTAGCTGCTGAAAAGGCGGATGTCTCCCCCCGTTCCTGACCGCCCTCTGTTAGCTCTTCCTCACTGTACAGTGGGGCTGAGCCCACAGCATGCGATACTTCGCTTGGTGAGGGAACACCAAAGGACAGGGGCAGGTAGAGGACACGTGATTTCAGTGGGCTTGGTCCCGGGCCATGCCAACTAACGGTTGTGTCTGACGTACCCACCGACCGTTGGCTGTAGGTGTCAGAGGTGACCTGGGAAGAGGAAGACGACCGAGCCAACCAATCGATGACGGCAGGGTTGTCGGTGGAAACACGACCGCTGGATGACACCGGGAGCACTGGCCTCTGGCTGCGAATAGTGCTGCCTCGACCCCTTCCTCTGCTGCCACGTCTGCTCGCTCCTAAAACATTGCCTCCTCTGCCACTCCTCTGCATGTTGTCTGACATACTCTTTAATTAAACGATTATGTGTCCCTGAGTAACAATTCTGTGTCCCTGAGTAACAATTCTGTGTCTGTGCGAGTAACAATTCTGTGGCCCTAAGTAACAGTTCTGTGGCCCTCAGTAACAATTCTGTGTCCCTGATTAACATTTCTGTGGCCCCAAGTAACAGTTCTGTGGCCCTCAGTAACAATTCTGTGTCTGTGCGAGTAACAATTCTGTGTCTGTGCGAGAAACAATTCTGTGGCCCTAAGTAACAGTTCTGTGGCCCTCAGTAACAGTTCTGTTTCCCTGAGTAACAATTCTGTGTCTGTGCGAGTAAGAATTCTGTGTCTGTGCGAGTAACAATTCTGTGGCCCTAAGTAACAGTTCTGTGGCCCTCAGTAACAGTTCTGTGTCCCTGAGTAACAATTCTGTGTCTGTGCGAGTAACAATTCTGTGTCTGTGCGAATAACAATTCTGTCTGTGCGAGTAACAATTCTGTGGCCCTAAGTAACGGTTCTGTGGCCCTCAGTAACAGTTCTGTGTCCCTGTGTAACAATTCTGTGTCTGTGCGAGTAACAATTCTGTGGCCCTAAGTAACAGTTCTGTGGCCCTCAGTAACAATTCTGTGTCCCTGATTAACGTTTCTGTGGCCCCAAGTAACAGTTCTGTGGCCCTCAGTAACAATTCTGTGTCTGTGCGAGTAACAATTCTGTGTCTGTGCGAGTAACAATTCTGTGTCTGTGCGAGTAACAATTCTGTGGCCCTAAGTAACGGTTCTGTGGCCCTCAGTAACAGTTCTGTGTCCTTGTGTAACAATTCTGTGTCTGTGCGAGTAACAATTCTGTGGCCCTAAGTAACAGTTCTGTGGTCCTCAGTAACAATTCTGTGTCTGTGCGAGTAACAATTCTGTGGCCCTAAGTAACAGTTCTGTGGCCCTCAGTAACAATTCTGTGTCTGTCCCTGAGTAACAATTCTGTGGCCCTAACTAAAGTTTCTGTGGCCCTAAGTAACAATTCTCTGGCACTCAGTAACAATTCTGTCTGTCCCTGAGTAACAATTCTGTGGCCCTAATAACGTTTCTGTGGCCCTAAGTAACAATTATCTGGCACTCAGTAACAATTCTGTCTGTCCCTGAGTAACAATTCTCTGGCACTCAGTAACAATTCTGTCTGTCCCTGAGTAAAAATTCTGTGGCCCTAAGTAAAGTTTCTGTGGCCGTGAGTAACAATTCTCTGGCACTCCGTAACAATTCTGTCTGTCCCTGAGTAACAATTCTCTGGCACTCAGTAACAATTCTGTCTGTCCCTGAGTAAAAATTCTGTGGCCCTAAGTAAAGTTTCTGTGGCCCTGAGTAACAATTCTCTGGCACTCCGTAACAATTCTGTCTGTCCCTGAGTAACAATTCTCTGGCACTCAGTAACAATTCTGTCTGTCCCTGAGTAAAAATTCTGTGGCCCTAATTAAAGTTTCTGTGGCCCTAAGTAACAATTCTCTGGCACTCAGTAACAATTCTGTCTGTCCCTGAGTAACAATTCTCTGGCACTCCGTAACAATTCTGTCTGTCCCTGAGTAACAATTCTCTGGCACTCAGTAACAATTCTGTCTGTCCCTGAGTAAAAATTCTGTGGCCCTAAGTAAAGTTTCTGTGGCCCTGAGTAACAATTCTCTGGCACTCCGTAACAATTCTGTCTGTCCCTGAGTATGAATTCTGTGGCCCTAACTAGCGTTTCTTTGTCCCTAAGTAACAGTTCTGTGGCCCTGAGTAACAATTCTGTGTCTGTGCGAGTAACAATTCTGTGGCCCTAAGTAACAGTTCTGTGGCCCTCAGTAACAGTTCTGTGTCTGTGCGAGTAACAATTCTGTGTCTGTGCGAGTAACAATTCTGTGGCCCTAAGTAAAGTTTCTGTGGCCCTCAGTAACAGTTCTGTGTCTGTGCGAGTAACAATTCTGTGTCTGTGCGAGTAACAATTCTGTGGCCCTAAGTAAAGTTTCTGTGGCCCTAAGTAACAATTCTCTGGCACTCAGTAACAATTCTGTCTGTCCCTGAGTAACAATTCTCTGGCACTCAGTAACAATTCTGTCTGTCCCTGAGTAAAAATTCTGTGGCCCTAAGTAAAGTTTCTGTGGCCCTAAGTAACAATTCTCTGGCACTCCGTAACAATTCTGTCTGTCCCTGAGTAACAATTCTCTGGCACTCAGTAACAATTCTGTCTGTCCCTGAGTAAAAATTCTGTGGCCCTAAGTAAAGTTTCTGTGGCCCTGAGTAACAATTCTCTGGCACTCCGTAACAATTCTGTCTGTCCCTGAGTATGAATTCTGTGGCCCTAACTAGCGTTTCTTTGTCCCTAAGTAACAGTTCTGTGGCCCTGAGTAACAATTCTGTGTCTGTGCGAGTAACAATTCTGTGGCCCTAAGTAACAGTTCTGTGGCCCTCAGTAACAGTTCTGTGTCTGTGCGAGTAACAATTCTGTGTCTGTGCGAGTAACAATTCTGTGGCCCTAAGTAACAGTTCTGTGGCCTTCAGTAACAATTCTGTGTCTGTGCGAGTAACAATTCTGTGTCTGTGCGAGTAACAATTCTGTGGCCCTAAGTAAAGTTTCTGTGGCCCTAAGTAACAATTCTCTGGCACTCAGTAACAATTCTGTCTGTCCCTGAGTAACAATTCTCTGGCACTCAGTAACAATTCTGTCTGTCCCTGAGTAAAAATTCTGTGGCCCTAAGTAAAGTTTCTGTGGCCTTGAGTAACAATTCTCTGGCACTCCGTAACAATTCTGTCTGTCCCTGAGTAACAATTCTCTGGCACTCAGTAACAATTCTGTCTGTCCCTGAGTAAAAATTCTGTGGCCCTAAGTAAAGTTTCTGTGGCCCTGAGTAACAATTCTCTGGCACTCCGTAACAATTCTGTCTGTCCCTGAGTATGAATTCTGTGGCCCTAACTAGCGTTTCTTTGTCCCTAAGTAACAGTTCTGTGGCCCTGAGTAACAATTCTGTGTCTGTGCGAGTAACAATTCTGTGGCCCTAAGTAACAGTTCTGTGGCCCTCAGTAACAGTTCTGTGTCTGTGCGAGTAACAATTCTGTGTCTGTGCGAGTAACAATTCTGTGGCCCTAAGTAAAGTTTCTGTGGCCCTCAGTAACAGTTCTGTGTCTGTGCGAGTAACAATTCTGTGTCTGTGCGAGTAACAATTCTGTGGCCCTAAGTAAAGTTTCTGTGGCCCTAAGTAACAATTCTCTGGCACTCAGTAACAATTCTGTCTGTCCCTGAGTAACAATTCTCTGGCACTCAGTAACAATTCTGTCTGTCCCTGAGTAAAAATTCTGTGGCCCTAAGTAAAGTTTCTGTGGCCCTGAGTAATAATTCTCTGGCACTCCGTAACAATTCTGTCTGTCCCTGAGTAACAATTCTCTGGCACTCAGTAACAATTCTGTCTGTCCCTGAGTAAAAATTCTGTGGCCCTAAGTAAAGTTTCTGTGGCCCAGAGTAACAATTCTCTGGCACTCCGTAACAATTCTGTCTGTCCCTGAGTATGAATTCTGTGGCCCTAACTAGCGTTTCTTTGTCCCTAAGTAACAGTTCTGTGGCCCTGAGTAACAATTCTGTGTCTGTGCGAGTAACAATTCTGTGGCCCTAAGTAACAGTTCTGTGGCCCTCAGTAACAGTTCTGTGTCTGTGCGAGTAACAATTCTGTGTCTGTGCGAGTAACAATTCTGTGGCCCTAAGTAAAGTTTCTGTGGCCCTAAGTAACAATTCTCTGGCACTCAGTAACAATTCTGTCTGTCCCTGAGTAACAATTCTCTGGCACTCAGTAACAATTCTGTCTGTCCCTGAGTAAAAATTCTGTGGCCCTAAGTAAAGTTTCTGGGGCCCTGAGTAACAATTCTCTGGCACTCAGTAACAATTCTGTCTGTCCCTGAGTAACAATTCTCTGGCACTCAGTAACAATTCTGTCTGTCCCTGAGTAAAAATTCTGTGGCCCTAAGTAAAGTTTCTGTGGCCCTAAGTAACAATTCTCTGGCACTCAGTAACAATTCTGTCTGTCCCTGAGTAACAATTCTCTGGCACTCAGTAACAATTCTGTCTGTCCCTGAGTAAAAATTCTGTGGCCCTAATTAAAGTTTCTGTGGCCCTAAGTAACAATTCTCTGGCACTCAGTAACAATTCTGTCTGTCCCTGAGTAACAATTCTCTGGCACTCAGTAACAATTCTGTCTGTCCCTGAGTAAAAATTCTGTGGCCCTAATAACGTTTCTGTGGCCCTAAGTAACAATTCTCTGGCACTGAGTAACAATTCTGTCTGTCCCTGATTATGAATTCTGTGGCCCTAACTAGCGTTTCTTTGTCCCTAAATAACGATTCTGTGGCCCTCATTAACAAGTCTGTGTCCCTGAGTAATGGTTCTCTGTCCCTAAGTAACTTTTCTCTGTCCCCAATTATCGTTTCTGTGGCCCTAACTCTGTCCCTGTCCCTAGTACAGAGCGGTCTGCCTCTGTTCAATAACTGCAGGCAAATGAAGAATTCCAAAATGGCCGCTATTTATAGCTCGACCATTACACAGTGCTGGCTGGCTGGCTGCTGATTGGCTGATGCGATCACATGTAGTTGAGGAATGCATTATGGGTCAGCGCGCCTTGTCTGCGCGCCTTCCCAGACATCCCCGCTCCGTCGCCGCACATGTCAGCCGCCATTTTCTGAAAAATTTCGATTCGCGCGTCCGAATTAGGCTATTTTTCGGATTCGGCACGAATCGAAATTTTTCCGATATTCGACTCGAATTCCACTTTGGATACTTCGATTCGCTCATCTCTATTGTTCACATATAGCGCTGTTACACCTGAATCACAAATGGCTCTAGATGTTTAGACAGTATCCTTAATTTATAGCAATTGTCCTGAAAGCACAGATGCCTACTGAGAATGATTTTTTTTTTTATATCCTTACAACAATAACTTGAAATGTAACAGGTTCCCATTGGTTTCTTCACTTTGTGCATAGCAATTGCTTTAATTCCCTCTAAAAATAATATATTTGGGAGCAGAGACTTTTTCTCTTTCACTCTCTCTTCATCCCATCAGCTCCCTTCCAAGGTGTCCATTTAAGAAAGAGAGAAAAGCCAAGATCCTGATGATCACATCTGATCTCCCAGGTGTGCCAGTTTATGAAGCTGAGGTGAAGAGCAGAGAACATTTTCTTCATTTCTCATCATAGGACACACCCTTCTATCATTCACTTTTACAGAGATGGCCAGTTTATGAAGGTGAGATCTGAAGATCTCACTGCCAATCTCTTAAAATATCTCTGTCTCAGATCCTCCAGCCCAGGCCTGGAGAATCTTGGTGAGAAGCTGCTGTGATGTGAGGAAGAAGGCTTCTTCCTTCCTAATATCAGCATTAGCGGGGTTAAACATTGACATAAATTATAACTATATACTGCATGTTTATGTATGTATATTTGTGTTTTATATATAGTGTACAGTGTGTGTGTGTGTGTGTATATATATATCAAACGTTTGCATACCCTGGCAGAAATTGTGAAATTATGGCATTGATATTGAAAATATGACTGATCATGCCAAAAAATGCTCTTTTATTGAAGGATAATGATCATATGAAGCCATTTATTATCAAATAGTTGTTTGACTCCTTTTTAAATCATAATGATAAGAGAAATCACCCAAATGGCCGTGATCAAAAGTTTACATGCCCTGGAATGTTTGGCCTTGGTATAGACACACAAGGAGACACACACGGGTTAAAATGCCAATTAGAGGTTAATGTCCCACATCTGTGGCTTACGTGGAAGCACTGACTAGGCTAGATACTGAGCCATGGGGATCAGAAAAGAACTGTCAAAAGTCCTGCATAACAAGTTAATGGAACTTTATAAAGATGGAAAAGGACATAGAAAGATGTCCAAAGCCTTGGATATGCCAATATGTACTGTTAAATCACCTATTAAGAAGTGGAAAGTTTGGGGATCTCTTGATATCAAGCCAAGGTCAGGTAGACCAAGAAAGATTGCAGCCATAACTGCCAGAAGAATTGTTTGGGATTCAAAGAAACCCACAGGCAACCTCAAAAGAAATACAGGCTGCTCTTGAAAAAGATGGTGTGGTTGTTTTTAAGGAGTAAAATAAGAGATACTTGAACAAAAATGAGCTGTTTGGTTGAGGTGCCAGAAAGAAGTTTTTACTGCACCAATGCCACAAAAAAGCCCGGTTACAATATGCCTGACAACACCTTGACATGCCTAACTATGCCTTTTTGTGTCATTGATGCAGTAAAGGCTTCTTTCTGGCACCTCTACCATGCAGCTCATTTTTGTTCAAGTGTCACCATATTGTGCTCCTTCAAAACAACCACACTGTCTTTTTCCAGATCAGCCTGTATTTTCCTTGTGGTTACCTATGGGTTTCCCTTTGTATCCCGAACAATTCTTCTGGCAGTTGTGGCTGCAATCTTTCTTGGTCTACCTGACCTTGACTTGGTATCAAGAGGTCCCTGAATTTTCTGCTTCTTAGTGGAAGTGATGACTGGCATATTCAAGGCTTTGGACATCTTTTTATGTCCTTTACCATCTTTATAAAGTTCCATTACCTTGTTACGCAGGACTTTTGACAGTTCTTTTCTGATCCCCATGGCCCAGTATCTAGCCTAGTCAGTGCTTCCACGTAAGAGCTAACAAACTCATTGACTATTTATACACTGACACTAATTGCAATTTAAAAAGCCACAGATGTGGGACATTAACCTCTAATTGGCATTTTAACCCGTGTGTGTCTCCTTGTGTGTCTATACCAAGGCCAAACATTCCAGGGCATGTAAACTTTTGATCACGGCCATTTGGGTGATTTCTGTTATCATTTTGATTTAAAAAGGAGCCAAACAACTATTTGATAATAAATGGCTTCATATGATCATTATCCTTCAATAAAGGAGCATTTTTTGGCATGATCAGTCATATTTTCAACAGCAATGCCAAAATTTCACAATTTCTGCCAGGGTATGCAAACTTTTGAGCACAACTGTATATATATATATGTATATATATATATATATATATATATATATATATTTACACACACATACATACCGTATAGTTATAGTGTATTGTCATTTTTTTTTAAATGTGAGTTGAAATTTTTATGTGCATTTTGGTGCTTTTTTAACATGTATTTTGGCTCATTTTGTTACCTCCGCTTTTGTGTATGTTCTGGAAATGCATGCAAAATGCATGTCATGTTTGCAGTGCCATTATTTGTTAATGGCACCCAAAAGTAGCTAGCAGATGTGCAGTTTGCCAAAATATGCATAAAAACCAAATCAAAATACACTTTTAAAAAGTGCCAAAATACGTGCTAAGAAAAGTGTCAAAATGTTACAAACCACACCAAAATGCATATTAAAATAACCTGTACCAAAATGTGTGTCAAAGCGAATAAATGTGTTTTTAGAAAAGTGCCAAAATGCACATTAAAAAAACCCACATCAAAATGCGTGTTAACAAAAATACAGCATGTTAAAAAGTGGCAAAATGAACATAAGTAATGCTAAAATGCACAATAAAAAGGAGCCAAAATACACATTTAAAGAATGTGCCAAAATGTGCATAAAAAAATAACAGCGGTCAGTGCTTATTATTTTCATGTCACTGCATGGCCTTTTTAACTTTGGTTTCACTGTTTAAACTCAGGTGATCTGTAATCACACAATTATCTCATGAGATCACAGGCAGCCCTCCCCCTTCTACACAGATCTCAGCTGTTCTCTGGAAAAACTTCTCTTTTCTCCTTCTGAGAACAAATGTTCTCCACTTCATAGACAGGGGGACAGAGGAGATTTTTCCGAGAATTGCAGAGGACTGAAATGAGATAAATTATCTCTGCTTAATAAACGTACACCCAAATGTCAAAGACAACATGTTTGAAAAGACAGAATTTCTGCTGTACTCTAGATATATATCTATCTATCTATCTATCTATCTACAAAACAGAATGAAAAGATATGTTCAAAACGAAACTGACCCAATTCCATTACCATTTTCATTTTAATAACAGGGTGTAGCGCTAAAATAACTGTAAATGAAATAATAGTAAACGTAATAAAGATACTAGTAATAAAGGTACTAGTATAAATAATAAAACATGTATAATATCTTGATAACAACCTATGAATAGGATATTATAAAACGCTATTATGCATCAATATAGCAGCAATAATAACAGTCCCAAAGTAAGTGATTAAAGTGACATAGTGCATTCACATAAACAATAAATAAATGGTGTATTACGTCACTAGTCAGTGACTCGCCATGTGCACGGTGCCAGATAAAGGTCCAAAAATCCAAAAATTAGGGTGCCTAGAAATCTTCCGGATCCAAATGACTGGTCCCAATGATTGGTGATAACAGAGAAGTGTAAAGATTGCGCACTCACCAGATATGCAATCACACTGCGCATTTAGAGATAACAATCTCAAAGAACCAGGGTGTCCCTTTAAGGTCTGGTATCCCTCTTATGCCAACATCTACTGCCCACAGGTAACTCGCTTCCTCTGTAGATGGTAAGATCTCCAAACACTCTGTGCAGCACCACAATGAGACTGAAGAATCTCTAGGAGTACACATAAAGACAGCAGAGGGCGCGATCTGGGCTTAGTAAGTAAGGCACATTAATTACCCACTTGTCCTCCAGAGGATTTACTCTCCTTCCTGACCAGGCCATTTTTTGTGTTACGGCACTTCGTTACTTTAACACTGCACCCAAATGAAATTTACGTCCTTTTTTCCCACAAATGGAGCTTCCTTTCAGTGGTATTTGATCACCTGATAGAAAAAAACCTTCTACACTACTATAGGTATAGATAGGACTATTGAAAAAAGCTGCAAATACCTAGACCTAGACACCACTAGCACAAGGAAATAAAACACATAAAATGGTGCAGTTGCGCTAATATCAATAGTACTAAGGACACAATAATCTGAAGAGTGGGGAGACAGGAAAAATATCCCCACTGAAATAACCCTGATGAAGTCACAGGACAGTGACGTAACGCGTGGGTCTGTTAGCAGAGCGTGGGGATGGTCGCTGCCATTTTGGTACTTCCTGGAAGTATAAACACATATCAATACATGTGTTTGAGGCCTGATTTCAACTGATGTGATGTAAGTGTTCATTTGGCATCTCTCCATTAAAGTTATTGCTTTAAATTACTACACTATGGGAGTGCTCTCTCTTTTTCCTCTGGGGTACGTCTGAGCTTGGTGATGTTCCTGTGAAAAGGATTACCAGTTTCAACACTACTGAAATCATTATGGTTATACAGTGAGGAAGGCCATATTCCTGTGATCGGTGTGATTCTATCATCTTGGATATCTATTAAGGGCCCTGGGAGTGTGAGGCCTGAAAGCTGTGTGGCCCCTTGGGGTCTTGGCGTGGAGGTGAGGAGGCATTTTAGCTATCTATCATTCATTTCACCCAGTTTCTTTGTTCGTTTGGAGTTGGCGGTCTATTTACATGGACTTTATGCCGATTTGATGATCACTTATGTTTATTTTAATGGTCACTTATTATTTGTTATATGTCACGTGGCTTTAATTATTTTTTGTGCTTATTGATGCACGTTTATTTCCACTGTACGTTTTGCACTGGCATCAATCCTGATTATAAGATGCATTTTTAGTTTTATGCACCTTGTAAGATTAGTTTTGCACATATAATTCTTTGCTTTTTGATTGTCACAGTTTTCTTTGCACAGTGTTTTTTGTGCACTTTTACTTAGGACGTGTTAGTCCTATTATGTTGAATACATTATTTATGTTCACTTGTTGACTATTGTTCACGTTGTATTTCATCACAGTCTATATTGCACTTAGTTTGGTCTGGGTTCAGGCCTTTACATTTTTATGTATTATTTATGATGCATTTATAGCTTCATGCATTTATAGTTTCATGCACCTTGTATGATTAGGTTTGCACATATTTTTTGCCATTTGATTTTTTTTTTTACAAGTAATGGTGGCAATCAGCGACTTATAGTGGGACTGCAGCACTGCAGCAGGCATTCGGACACTGGGGGAAACTGACTTGGTGTCACTGACATCCCCAGTGACACCAATACAGTGATCAGTGCTAATGAAAAGCACTGACACTGTACTAATGACACTGGGCAGGAAGGGGTTAACATGAGGGGCAAGCAAAGGGTTAACTGTTTGCTGTGTGTGTTTTACTGTGGGGCTGTGTCTGTGATTTCCACTGTAAGCACACTGCTTTGTATGCAGTGTGCAGGAGCTGACAGGGGAGAGAACTGTATTGTTTACATACTCGGAGATCACTGGGTGCCAGCGAGTAATCACCGGCCACACTTGGTGATTGACAGCCGAGGCCATGAATGGTGGCATGGGTAGGGTGCGTGCTCGCCCCCCACCGGAAAATTCAAAATCACATGTATATATGTACCTAATTTTACATGTCACTGCTGCCCTGTAGCAGTATTTCTGCTATAGGGCAGCAGGTAAATCGGTTAATAAATGTACCTTTCTTACTACACTGAGAAGCACAGAGACCCGGTGATGACATCATTGGGATTGAAATTAGGCATATCATGAAAATGGAAATGGTTTATTTAAAAATGTGTTAGTATTTTCTTTAGGGGAAAAAGAGGAAATATAATCCTTGTTAAGCAAAGCAAGGATCCCATGAAGCCGCACATCTATGCAGACCCACTGTTATTGAATTGAATGGCAGTCTCAGCCAGGGCTCCTGCCAGGCCATGCCCCAACGCTTTTCACTCCACCCTTCAGAGCTTAATCATGGGGAAATATAATCATTTTACACTTTAGCCTAAACCAGTGGTGGGCAACCTTTTTTTTCAACTGAGCCAAATCTCGCCAAAACCATGATTGAAATTTATTTTGAGAGCCACATTTTTAAAACTGAAAATACATCCCCCATATAGTAATTCATCCCCCATAGTAATTCATTCCCCATATAGTAATTCATCCCCCATATAGTAATTCATCCCCCATAGTAATTCATCCCCCATATAGTAATTCATCCCCCATAGTAATTCATCCCCCATAGTAATTCATCCCCCATATAGTAATTCATCCCCCATATAGTAATTCATCCCCCATAGTAATTCATCCCCCATAGTAATTCATCCCCATATAGTAATTCATCCCCCATATAGTAATTCATCCCCTATAGTAATTCATCCCCCATATAGTAATTCATCCCCCATATAGTAATTCATCCCCCATAGTAATTCATCCCCCATATAGTAATTCATCCCCCATAGTAATTCATCCCCCATATAGTAATTCATCCCCCATAGTAATTCATCCCCCATAGTAATTCACCCCCCATATAGTAATTCATCCCCCATAGTAATTCATCCCCCATATAGTAATTCATCCCCCATAGTAATTCATCCCCCATATAGTAATTCATCCCCCCTAGTAATTAATCCCCCATATAGTAATTAATCCCCCATAGTAATTAATCCCCCATATAGTAATTCATCCCCCATAGTAATTCATCCCCCCTATAGTAATTTATCCCCCATATAGTAATTCATCCCCCATATAGTAATTCATCCCCCACATAGTAATTCATCCCCCATAGTAATTCATCCCCCATATAGTAATTCATCCCCCATAGTAATTCATCCCCCATATAGTAATTCATCCCCCCTATAGTAATTCATTCCCCATATTGTGTCAATTCACTTACCTTTGCTCCGCGCGTTCCTCTCGCCGTGTTCCCGCGCCGTTCCGGTCTTCAGGGCTGACTGTGAGAGGAGAGGAGTTCGTCACGCTGCCCCGCCTACATCCTGACAGCCAATGTTTGCCACGCTCCGCGGGCCGGATTAAAAGGTCCGCCGGGCCGTAGTTTGCCCATTGCTGGGCTAGCTGCAGAGTCCTGACTTTTGGGGCGGCCGCCCGAGAGGAGGGAGGAGCACACAGAAGAGCCGCATTAAAATGTGTAAAGAGCCGCATGTGGCTCGCGAGCCGCGGCTTGCCGACCACTGGCCTAAACCTACATATAGCTCCTAATTTCTCTGTCCTTTCCAGTTTCCCTTTCTCAGTGGGGTGATAATTACCAATTTGAATTGTCTAATGTACTCCTATATTTGCTGTCAGTATGGAAACAAGCACTGTGACAGCGGTAAGGCTTTAGTTGAGGATTTGGTGTACAAAATTTTAAAGGATCAATACACTCACTGGCCACTTTATTAGGTACACCTGTTCGATTGCTTGGTAACACAAATTGCTAATCAGCCAATCACATGGAAGAAACTCATTGCATTTAAGCATCTAGACATGGTAAAGGTGACTTGCTGAAGTTCAAACCGAGCTTCAAAATGGGGAAGAAAGGGGATTTAAGTGACTATGAACATAGCATGGTTGTTGGTGCAGACGGGCTGGTCTGAGTATTTCAAAAACTGCTGATCTACTGGAATTTTCATGCACAACCATCTCTAGGGTTTACAGAGAATGGTCCAAAAAAGAGAAAATATCCAATGAGCCGCAGTTGTATGGATGAAAATGCCTTGATGATGTCAGAGGTCAGAGGAGAATGGGCAGACTGTTTCAAAATGATAGAAAGGCAACAGTAAGGCATGTCAATATGGACCAAATCTCTGAGGAATGTTTCCAACAACTTGTTCAATCCATGCCACGAATCCCAGGCCCCTGCATTCACTCTATCTGGTCTCCCGCAGTACACAGTCCATGGAAATGCAATTATTTTAGTAACTATAAACTGTTTAATACCTTTTCTCATCAGCAGTTAGAGCAGTCTTGTGACATCTGTCATTGTCCAGCACAGCACATGTTAAAACTTGTAGTTGAAGTTTTCAGTCTGCTGTAAGAGGATACAGAACCCCTGACCTTGGTCTGGACAGTGCTGTTTGGCCGTGTGCTGATCACATGCACTCTCCCAAGGAAATGAAAACCTCTCTAGCCATACACACCAAGCTGCAGAGTGACTCCACACGATATGCCTTATCAGTAGATAAGAGGGGGAAGCTGCAAGAAGGGGAGGATCAGAGATGACAGGATCAAACTGTGTTTTTACACAATGCAGAAGATTAACCCTTCATGTTCCACTGTGAGTATAACAAGCATGCTTTACTGCATATACAGACTGATTTTACTGTTGTGGGTTTAGTAACACTTTAAGAGCTGATTCACATATGTGCAGTGCGGATTGAAGCTTAGGTTTCACAGCTAATTGATACAGTAGTTGTTCAGAGGTTCAAGTCAGGTTTACATCAGGTTCAGGACAGGATTAGGTCAGGACTTTATCCTGTTCACATATATGCAGCTTAGAAACGGTTCCTGTAGAAGTCAATAGCCTGTAATCCGCACCTGAACCTGAAGGCACTGTTCAGAAATCATATATGACTCTTTTTAAAACTGCACTAAATCCGCACCGCCAGTGCTCTGGACATACAGTGGGGCAAAAAAGTATTTAGTCAGCCACCAATTGTGCAAGTTCTCCTACTTACAAAGATGAGAGAGGCCTGTAATTGGCATCATAGGTAGACCTCAACTATGAGAGACAAAATGAGAAAACAAATCCAGACAATCACATTGGCTGATTTGGAAAGACTTTATTTGCAAATTATGGTGGAAAATAAGTATTTGGTCAATATGAAAAGTTCATGCCAATACTTTGTTATATATCCTTTGTCGGCAATGACAGAGGTCAAACGTTTCCTGTAAGTCTTCACAAGGTTGGCACACACTGTTGCTGGTATGTTGGCCCATTCCTCCATGCAGATCTCCTCTAGAGCAGTGATGTTTTGGGGCTGTTGCTGGGCAACACGGACTTTCAACTCCCTCCAAAGGTTTTCTATGGGGTTGAGATCTGGAGACTGACTAGGCCACTCCAGGACCTTGAAATGCTTCTTACGAAGCCACTCCTTTGTTGCCCGGGCGGTATGTTTGGAATCATTGTCATGTTGGAAGACCCAGCCACGTTTCATCTTCAATGCCCTAGCTGATGGAAGGAGGTTTGCACTCAAAATCTCACGATACATGGCCCCATTCATTCTGTCCTGTACATGGATCAATCGTCCTGGTCCCTTTGCGGAGAAACAGCCCCAAAGCATGATGTTGCCACCCCCATGCTTCACAGTAGGTATGGTGTTCTTTGGATGCAACTCAGCATTCTCTCTCCTCCAAACACGACGAGTTGTGTTTCTACCAAACAGTTCTATTTTGGTTTCATCTGACCATATGACATTCTCCCAATCCTCTTCTGGATCATCCAAATGCTCTCTAGCAAACTTCAGACGGGCCCGGACATGAACTGGCTTAAGCAGGGGGACACGTCTGGCACTGAAGGATCTGAGTCCCTGACGGTGTAGTGTGTTACTGATGGTAGCCTTTGTTACGTTGGTCCCAGCTCTCTGCAGGTCATTCACTAGGTCCCCCGTGTGGTCCTGGGACTTTTGCTCACCATTCTTGTGATCATTTTGACCCCACAGGGTGAGATCTTGCGTGGAGCCCCAGATCGAGGGAGATTATCAGTGGTCTTGTATGTCTTCCATTTTCTAATTATTGCTCCCACAGTTGATTTGTTCACACCAAGCTGCTTGCCTATTGCAGATTCAGTCTTCCCAGCCTGGTACAGGTCTACAATTTTGTTTCTGGTGTCCTTCGACAGCTCTTTGGTCTTCACCATAGTGGAGTTTGGAGTGTGACTGTTTTGAGGTTGTGGGCAGGTGTATTTTATACTGATAACAAGTTCAAACAGGTGCCATTGATACAGGTAATGAGTGCAGGACAGAGGAGCCTCTTAAAGAAGAAGGTACAGGTCTGTGAGAGCCAGAAATCTTGCTTGTTTGTAGGTGACCAAATACTTATTTTTCACCATAATTTGCAAATAAAATTTTTCCAAATCAGCCAATGTGATTGTCTGGATTTGTTTTCTCATTTTGTCTCTCATAGTTGAGGTCTACCTATGATGCCAATTACAGGCCTCTCTCATCTTTGTAAGTGGGAGAACTTGCACAATTGGTGGCTGACTAAATACTTTTTTGCTCCACTGTATGTGAACAGGCACTATAGGAAGCAATGTTATTTCATGTGGCTTGGATGCGGTTCAAAACACATCCAATCCGCATATATGTGAATCGGCACTAAGGCAGTTCTGAAGGCAAAAGGGGGTCAAACCCAATACTAGCAAGGTGTACCTAATAAAGTGGCTGGTGAGTTTATATCCATTCATGGGAAACATCTTTTTATAGACTGTACCACTTTTATAGTATATAGTCGTCAATAATGTTTCACATTCAAGCAAAAGAGTTGTAAACAGTGATTATGTTTTTGTGCGCACTTTTAATTAGCGTGCAATGTAGTTCAATCCATGACCAATGTATTTGCAGTCATGTACATCTCAAAGTTCATAAGTGATGTGTATAGACTCTGTATGCCATGCCACTGGTTTTTGTCAACTCAAATTAAAAAAAAAAAAAAAAAACTAGTCCATGAACAAATATTTTCCATGGAAATGAAAAATGATTGTTGAAACTAGAAGTCAGGCTTGCAGTAAAAATGAGAATTAAACATGCACCCACTCACTCAGCTCTCCAAAGTCATAAACGTGTTTATTTTAAACCATAAACAACTACCAAAATTTTATCACAAACCTAGCATGAAAAATATAGTCATGAAAAGATTTGTTTTCGCTTGACTGCGGAAGTATATGTATTAGTTTAAATAGGAAATGACAGAATGAATACTGTAGGTTAGCTGCAGTCGTGTGTAGGCAGATAAGGGAATAGAGAATTCAGATAGTTTATGAAAAAGAGTTTATTTTCAGAACTGCCCTGCAACCTTTACTAAGTAACCTATAACAACCAAAAGAGAAACTTATGTTGAAGATTTGAAGTCAGATCTGAAGTAATGATCAGTCAAAGTCAGGGGCGGACTAACAACTCATGGGGCCCCCGGGCAATAAGGGATCATGGGGCCCCTGTGTCCTCGCCCACATCCAAAAAAGCCTATAAAAAGGTACCTGGGGCATCTCATGGGGCCCCCTACTGACCCCGAGCCCTCAGGCAGTGCCCGAGTGCTCAAATGGTCAGTCCGCCCCTGGTCAAAGTACATTTATCCATTACAAAACGAAGCATGCTTGTGGAGATTAGAGAAGGACTGGAATTCTGTGGACTGAGGGGGCACACAAACAGCTAGCCCTTTTATAGTAAAGACAGATTCATGGGGCCTCAATGGTTGCTGGGCACGGTGAAAGGTGGGTGTTCTTTACCCTTCTTTAATCTCTGGTCATATGCATATGTGGCAGCATGAAGGTGGGTTTTATTCCATACTGCCACATACTGTATACAGTTGTGCTTAAAAGTTTGCATACCCTGGCAGAAATTGTGACATTTTGGAATTGATATTGAAAATATGACTGATCATGACAAAAAAATGCTCTTTTATTGAAGGATGATGATCATATGAAGCCATTTATTATCAAATAGTTGTTTGGCTCCTTTTTAAATCATAATGATAACAGAAATCACCCAAATGGCCATGATCAAAAGTTTACATATCGTGGAATGTTTGGCCTTGGTACAGACACAAGGTGACACACACGGGTTAAAATCCCAATTAGAGGTTAAAGTCCCACATCTGTGGCTTTTTAAATTGCAATTAGTGTTAGTGTATAAATAGTCAATGAGTTTGTTAGCTCTGTGGAAGCACTGACTAGGCTAGATACTGAGCCATGGGGATCAGAAAAGAACTGTCAAAAGTCCTGCGTACCAAGGTAATGGAACTTTATAAAGATGGAAAAGGACATAAAAAGATTCCAGGGTATGTAAAGTTTTGATCACGGCCATTTGGGTGATTTCTCTTATCATTATGATTTAAAAAGGAGCCAAACAACTATGTGATAATAAATGGCTTCATATGATCGTCATCCTTCAATAAAAGAGCATTTTTTTGGCATGATCAGTCATATTTTCAATATCAATGCCAACATGTCACAATTTCTGCCAGGTTATGCAAACTTTTGAGCACAACTGTATGCATCTATGTTTTGTGCTGGGAGTGCATTCAACTGTATGCCCTCAGCACTGTGGCCATGCTTACAATAATAGCTCCCGGTCATATAGTGACTTACACAATAACTATTGGGAGCAGGTAGAATGGGCTTATTATTATTATTATTATACAGTATTTATATAGCACCAAAAAGTTTGCTCAGCGCTGTACATTATAGTGGGGGACAGAATATGAGACTACAGTAACAATACAATACACAAGGGGTTCGAGGGCCCTGCTCTTTCGAGCTTACAATCTATGATCACATGATCGTACCCACATCCGGTCAGGTCGCCTAGGCAATTCCACTGGAAGTTCATCCCAACCCCCCCGCCCGCAGCTTTCTGGGACATGCCACAGGACCCAGCAGACTACGTGACCGTTCACACAGCTAGAATGCAATCCAAATGCACATGTCCCTACATTAAAAATGGCCGTGTGTATAAGTGGGTGCTGCAGCGACCATTGGCTGGAACCGAACAGAATCAGCAAGGAAGAATGTCACCAGCACACTGAGGATCACCAATATGGGTCCAAAAGTTTTAATGAACGATCACATAGTTACAGAAAGTCAACGTTTTGGAGTCTCACAGCCCTCACATGCCTGATGAAGGGGTCCTGCGAGACTCCGAAATGTTGCCTTTCTGTAACTATGTGATCGTTCATTAAAACTTTTGGACCCATATTGGTGATCCTCGGTGTGCTGTTGACATTTTCCTTTGCATTCACACAGCTGAGCATGCCTTACATATGTGCATTGGGAAGCTGGCTGTGAAGCCGCAAGGAGTCACAGCCTGCTTTCCACACTAAAGATGCCAGCACCGGGGACCTGAAGACCAGTGAGGAACTGGCCATGGAGAGGATGATGCCGGATCACTAAAAATGTCAAACAAATAGTTTGTTCTTAAAAAGTTTGTTCTAAAAAGTTTGTGCAATATCTCAATTGATACAATGACAACCAGATGGTGGACACAGCTGTGAAAAATCCAGCAGAAATGTCAGAAATGCGCACTCACGGACCGCGCATAGGAAATGCGCATATGTGTATTAAAATCCGCAGGTGTCGTTCTCCCTCAGGAAGGGGTGTCATCAAGTGATGGTCTGCTGGACTCAGAGGACCTCCTCAGGATCAGGGTAAATCAACCAGGTGAAGGCTCCCTCCTCTGGGTGTAGTATGCACTGAAGACTGTGTCTGCTGGTCTGGTAACCCCTCAGTAAGGGGCAAAAGATGGGAGAGTGCCCATAGTGTAGTATGTCAAACTTTATTAGTAGCAAACTTAGTATAAGCAGAAATTGTAGCTAGACTTTTTCTTTATTTTTTGAAAACGCTGTAGAACCTCTTTAAGGACATGGTTTACTGTAACACACCTTTTCACATCTGCCATCATCAGCTTCCTTTTGGTTTCTTTTCACATCTTCCATCATCAGCTTCCATTGGACCTGCACTGGGTCACATGACATTTTAGAGCTGGGAACAATGTTGGTGATGGAGGACCACCCTTTGCCAGGTGCAGTGACTGTGTAAACAGAGAGTAATTAGCAATATAATGGCAAGTATTTGTCACTGATTGTAGGTCCCACCCCAGCTCAATATATGTTATTAGTACTGGCCCAAGGGGAAAATGCCCTCCTGCCCAACAGCTTTGTCTTTTCTTGGTACAGTTCTTCCATCTGATACAAACATTTTAAAGCATTTGACAGGAAATATTAGTTACTAATATCCCCCATTTACAATGAATTTACCACTTTTCTCTTGTATATGCCTGTTTGTATATTTCAACCCAGATTGTAAACATGATGACACCAGTTACCCAAACTAGTATTCATATATTGTTAAATTCACTGTTTACATTTAATGTTTCTTAGCAATCTTATTCACCTTTATTTATCTACCAATTTGCTTATCTATAACTTGTTTTATAAGGTATCCAGACTGTTAGGCGTAGTTCACACTGGCTTTGAAAGCAAGCGTTTGAGGGGCGTTTTTAACGCTCCTCAAGCACATATACAAATGATACTATGAGCAGCACACAGTGCTGTTCCCATTATCAAAACATGAAGCATAAGGCTACGTTCACACTAGCGTTGTGTGCAGGCGGCAGAGAGGCATTTGGGAAGCGTTTTTACCGCTTCCCAAACGCCTCTGCCAATTCTGCACTTTACAGCACATGGTGCTGTTCTAACGGGAGTGTTTGCGTCGCGTCACGGCAAAACAGATGCCTCTGGTCGAGTCAGGAGACGTTGAAGCCTCCTATTCTAGTCTATGGTGCAGCTCCACAAACGCCCGGCCGGCATTTGCGGTGCAGTTGCGACGCGGTTGTGGGGCATTTGCGGTAACACCATTCAAACTGCATTATAGGCGTTTGTGGGGCGATTTTAATGCTCGGCAAATGCCTAGCAACCGCCGCTAACCCGTGCATGCGACATTTGCAGAGTGTTTGCAGAGAGTTAAAAAACGCTCCGCAAACGCCGGACCAACGCTTGCCAAATGCTATAGAGGCGTTTGGCAAGCGTTGGTAAAACAGCCTAGTGTGAACGAGCCCTTAGCATTGCATTGCTTCAAAATGGAAGCCTCATGCTGAGTCAGGAGGAGTTTGAAGCCTTTCAACACCTCCCATTCAAGTCTATGGTGAGGCTCCTAAAACGCACTGGCAGGCGTTTGCGAGGCATTTGCGGAGTGTTACAGTTTATGTTATTTGTGGTGTGGTATTAACGCTTGTCAAATGCTTTTAAAATACTTCAAAACTGCACATAGGGCATTTGGGGAGCATTTTAAAAAGCCAGTGTAAAGCTCATTAACACCTGTCTAGGGCCCATACTAAAGCTCAACACCTGTCTAATGCCCATACTAAAGCTCAATGCCTGTCTAATGCCCATACTAAAGCTCAACGCCTGTCTAATGCCCATACTAAAGCTCAACGCCTGTCTAATGCCCATACTAAAGCTCAACGCCTGTCTAATGCCCATACTAAAGCTCAACGCCTGTCTAATGCCCATACTAAAGCTAATTAACACCTTTCTAATGCCCATACTAAAGCTCAACGCCTTTCTAATGCCCATACTAAAGCTCATTAACGCCTTTCTAATGCCCATACTAAAGTTCATTAACGCCTGTCTAATGCCTATACTAAAGTTCATTAACGCCTGTCTAAGGCCTATGCTAAAGTTATAGGAGCATTTGGTAAAAGTTAGAAATTTAGTCAAGTGTAAACAAGCCCAAAAAGAACATAGAGGAACAGATCCATGAAAGGTATGCTGACAATAAAAATTTTTTTCTAATAACAACCAATCAGAATCCTTGTTTCATTGTGAGAGTTGTAAAGTGATCAATTGATATTCCTACCATGATACAACAATAAAAATGGAATGCGGTTTGCGGTACTGCACTGACCAGCAAATCTATGAATTGGTACATGGATACGACGACATAGCTAACACATACATGAAGAAATGTTCGGTTGCTAGATTTGACCCTGAACTGTCCTACAAAAAACATGATACACTCTAAACTCCTGATAGCATACGACTGTAAATCTTTCAGGAACATGATCAACTACAAACCCTATCCTTGTGCTTAGTTCTGCAACTATAAATCCATTTTGACATATTTTTCCCTAAGCTTTAACCACAAATAATGGAATATACAGTAATGCGTGTGTGTTATAGATAATGCAATGAAAATGTTTTAGCCTGAACTGATGGTCATACTGCCTTTGCTCTAGAAGTGTTGGCATTGCATATATAGCAGAGGTCATCCATTGCCCACATGCTCAGGAACAATGTTTCAGAATTTTGTGACATTTGACCTGACCATGCAATCATTTTTTTGCTTTGCTTTAACCCACAAGATGTAATCAGAGTACTGGGTATTTTGGAAGTCGGAGTAATATGTCCAGTCAGTCCAATCAAAGTTTTTATTCAACGTTGGCTAGAGTTGGGGAGAGATAGAACACTTTTTAGGTTTTTACTGCTGTTTCGACTCCCTTGTAGAGATTTCCTCTCACTTCATGTCACGGTAACAATAGTTTCACCAGGCAGAAAATGAGGGGAAATCTCCAACAGCAACATATACATAAAAATGTTTCATTTAGTAGAGTAGGGGTAGGATTGATTGCTCAATATGACCCTGTTGCTGAATTTCCCTCATTACTTGTCTGATGAAACCATTAACCATGTGACAGTAAGTTAGGGTAAATACTCTTAAGGGAGACTCAAGGAATGTTCTAATCCTTCCCCGCTCTACTGAAAAAACAGTGTTTACTGGGCATATATAAATCCAACCACTATCTCATGTAAGGTTTACTATTTTAAAATAATTTCCAAAGTCATTTTCATTATTTTTAAATCTGTAGCGTTCATTTATAAAATATCTGGTGATCCTGCCATGAATGTTTTTTTTCATGCATTTCCTTTTATAGGGTGTCAATTCTCTGTTCCTTTTGCTCAGCTGAGCTTTTGCATTGTCACCCTGTCACTCAGGCTTCCAACTAGCAGTGGTTCTGTCAGCATATATTACGTCCACCGTTGTCACCATCAAGAAACCCACCCTGAGAAATGCCATGCAGGCATTAATGCAGTGTCCCTGTAGTTGGGCTGCAAAAGGCAGCAGTGGATCAGTAGCCCCGGGATTAAACAAATGATGAAAAAAAATTGTGAAAATAAGTTAAAGACCATTGTTCAAGATACAGTGCTTTATCAAACTTACTATCATTCAGGTAGGCTAATCATCTACTTTAAGAAACATTCTTAAAGTGGAGCTCCACACAAAAGGGGAAGTTCTTTGTCCCCCACTCCCCAGTAAGGATTGGCACCTGTGGGGAGCTGGGGGGGAGTGGATACCCAAATTTGACAGGTACCCGTTCCCACTTCTGCTGCGATCGCTTAGGCGATCGGAAGCAGAAGTTGTCCTTCCCCTCCCTCCCTGTAGTCTTCTGGGATACATGACAGGTACCAGAAGACTACGGGGCCATTCACAAAGCACAGCGCTTCTCACACATGCACAGTGGGAAGCCGCAAGCTGTCACAGCCAGGTGCTCACAATGAAGATGCCGGCTCCGGGGAGAGAAGACAGCTGGTGAAGCCAGTGGTGGTGAGGACACCACTGGACTGAGGGACAGGTAAGTGGCTGTGTTTTTAAAAGTCAGCATCTACAGTTTCCTTAGATTACCTTTGGTCAAGGGTTTATTTCTATTTAGTGTTTAGCTTTTCTGTGAATCAAGTGTGGGTTTTGGATACTGGGGGATGTAAGAAAAGTCCAATGCATACTAGAATGAGAAGACTTTAGCATGCACATAATTCTGAGTTAAGGCTCACTGCAAGATGTGTATTAGCATGCATGCACAAATGCATTAGTGTGCATGCTAAGCAGCATGTACATAGGCACACCTGCATGCTCTGCATTACCATTGGTTCCAAATGGCCTATTTTAGCTGCAATGTGACATGAAAAGATTGCTGAGTGATCTTCAGGTAGTTCTTGATCTACCTGTGTCCTTACCTGCTACTTTTGCCTTCCTGTGCATGATCAAGCTTGCAATTGACCTGTATTTAGATTCCTGTCTACTTGTTGTGACCTCAGTCTGTGTTTGGACTCTGTATATTGTTTCCTGATTCGACACCTTGCTACCCAGCAGTGAATTGACCTCAGCTTGTATCCTGACTCTGCAATACGTTCTTGTACCTTGATGTCCTGCTGTTAATGACCTCTTGCTTGTGCCCAGTCTTTACTCCTGTCTTCTGATCAAGCATTCCATGTTCCTGCCTCTGGTCCTTGTCTGGTGGTCCACAGTCATCTATGTCCTACAGCCAACAATTGGTGCTGTCCATCTACATTGGCTCTCATTTCATTTTGTGTCCTCACATCTCCACTACCAGGGGTGCTGGACAAGCAGTGCAAGCAAAGCCCCCTCTCCAGCTCGATCTCCTCCAGGTACGTGACAAGGGAAATGCAAGTTTTGGGGCTTTTTTGCCTGAACTCGATGGACATGGGTCTTTTTCAATGCAATAATGCAAATCTAAGTTAGTAAATATGTAAAGATTTTAGAGTGTTTTTCAAAATGAGTATTTTGTCTGTCACTCAAGAACAAATTATATTTAAGAGTAATAATTTCTCTTTTTAAGTTTACGTAGTACCATAGTTTTAGAGATCTGAATCAAAGTTTATTAAAGCATGGGGGCATTAGGTTTAGAAAACGTAAGCTTGTGAAAAAGGTTTTGAATGTGTGCCTTAATAGATGTAAATTTTGCCTGCCAGTATGTAATTGCAGAATGTTTAATATCTAAGCACACGCTAACATTTACAACACTCTAAAATAGATTGCACTCACAAGCAATGTGAGACAAATATTGGAAAGGGCCAAGTGATATGATGTAGGTATAATTAATTGTGCTGTCTTGCACTTCATGTACAAGTGTGCTAAAGATCCTAGACAGGAATAGAGGCATTTTATCTTAATCCGTATGCTTTTCCGTTCCTTTGAAGTGGTATGAGTTTAGTAAAAGCATTATACACTCTTTGTTGAAATACTGCAAAGGGTCCTCATTTATAGTACATTAATCTTAACAGAGAAGATAGCCAGCCTGACTGGAAGGTATCTATGATATTAAGCAGTTCATGGGACTGTGAAGTGCTGAGCGCGATCATGCAGAGCAACAGGCCACAGGAATGCAAACCATTCACAAAGCCAAAAGTGGAGCTAGCAGGTGGCCTCCCTATTCATCTGATGTCAACACGCTGCTCAGATCAAGACCTTTTAACATCTCTGTAGGCCTACCAGTGCTTTTAATTAAATGTAATGCAGTCGTTGAATGTGCTTAAATATGAGAAAACCACACTGTTAAAAGCACACATATCTTCTGCGCGCTAAGGATTGCCATAGCTATATAAATAAATATCATGGATTAAATTAGATTGTAATGTTGTATATGTTTCAAATGGTTTCCATACGCTAGTCAATGTAACACTGGAGGGACTCTTTGAAATCTTTATGACTGACCATATTTCCCTGGAAAAATGTTCTTGTTCATATAAAGAGCTTATACATTGATATGTACATATATATTAAACTCTTCTGTGCAGAAGGTTCCCTGATTCAATGAACAAAGACATAACTGTTCACTTAATAAATTAAAACACAAGACAAAACTCTGCTTTAAATGAAACACTATAAAAACCTGTATAGGATTTTGAACACTTTTGGCTCATCATTTTAGCTTGCCACTAATAATTATTCATAAAACACATTAACTTTTTCTATAATTATTTAGTTAAAATCTTTATTGGTATGTGCTGAAAAAGGTAATCTGTGCCTAATTAACATGAGAGCTTGATTTACATACCACAGTACAATCATCACTGGTGTCATTAAATCATTACTCTACAATAGATATTGTTGGATTCTGGGAATCTCTTTCAACTATGAAGCTTTAATTTTATATTCATTTTAAATTTAAAAAAATCTGCTTTAAAATTAACTAAAACAGGTACATGATGAATGGCTCTTTCTAACTAAACATTTTTCAGGCAGTCATGATCTATTATGTCTGCATGAATTGCAAGTTAAGTAACTCAGCCTGAACTTGTGAAATTGCATATTAGTGTATTCACTAGTTTATGCCCTGCCCTTTTCTGCCCAAATAATCCTACTTACTATGTCACAAGGGACAATCTCACGAATATATATGAACCTCAGAACAAAAGGTCATTTAAAAAAATAAATAAATAAACATTTCCATTCTATATGCTTTTCTGCACACAGGCACACAAGTGATCACTTTTTCTGTCTAAGCTGACCTTTATTAAAACAAGTGAACACTTTGGTCAGGACTATGTAATGTACAACATAATATATACAAGAGTTCAAGATTAGTTACAAACAAAACAACATATAGAGTGCAGCAGTCAGGACAAGCCTACCTGTTCACATCAGATTCCTCCATGAATCCCCATAGAGTTCCCCCTTACATCAGAGTACTCAGAGTTAGGGTCCCCAGAGTCATCACCCCTTACATCAGGGTCCCTATAATCCCCTCCTTACATCAATGTCCCCAGGTCCCCCCCCCTTACATCAGGGTCCCCAGAGCCCCCCCTTCTTACATCAGGATTCCCAGAGTCACCCCCACATTACATCAGGGTCCCCAGAGTTCCCACTTCTTGCATCAGGGTCCCCAGAGCTCCCCCCCTTACATCAGGGTCCCCAGAGCTCCCCCTCCTTACATCAGGGTTTGCAGAGCTCCCCCTCCTTACATCAGAGTCCCCATAGGCACCCCCTGTAATTCGGTGTCCCCAGAGCCCTCTTCCTTACATCAGGATCTCCAGAGAAACCCCCCTTACATTATGGTCCCCAGAGCCCTCTTCCTGTCATCAGGTTCCCCCGAGTCAACCCCACTTTATATCAGAGTTCCCATAGCCCCCCTCCTTCCATAAGGGTCCCCAGGGACACCCCCTTTACATCAGGGTCCCCAGAGTCCTGTTCTTAACATCAGGTTCCCCAGAGCCCCTCTCTTTACATCAGGGTCCCCAGAGAAACCCTCTTTACATCAGGTTCCCCAGAGCCATTCTCCTTACATCAGGGTCCCCAGAGGAACCCCCTTTACATCAGGGTCCCCATAGCCTTCTTTTTTACATCAGGATCCCCAGAGAAATCCCCCTTACATCAGGATCCCCAGAGCACCCCTCCTTACATCAGTATCCCAAGAGGCACCATCTTTACACTGGGGTCCCCAGAGCCCTCTTCTTTACATCAGGATCCCCAGAGACACCCCGCTTACATCAGGGTCCCCAGAGCCCTCTTCCTTTCACCAGGATCTCAAGAGTCACCCCCATTTTAGATCAGAATTACCAGAGCCCCTGTTCTTCCATAAGGGTCCCCAGAGACACCCCCTTTACATCAGGGTCCCCAGAGTCCTGTTCCTAACATCAGGTTCCCCAGAGCCCCTCTCTTTACATCAGGGTCCCCAGAGCCCTCTTTCTTGCATCAGGATCCCCAGAGACCCCCCCCCTTACATCAGGATCCCCAGAGCACTCCTCCTGACATCAGGATCCCCAGAGACACCCCCTTTACATCAAGGTTTCCAGAGCCCTCTTTCTTACGTTAAGATCCCCAGAGTCACCGCCAATTTACATAAGGGTCCCCTAGAGTCTCTTTCCTTATATCAAGGTCCCCAGAGCCATCCTCCTTAAATAAGGGTCCTTAGAGCCCCCCTCCTTACTTCAGAGTCCTCAGAGTCGCCTCCCCAACATTAAATCAAGGTCTCCATAAGCTCCTTACCCCCCTTGCAGCAGAGTCCAATCTGTTTGCATCTCAGTGCAGCCCGCAGCCGAAAATGATAGCTGGGGGGGTGGGACACTGGGAAGTTCTTTCCTCCTCCTCTGTAACTAGGGGAGGGGCAAACACTGTATTGGTTTCTAGGACACTGGGCAGTCCTAGCAGCCAACTACTAGATCTGACAGTGGTGGGTAGGTGGTCACTGCCAGCTCACTTTAATATGTAATATATCCTGCACTTGACACTTGGATAGTGGTGTATTTTGGTTTTGTGCTGCCATAGGCAAGACTAAAATCGGGCACCCCCACATCTAAATTCATCCCACCCTTTCATCTGCAAACTCCACCCCTTCCTCTTTAGGCGCCACCTCTTCCTATTAGCGCTCCACCAACTGACAACGATGGGACGCTGTTCCTCCCACTGACACCAATGATGGGACACGATTCCTCCGACTGACAGCAATGATGGGACACGATTCCTCCCACTGACATCAATGATGGGGCACGATTCCTCCCACTGACATCAAAGATGGGGCACTATTCCTCTCACTGACTCCAATGATGGTGCCCCATCATTAGTGTCAGTGGGAGGAATAGTGCCCCATCATTGGTGTCATTGGGAGGAATAGTGCCCCATCATTGGTGTCAGTGGGAGGCATAGTGCCCCATCATTGGTGTCAGTGGGAGGAATAGTGTCCCATCATTGGTGTCAGTGGGAGAAATAGTGCCCCATCAATGGTGTCAGTGGGAGGAAAAGTGCCCCCTCATTGAAGTCAGTGGGAGGAATAGTGCCCATCTTTAATGTCAGTGGGAGGAAGTGCCCCATCATTGGTGTCAGTGGGAGGAATGGTGCCCCATCATTGGTGTCAGTGGGAGGAATGGTGCCCCATCATTGGTGTCAGTGGGAGGAATAGTGCCTCCTTCAGGCACAGACACTTACCCATCAGCTGCCTTTCTTCTAAAGCCGCTCTCCTCTTCACTGGCTCCAGCTGCTCCCTCACTCGATCTTCAATCTTCGCGCTGCCGCTCAGCTCCTCATCTCCAAGCTCCACCTCCTCGCCTGTGATTGGCCGTCTGTGTGCCTTTTCTGAGCTACAGATCTGGTGGCCAATCACTGGTGAGGAGGCGGAGCTTGCAGAGGGAGGGACAGGCTGCCATAGGCTGCCCAGTGATCCCAGGGGTGTGGCCAGATTTGAGGAGTGGCTTGTCATCCAGCCCACATCGTGATCAAGATCCAGAAAGATGAAGACACCAGATGGACACCCTCTGCACCCTTCCTCCAGCAGCACCTTGTGGACCGGAACGACGTGGGACAAGGAGTCGCGGACACAGGTAAGACACAGCAGCCCCTGTCCCTTTCCCTTCCGTGAGAAAGGGGGGGGCAGTGCTGCTGCCGTGCCGCCCCCCTGAAAAGTGCCGCCCTAGGCAAATGCCTTGTTTGTCCTCAAAGTCACATTAAAAGCAAGACTCCCTCCCAGCTTTTTGGTATGTTTTAATTTTTGCCTATTAGCTTTAAAATGGTCAGAATTGATCACCAATTAGACTTCAGTGGGGCTTGATATACAGTATATGCTGCATATTGGATTTGGATTTTCTGACTTTGTAGTATGACTTTGTTGTATGGTTAGTTTTAAATGAACAGTTAATAAAATTAGTTTGCATTGAAGTGAATCTCACACAGACAACAATAAAACCTGACAGAGGTTCTAATCTAAACTAATACTTGCAATATGTGTTTTTTTGTGAAAAATAAAGCATCAACAATAGGAACATTCCAGTCACATTTTTTTTAATTAAAACTAACTCTGGAAACACACAGCTTACCTGCTGAGTGACTCTAATTTGCATTTGTTCATTCTTCTTGTTCAGAATGCCTCTCTGCTGGATAAATCTGTATTACTACCGGAATTTTTTGTCTGATTGTGCCCTGGAAAAAAACAGCCCAGTGTTCACTGATTTGATGTACTGCCTTCCTACGTATTAAAGAAGGAGATTGGAGGTGAAGCAGATGTCAGGAAGCTGCTGTTTGCCCAAAACTATATGGAAAAGTTTAAAAAACATTACTGATTAGGAATGGGTGGGTGATTTCTGTGAAAATTATTTTCTGCAAAATTATACATTTTGCTCTCAGCAAATTTAATTTTTACTCATTTGAGCTGCTTGCTTAGGCAAAATTTGCTTGAAAAAAGACAGGCAACAATCTTCTGTACCCTATAATTTACATAGGCGATGGTTTTAAAGCCCCCTCAGGTCATCAATTTAACCATGAATAATGGGGCCTAGAATTATTGCTTTCACTCCAGTGTGCACAATGATATATAACATGTGTAGAACAATTACCGTTTTCATACATATGTAGCCCAATGCATACATTTATGTATGCATGTGTATGGGGGGGGATACATTTTGTTGTTGTTTTTTTTATCTTTTTCTGTTTCTTTAAATGTTTAAAGCCTCTTATTTGACATAACTTTACCGTTTTCACATATGTGGCCAATAACCCCCTATGTGATACCATATAGGTGACAGGTTCTTTTATTGGAGACATCCAGGGCCTGGATCTATGATGAATTTGCATACTTGGACATTTTGGGGGGGTTTATATTTTTTTTATAGAAGACTTGTTAAGTAATCTGTGTCTTTTTTTACAATTTACATTTATTGTGAATAAGTATCCCTTAATCCTTTACATGGGGGGTGGTATCTGAGGGCCCTCTTATTTTCAAAGGGGACTGCCAGATTCCAATAGCCCCCATCCAAAGACACCCACAACCACCAGACCAGTTTTACTATAGTAAGTTGTATACATTTTACAGATGCACCACTTCACAGACAGGTTAAGGGAATCCCCCAGACAAGTCATTGAAAGGAATTTATAATTTTTTATTATTGCCCTTTAAAAAAATGTAAATCACTCCTTCCAGGAAAATGGAATTTTTAAAAATTTTTCTTTTTTTGGTACATGTGCATTGCCCAGCCATCTATTTGACAATTCCTTCCTTGTTTATTAGCCTAGAAAATGGCTATTACTGATTTTTAACCTTCGGCTCCCATTGATTCCAAAGAGGTTTTTGATACAGCATACAAACTTTCCTTTGGAAAACTTACCTTGAATCTGAACCCAAGGCATTCAGCTCATCACCCTGAACACAGTGGGAAACTAAAGGCCAGTGCTAGAAGGCAAAAAGACACTGCTTAAGTCCTCATATGCTAACAGTGAATGGAGGTGAGATCACATCACCAGCAAGTTGTGGTGTGTTGTCCTTAAAAAGGGGGAGCTACAGCTGTGGAGATTTAGGACTTGCCTGTGCCGTCTGGCAGAAATGTCTGGATCACAAAACTGGCTTCACAGAATTACAGATCTTTAGACAGTAAAACAACTCCCTTATATGCATTGGATATTGATGCAGTATATTGTGTTCACTTGATTATTTTTTTTTTTATTATTATTACAGGTACTTATATAGCGCCGTCAATTTTCGCAGCGCTTTTACATATATATTGTACATTCACATCAGTCCCTAACCCTCAAGGGGGGTACAATCTAAGGTGCCTAACTCACATTCATACATACACATACTAGGGCCAATTTATACAGGAGCCAATTAACCTAACATCATGTCTTTGGAACTTATCTGGAGGTTAACATTAAATCAGACAACAATGTGGTATGTTAAATGAGAACAATCGTGTTGCGCTAACTCCTATCATAAATAAAATCATTAAATAACATACTAAGTGTCCAAAGTAAATATATTCAATTATAAATGCAAAATCATTTTAATTGTGATGACTCCAACTCATTATGGTACTTGAATATAATGTGGATGAAAAAATTAAGTTCCACAACTCCAACCAACAGTGCTCCACCGCAAATATGTGCACCTCCACCACCAAATAAGGATGGCCTCTCACCTCATGGAATGGACCTATATGATAATTATAGGTCAATCAAGCATAGTAATTCAATCGATGAACTTCAGATGGCAGCATAAAGCTGATAATGGCAATACCAGGAATATAATGAACCTCAAGGGTCTCTTCACCACTCAATAGCCATATGTAAGAAGGAAAAAACAGGCTCCCATAGCATAATACCGTTTATTAGAGTATCGCTCACAATGTCTCGGATATTAAAGATCGGTACACAGCATAGTACTTCTGGTCCGCGAGTCCGAAACTGGAACTGACGTCACGCGTTACGCCACCAACCACGTAGCTTCGTCAGGGATAGCATCAGGAGCTGGGTGGTTGGTGGCGTAATGCGTGGGGCAGAATTTAGTGACACCAGTTCTGGTTACAGACTCACGGACCAGAAGTACTATGCTGTCTACCGATCTTTAAAATTTGAGACATTGTGAGTGGTACTCTGTTTCTGGTTTTTATCTAATAAATGGTATTATGCTATGGGAGCCTGTTCTTTTCTTCTTACATATGGCTATTGAGTGGTGAAGAGACTCTTGTGGTTTGTTGTATTCCTGGTATTACCATTATCAGCTTTATGCTGCCATCTGAAGTTCATGGATTGTATTACTATGCTTGATTGACCTATAATTATCACATAAGTCCATTCCATGAGGTGAGTGGCCATCCTTATTTGCTGGTGGAGGTGCACATATTTGTGGTGGAGCACTGTTGGTTGGGGTTGTGGAACTTTTCAAATTTTTTCAAGCACATTATATTCAAGCACCATAATGAGTTGGAGTCATCACAATTAAAAGGACTTTGCATTTACAATTGTATGTATTTACTTTGGAAACTTAGTATGTTATTTAATGATTGTATGTGTTATATGAGTTAGCGCAACACGATTGTTCCTATTTGGTTTTATTGAGTGTGGGATCACTTATAAGTGTCATTGCAGCAGCTCATTTAGTGCAATATTATTATTGTCTATTACAAGATAGCGCACATTGTTTTTTCTATATTAATGTGTTATTGAATGGCTGGGAGCAGGCTTCATTTCACTGAATAAACTCTGATTGTAGGGAATGTTCAACAAAGTGAGTCAAGCTGACCACAAACCCAAAGCATGTTAACAGCTTTAAGGTTATATGGAAAACACTTGGAGAAAAATTTGAAACAACTTTTATCTCTTTTCAAAAGTAATAAACAGTGAGGTTATGTTTACTGTACATAGCAGGATGACATCAAAGGTATGAAACATTTCTGATAAAATTGTGTGATTGGAATACAAACACACAAGAAGAGGTTTGACTTTTAGAAAGAGTTACAGTACTTGCACGTAGGACATCATGGTTTTATAAACTTCAATCAAGCAAAAGAAGCATGCAGAATCTTCATTTTTTTGCCTGTTTTACATCACTGCATTAAAAACAAAGCAAAATACTATGATGTTGAGAATTAACACATTGAATTTAAATTTACAAAGACACAGCAAAAGCTTTTAGACCATGTCAATTGGAACACAGCAGCTGCTCCCAATTTGACATCCAGCTGTGTCTGTGCAGCCGATGCCTCCCAACTGGCATCAATGGGACTGTCAGCACAGGATGCACAGAACATCTGTGCATCCCTGGACAGGTGAACACGGCCTCACACAGGTGTATACTGTAATATGTCCCATATGAATGAAGCCTTATTCTATGCATTTATTATCTAGTACAGGGCTCAAAATTTCAAGTCCTAAACTGCAAGCCAGGACTTAAGAGTTACTCGCCACCAGTTGCCCCACTCAACCCCTACCCTGCTACACTCCTAATTTCACCCTAAACATGCCCTCATAAATTATCTTATGAAATGCTACTGTTAGGGAAGGGAAGGGAAGAAAGTGAAGGAAGAAAGGGAGGTTGGAAGAAATAGAGGAATAGAGGAAAGGAAGGAAGAAAGGGAGGAATGAAAGAAGGGAGGAAGGAAAGGGGAGGAAGGAAGGGAGGAAAGAGGGAAGGGGGGGAAGGAAAATGGAGGGAAGGGAAGGAAGGAAGGAAGGAAGGAAGGAAGGAAGGAAGGAAGGAAGGAAGGAAGGAAGGAAAATGGAGGGAGGGACAGGTGAACACGGCCTCACACAGGTGTATACTGCAATATGTCCCATATGAACAAAGCCTTATTCTTTGCATTTATTATCTAGTATAGGGCTCAACATTTCAAGTCATGACTACCCAGGACTTAAGAGTTACTTGCCACCAGTTGCCCAACCCGTACCCTGCCCTGCCCCTAATTTCACCACTAAACTTGCCTCATAAATTACATTATGAAATTACACTGTTAAATATTTTATGCAGAATAAAGGAAAGAACAAGGGAAGGGAAGGGAAGGAAAGGAAGGAAAGGAGGGAGGGAGGAAATAAAAAATGGAGGGAAGGAAGGAAGGGAAGGAGGGGAGGAATGAAGGAAGAGAGGAATGAAAGAAGGGAGGAAGGATGGAAGGAAGGAGGGGAGGAAGGAAGGGAGGGAGGGAGGGGGGAGGAAGAAAGGAGGGAAGGAAGGAAGGAAGGAAGGAAAAGGGAGGAAGGAAGGGAGGAAAGAGGGAAGGGGGGGAAGGAAGGGGAAGGAGGGAGGAAGGAGAAAAGGAAGGAGAGGGGAGAAGGAAGGAGAGGGGAGAAGGAAGGAAGGAAGGAAGGAAGGAAGGAAGGAAAAAATGGAGGGAAGGAAGGGAAGGAGGGGAGGAATGAAGGAAGAGAGGAATGAAAGAAGGGAGGAAGGATGGAAGGAAGGGGGGAGAAACAAAGGCGGGAGGGAAGGGAGGAAGGAAGGGGGGAAATGAAGAAGGAGGGAAGGAAGGGGGGAGGAAGGAAGGAAGGAGGGAGGGAAGGGAGGAAGGAAGGGGGGGGAGAAGAGAGTAAGAAAGGGAGGGAGGGAAGGAAGGCAGGGAGGGAGGAAGGAAAAGAAGGAAGGAAGGAAGGAAGGAAGGAAGGAGGGAGGGAAAGGGAAGGGAGGGAGGGAGGAAAGAGGGAGGGGCAGGGAAGGAAGGGAGAAAGAAGGGAAGGAAAGGTAGGAAAGGAGGGAGGGAAGGAAGAAGAGGGGAAGGAAAGAAGGATGGAGGAAGGAAGGAAGGAAGGAAGGAAGGAAGGAAGGAAGGAAGGAAGGAAGGGAATGTAGGGAAGGAAGGAGAGGGGAAGGAAAGAAGGATGGAGAAAGGAAGAGAGGGAAGGAAGGAAGGAAGGAAGGAAGGAAGGAAGGGAGGAAAGAAGGGAAGGAGGGAGGGAAGGAAGGGAGAGAAGGAAGGAATTAAAGGAGGAAAGGAGGAAGGAAAAGTATGGAATGAAGGAAGAGAGGGATAGAAGGAAGAAAGGGATGGGTGGAAGGAAGAAAGGGTTCAGTCTCACATGGATGGTGCCTGACTCACATGCATAGTTAGAAGCTTCACAGAGCTGCTGGCTGTTCTGTATACAATTTGCTGCCCATATATCCTCTTCTGTCTGGCACAGACTGGAGTGTGGACAAGCACAGGGGAAGGCAGAGCAGATACAGCCTCTCTCCTCTCCTATTGCTGTGGAGGATGGGGGGAGGGGCTGGACATTGACGAGCGCTCCGGGGGGCCCACAAAGAAACTGAACAATCAGGGTTGATCAGTGCAGCGGTGGGAACAGTTACAAGCAGCAATGTTAAGCTACTGATACTAGATCAGCCCTCAAAATTTCCACTCACCCATTCACATTGGGCGAGTGGAAATAACATGGAGGGCTGAGCAGTGCCAGGACTAGGAGTGAGTGGGAGGGGCAGTGGTGGGAAAAGTTACAAGCAGCGATCTCCCTGTATGGTCTTCAATGAAGCAGCTAGAATCCGTTTCTCCTCCCCACTCCTGCATCTTCCAGCTGCTTCATTGAAAGCCATACAGGGAGATTGATGCTATAATTGTCTCCACCACCGCCCCTCCCACTCACCCCTAGTCCCGGTACTGCTGGCCCCTTTCCCCCATGTTATTTACACTCGCCCAATGTGAACGGGTGAGCAGACATTTTGAGGGCTGATCTAGTATCAGTATGTTAACATTATTTCATACATACTATATATCTTTGCTGTGCTCATCATCCTGCAGAAGGTTCATTGAAAACAAGAGTTGGTTAGACTTCCTTCTTCATGAAGAAGGGAGTGAGGACTGGTTTGTCATCCAGAGATTTACCAACAAACTCAACGATCTGTACTGAGTGTTATCAATGCAATGGTACCCCTGGGGCCCATGTAAACAAGCTTTGAGCTTGTGTTGATGACACCAGTTTGAAATGCTTCTGGGATCATTCAGAATATATTTACAGTTGCATTTGACTTGCAGTTCACCTCTTTCTGATTTGTGTTTGCCCTGCTTCAAGTGAGGTTTGCATTCCCATAGACTTGTATGAGAATAAAAAAAACATTTGAAGTGTACAGAAGGCCATAAATACAGGCCATTAAACAGCCCAACCCTCAAATAAGCATCTAGTCAAGCCATTAAGTCTTGGTCATTTATGGACACTTTTAATTTGGAATTTCCCAAATATCTTATGTAGATGTTTTCTGTATTGCTTAAATCGAAACTTTTATGACAAGAAGAACTATACTGAAGAAATCACGTGACAGTGACAACACACACTGTTTTATATATATACAAGTGCATTACTTATTTATTAAAAAGCTTGGTTTTAATATGCAACACGATGGGGACATCCTTCTTTATATGAGATTGATTGCAGAACAGGAAATTATTTTTTAAAGGGCCATACACAAGGAATTTTGAGTGCAACTTCTGGCACCTGCAGCATTGGCTAAAGTGTGAATTTAGTGGAGGAAAGCCTGTGATCTTCCCCATGGTGGAAAAAAACTATTTTAGACCTGGTTCATCCAGGTCTCATCTAATAGTGAGCGCATATGTGAACGGAGGTGGGACACACTATCTGTGTCAAGTTTGAAGCACAAATGGTGTTACTGGTTGGAATACTACGGGATGAAAACACTGATATTGAATTAATCTAATACTGGGACCTTGTAAAGTTTATTAATTGTATGGAAGTACTTTATTCACTGAAATGAGCACTGCATATATTGATTTGTGTGTATGTGATATATTGATATATTGATTTGTGTGTATGTATATATATATATATATATATATAAATCAATTGTAGCCTTATCTGTGCATGCAGCCTGACAGGCCAGGAAAGTGGGGGCAAGTGTGCTGTCCCCTCTTCCTGAACCATACTAGGTCAAATGCCCTCAAAAGCTAAACATTGTCCCACAGCAGGGGCGAACTGACCATTTGGAAACACGGGCACTGCCCGAGGGCCCGGGGTCAGTAGGGGGCCCCATGAGATGCCCCTTGTACCTTTTTCATAGGCTTTTTTGAGTTTGGGCAAGGACACAGGGGCCCCATGATCCCCTATTGCCTGGGGGCCCCATGAGTTGTCAGTCCGCCCCTGTCCCACAGTGTACTCCATTGTCTATCATGTCATCCAGTGATGCAGCTCCCAGTCAATCATGAAGAGTGACACTGGCTGACTAAACAAAAATCCTGCCTATCCACTGGCATGTCCATTCCTACCACTTAAATGACAACTCCATGGGCCCTACTGGTAAATGTAAACAAAGATGTAGAGTCTTCTTGGAGACACAGCAGCTCACATTCCCCCAGTAGCCTATACCCACAGGATAGTAAGGCAATCTGATCTCAGTTAGCACAACAATATATATATATATATATATATATATATATTTTTTTTTTTTTTTTTTTTTTTTTTAATGGAATAATTTGACACAAAGAGGTAGGCTTTGCAGATTTTTTTTTTTTGTATTAACAATTTTTATTGATTTTCACATATATACATACATAAAAAACACTTTGAAAGAGAACAAAATAAAAAAAAGAATCTCAATGATGGTAAAATCTGCATGGTTACAAACTCAACAACGTCATATAGCTACAGTGGGGAGGCTCTCAGAAGAGCACAGTTGGAGAAGGGTGGGAAGGGGAGGAATGATCCCATGGGTACCACACTGCCTCGAATACAGCTGTCGAGCCGGAATGTATAGCAGTCAGATATTCCATCTGTCGTACATCAGCAATAATTTTAAACAAAGTGGATAACGAGGGCGGTATAGCGGATAACCAACGCAGATTTTATTTTTAATCACTATACTTAAAGTTAACACAAAAAGTATATATTTATGAAGATCACTAAAAAATAATTTCTCCATTAAACTTTACTTAATTCTTGCTTCACTTGAATCATAGTTTGAGGGGTAGTTTACTAAAGTACAAAGCATAAGTAAATCATTAGAGCGGTGATTTAGCAAAGTCTGGTGAAGTCAAGGAAAAATGCTCTATCTGTCTTGGAAGAAATATTTCATAAAATAAACGAATAGGAGACTGTATTGGACTCCATTAGATCACCATGTATTGAAATAGAGTTTAGGGCCTTGATGCTGAGAGGTCGCATTTTGCACACTAAAATGTAAACAAAATGCACCGAAAGCTTTCGCCATGGGCGCTCCGGTCACAATTACCGGTGCCCAACTGAAAGCTCCAAATCGCTACATGCTCTAAGGAACTTTCCGATCATGAAACTGCTGCTACACCCATTCATGGTGGTCACATAATAATAAGCCTTACCCTTTAAAGGGCCAGGAGGGTTTTAAACTGAAAGTGCACTGCACTGGTGTTCATTTCCTTGATCTTGAAAGCAATGCTGATACAGATATCCCATCCACCAATCACTCATTATTATAGTTTATTTGTCAAATATATTGCTACAAAAATTCTTTCTATTAGTAAAATATAACATAATTATTGAAAGGATGGGAGTACATTAGTGATGCTCCATTCTTTACATACTGTACACAAAATCCCTGTTTTTAGTTATGGAGAGTGAACATTTCCGACTTTAAATATTGTTTTTTAAATAACACAATATTTTACTGCTTGGTGAACTAATAGGGGCAGCAATGGAATGTGTATTGATTCATCTAATAAATGAAAGCACCATAATGTTTATTTCAGCTGTATAATGGCTTTGTAAAAAAGGTTAATATGAGCACATGATAGGCGAAATGCTGGCCAGTTGCTTCAAATAAAGCATTCAGTTGATAAAGATGCTTATTTTAAAATGGTAGAAAAGTTCAAAGACCTTTTACCAGTTCATTTTGGAGAGGATACAAACAATAACATAATTTTTAATTAAAGCACACTCTTTTTGTTTGTTTATTTCAATACAGGGTTCAATTTCTTCAAAAAGATGTTTTCATGACTGTATAAGAATGTATTCCTCTTGTTCACTAATACTGTTAGGTGCATTTTACATTGGCAGTGAAAAAAGAAACACAATATGAAGGAATTTAGCAAGTTCAATATGTAAGCAAAGGAAATAAAAGTAGATGCTGAGAGACTTCCTGAGGATGTGCATACCGTGAAATGCATTGAGATCTGAGCCACAAATGTCACTTCCGGTCTTCCTCTAACTTCATGTCCAGTTGTTGGAATGCACACCAGTCATGGACAGAATGGCAGTGTGAGGAGAGGAATCCCCCTAGTGAGCTGTATGGGTTGATGCCCCCGCTGGTACCTGTACAATATGAGTGCATTCACTTTATTTCCTACATATACATGTTTTAATAAAGGTGTCTGCACTATGATTATTTATCTGGGCTTTTTCTTGAGACCTGTTCTCAGAATGGAGGAGATTGTTTAATGCTGCCTAAGTGGACGGATTCTAAAGAGATTGCAGAACATGGAATCCTACTTAATTCATACCACATTTGATCTTACATGTTTGCTGGCTACTCTGTTAGCTGATATGACCTGGTGAGTGCATTACTTGACCACACACGTTGGTGAACATGGTTGAAGTTAGAAGAAGAATTGAACACTTCATTTTTCATTAATTATTCAATATGTCATTGCATTGTAATTTAAAGTTTAAGTGATACCGTTGCACATTTGGCCAGCTCTTACTTTTATCTCCTTTGCACATATTTAAAATGTGGTTCACACTTAAAGTGGTAGCAGACAAGTTTTCTTTCATTGCTGGATCTACTTCATTGTTTGTTTTAGTATCTGGGGAGGTGCCTTCACACTCAAATTCACAATATGTAAGCAAGTCTGAAGCAGAATTTTTTTCCAGAAAATTGAAGTACTTTTTACCTTTCTTTTACCTTATTGTTTTTATTCTGGTAAAGCCGCTAACTATAATTTGGTGTTAACATTATACGGGTAGGTCCACTTTAATTCAGCTAAATGAGATTGAAACAATAATAACAAAACATAAGATATATCAATTAGATATCTACTGAAAAGTATTTGAAAGCAAAATTATCTACAATAAAGCTATATACCACATAGGCTTGCTGCACAGATGGATTCCTATAGGTTGTACTTACCTACAAAGCATGTATTCGGCTATTTAAAAAAATCAAGTATAAACAAAGAATAATCATGTTACAGCTATTTTTTTGTAAGTTCCACATTTCCACACCAGCTAAAGAATTTTATTCTGTTGCTCAGCATTCAAGTACAGATAAATTTTACATCCTCTTAAAAACAAAAGAGTGGCTGACAGATTGTCATCGTCAAATTGATTTAGTGTCAGTATCACCTATACAACCAAAGTATTCCAAAGGTCTGACCATGCAGTAAAATATTTCTTTAAAAGTCACCATTCCATTGATAAGAAAGATACCCACTTTTCTTGTGAACATGCTAAAGTTCATACTCAAATTTGAGATTAGGGTAGTATGAAATTATGGAAACTCAGAACAAAGACACTCTTTTAAATCCAAGCATTGTCCTTGCAATACACAATTTCAGAAAGCTCATAAGTTTCAACAGGCTAAAAGTAGGGTATATTGTTTGAAGAGATCTAAGGGTGAAAATACTATGAAATAAAGAACTGTAATTGAACCTCCTATCTAAAATCTGAGGTGGTGAAGGAAAGGAAGGTGGGTGGATGGTTAACAAGAATAGCTTGAAACTGTGCTTTGTTGTAGAGTAAAATTAGCTTGCTGAGAACCTTGAATTCAACATAACTTTTAAATGGAGAATTAGTTTACATATTGCCAACATAAAGAGGTCTATCTAAATTGACCAACATGTGGACAGTAAATGTGAACTCATCTTTCAATGTTTGCATTAGAGACAGCAATTAGCTCTTCTATTTAAATGTGCTGGTGTGTTTACCGCTTCATCGAATACAGCCTTTTTGATGAATACAAATACAAAAAGAAAGCATAAAGTAAACTTTACTACTATTTGTCATACCTGTAATAATCAGCAAAATGAATATTTAAAGGAAATGTAAAATAAAATGTATTTGTCTGTGAAAGACAACAGTGTATCTGTGGGACATATCAATAATTTCTCTAGATAGAAACAATATACTTATGGGTTTTCTTATAATATTTGTAGATGTGTCACTAAATTGAAACAGAGAATAAAAGCTGATTCTTCAAAAAAAGAAACTAAATACTCACCTCTCTTGCCATCAGCTTCTCAAACTCTGGTCCAAAGAAGAGAAATCATCTCCTGAAGTTTCAGGTAGTATTAATCTTATTGTTACCCACTGCACTCAGTGGGTTGAGTCCAGGGGCGGACTGACAACTCATGGTGCTCCCGGGCAATAGGGGATCATGGGGCCCCTGTGTCCTTGCCCAAACTCAAAAAGCCTATGAAAAAGGTACCAGGGGCATCTCATGGGGCCCCCACTGACCCTGGGCCCTCGGGCAGTGCCTGAGCTTCCAAATGGTCAGTCCGCCCCTGGTTCAGTCAGTTAAGTTTGAGTTCACTCTGAACCTATGTTTGAGTGAACCCGGAAGGAAGCTGCCAGTGTCTGCCTAATCAGTTGAGGCGAGGCATTCCCTGCCTTGCCCTGCAGTTGGATGTGCACAAAGGGCCATATAACAACACAGATGTCATAAGCGTTCTATCTTTGTGCACATACAGTTTTGGAGCTAGGGGTGCCCTTGCCACAGCTAATTGACAGCTTACTCTGAGTTCAACCCAACATGAGTTTGGCCAGAATCCAAGGTAATGTCTACTAATAGCTCCTATTGACCTCTACATCACTACTCTTTCCTGTAATGATGTAGAAGTTGGTGAGAGAAACAACTAGTTGCAGCAGGGGACTAGGAGATCCGTAATGATGTGGAGGTTTGGAGGGAGAACCACTAGGTGCAAGAGAGGCCAGAAGATTGTCACTCTCAATGGTTTTTAAAAATATATCTCTTCCATGGAGCAGCATTCAATGGTAAAAGCATTTACTTTGTTTTGTAAGGACTGGCCTTATTCTCTGTTTCAATTTACTGACAGAGTCATTTAAAAATATAGATGTCTATTTAACAAATGTATTTCTACTTTGTTTTAATAAAATAAAGTGAACTGGCTGCTCTTTGTTTTTCATTTCCCTAAATTACTATTAATTACTATTAATAGTAATTAATTACTATTATTTTGTAGAAGATCTCCAAAAATTGAGGGGAAGAAAAACAAACATATTCAATTATTTATTTCTGTACTCATATCTGTGGGGTTGTTGAATGCCAAATGATTGGTTAAGAATCCAGTTGTAGCACTTGTGGAGAATATTTCTGTTCCTTTGCAGACTTTTACTGATAGCTTTTAAAGTATGTGTGAACCCTCACCTTGTAAAACAACACATTCAGTTTAAAATAGAAATGAAAGGCAAAACATTTGTGTATAAATATATATAAAAAAACATTATAAACACCTTTTTTCCTCTTTTTTATAAGTGATCATATTCTCCCTGTTCTCAGTTGCATAAAAGCTGGGGGAGGAGAAACAGCAGTACACTTAAAATGGTTGTAAAGACTCAAGGTTTTTTACCTTTATGCATTCTATTCATGAAGGTAAAAAACCTGTGTGCAGCAGCTCCTTCCCCCAAGTTTCCGCAATAATCATCTGAGACCCCTCTTGATCCAGTGATGTGCATAAGAGCCTCGACTCTCCGGGGTCTCTCCCTCTTCATTGGCTGAGACAACAGCTGGAGCCATTGGCTACTGTCAACCACAGCCAGTGGGCCAATAAGGAGAGAGTGGAAGTGGGGTGGGGCCAAGCCATGCTCTGTGTCTGGAAGGCTGCTTGCTAAGGGAGCACTTTGCAGGAGGAGGAGGATAGGGGCTGATCTATGCAAAACCACTGCACAAAGCAGGTAAGTATGTAATGTTTGTTATTAAAAAAGGCAGCCTTTATTATCACTTTAATTGCCCAGTAAAAGGCTGTGCGGGGGGTGTCAGGACAAGTCTGATCATTACAGGAAAGCAGGCTAGAGAGTTGACCACACTGTGCTCTTCTGCTTAGTGTGGTCAATTTTTAATAGGAAAGTAGAGGGACTGGTAGGTTCGCCAGATATCTCACACAAAGGAAGCAATACAAAGACAACAGGATACTATTTCATACAAGTACATGGTACAACAGGCACATCAGTGTATTCTGACAGAGGAGAGTCCCCGCTGTCAAAATAAAATGTCTGGGGGGGGAGGGATGTTCTGCATGTAGCTGCAGGAATCATTTTTTTTTAATTCAGTCCTTAAGCCTAAATATATAAATAAAAGTGGTAGAATCCTCAAAACCCCTGCCAACTAACCAATTCCAAATAGAAACCACTTTCCACCCTAGAAAGTTACACACATCAAAAATAATTTTCTAAAAAGAATCCTCCCCCCTCTAGTGATATAAACCCTACTCACTCAGTAATGCAATAAACAATAATTAATCCAAATAATCAGTGAATTATCCCATATGTGCTCTATATAGCAGTGTCCAATTGAATTCCAAGAATTATGAAAAAAAGTGAAAAATTGATACAATGTCCCACTCAAAGTTACTCTTTGTATTGTTTGAAGATCCTCACAAGTCAGCTCTCACTCAGATCCAAAAAACAGAATCCCAAAAGCGTTATAAGATACAATTTAGTCTCCTTGTCTCCACTCTCCAATCTCATCCCCTCCTGGTATCATCAGCCAGTTCCCTGGTCACTCCGATCCATCCAGGAAATAAGGGACAATAATAGTGTAAATCCGTAAAATATCTTTAAAATATACTTTAATATATCAGCTTACATGTATACAATGACAATCGCGCATTTCCAAGAAAGACTCGGAGGACCAGGGAACTGGCTGATGATACCAGGAGGGGATGAGATTGGAGAGTGGAGACAAGGAGACTAAATTGTATCTTATAACGCTTTTGGGATTCTGTTTTTTGGATCTGAGTGAGAGCTGACTTGTGAGGATCTTCAAACAATACAAAGAGTGACTTTGAGTGGGACATTGTATCAATTTTTCACTTTTTTTCATAATTCTTAGAATTCAATTGGACACTGCTATATAGAGCACATATGGGATAATTCACTGATTATTTGGATTAATTATTGTTTATTGCAGTCCTTAAGCATAGTACACACAATCAGAAAATCATACAAAAAAAAAAAAGCTTTTAAAGTTATCGTACAATAATCTGTTTGTTAGTACACAGCTTTTGTCTGAAATTATTTGGAGCGACAAGCACAAACATTTTTCTCATACGATACCAGATTGTACAATTTGCATTTATTCAGTACAGTTGTCATCCGAAAACAGAATACAAATACATAAACACTTCACTTTCGATATGAGACTAGCAAGCCAAAAATAACGGACGATCATTCGTCCAATATTCTCATCAAGTGTACGGGGCATTAGGCTGAACAAAAAAAAACTACACACGTGTGTTAGTTTAAGTAGTTTTTCCCTATTCCCCTGTCCCTAGACTAAAGCCAGCCATAGATGGTTCGAATCTCGGCTGGTTCCTGCTGAACCATGTATGAGCAGGCTGAATGTACCCAAGCTGATTGATCAATCAACTTGGGTACAACCAGCTTGTCGAATTTCACATGCGATTATTGTTAGCAGCCATTATAGCCACTAGCAGGGATCACTGTGTTCTCCCAGTGGGGACAGCTCCCCCACCTCTCCCAACCCTGCCGGGAGAACACAATGGCTCCGCAGGAGAGATTCCCATGGGAGATAGATGGGGGAATTGAGCAATATCCTTTCCTGCATAGTTGCAGGAAGGAAGATCGCTTCATCTATGGCTGGTATAGTTGAGCATTTAACCCAATACAGTACAGGAGGCTACACTGCAAGGGTGGATTTTTTTTACTTTTCCTGGAGCTGAGATTTAAACCTTTATTAAAAAATAGAACATCATAAATAGGTAATTTTATGTATATGTGTGTGTTGTACAGTATGTGTGTGTACTGTATATGTAGGTGTGAAATGCCTCACAGGGGGTACTGCTGTGCACTAGGGCCTATATACTCCTCATGTCTGCACACTGTAGTTTGCCCACTCTTGCACATTGTATATAATATATTCCTTACCCATGCACTCTGTACATTATTTTTGCTCCTGACCCTTGCACTTTTTACATTTTTCAGTTATGATCTTTGCGTTGTATACATTGTGATAATGATCAGGTGTGGGTAAGCTAATTGGTCATGCACAACACAAGGGGAGTGGGGGGGGGGGTGCAGTTTGGCATGTTCACCCTGGGGGCTGGATGACCTTGTCCTGAAACTGATTATAGCACCTTCAATGCATTTCAAAGCAATTCAAGCTACTTCTGAACTTCTGGATTGGTGTATACAACTGGCAGTTTTAGTAACTTCTAAATGCCATTAGGGTGCTGTCCGAAAACTTTACATTGAAGTCAGACACTCTTTCTCCAACCTCTCCAGAAGATAGACTTTGGATATATATATATAAAGAGTCTGCTGTTTTCATTAAGACAGACCTTATTAGTAACGTCAGAGAATCAGCTGGAAGCAAAGTCTGCCTATTTAATGAGCACGTGTTTGCCTCTATTTGCATATGTAATTACACACTTTACTTAAAAATGGTTTGTAAAATATTAAATTACTTTTATAATATATAGCATGGTAGCCAAATGATTAGCAGCCTTAACTTGCAGTTCTGAGTCTTTAATTACACCTGGAACAGTATAGTTTTGGTATGATCTACCTGGGTTTTGTCCTACAATTCAATCATATACAAGTAGGTTGATTGGCTTCTTCACAAATGTGGCCCTAGTATGAAAGGAACATTAGACTATGTGCTCCTTCAGGGAAAGGGTTTGATGTAAAAACTTCCACATATTTTGTTAAGTTATGTGTAACATGTACAGCTATTAAAATGTGGGAAAAATTTATATTTAAATAATATTAAAATGCTGCTTAGGCTCGTTTTATTGAGTGAGCCTAGATGAGCTCTAATGCTTGGAATAAAAATGTAATAAATAACATTATTCATAATAGAATTATATCCTCTTGGCTGCACTCTGAACTAGCAAATGGAGTACTTCAAGATGTTAAGGATGCCAGAAAATAAAGTAATACTCTATGAATGGATTAACAGCTCTTGTAAAAATCTTAAATTCTCGAGAGAACTTCTTTCAATTTTCTTGTCATATAACTGTTAGTCAATATGCACAGGAGGAAGCTTGAAGTGGACCTCCAGGCAAATATAAAAGCTTACCATTTAGTCCTGGTATGACATTCTGGTTCACCAACAGGTTGTTTGAAGTTTTAGTGAATTGATGTTGCATTCAGTATGCACACAGAAGCTCCTTCCTAATTTAGAAAAAGGTTATTTACTTCAGTGAAGAGTCTGGAGAACTATAGCACCCCAGGACCCTTTATGCTGTTCATACAGAAAAATACCAGTCATAAATTTGATTATTTAAAACTATCCCCAGTTTGTGAATGGTTGACATTCTAAAAGATCGATTGCATTTGAATTCATATTTGAATAGCTAAGTGCAATTTATGCCAGGTATGATTTTTTTTTATATCAAAAAGCTTTATATATACGTTTATAGCCAGCTTCATAGCATCCCATGGGTTACATTTGACCTCAAACAAATGAGGCTCAAACTAGAATCAGTAAGTGCTTTGATATTTTAAATTGCCTTTAGTACAGTATGTATTGTGTGTTATTTTATCTACATCAACCTGCTCAGGGTTTTACTATGTAGTGTTATATCATAGAATGCTACAGATATACCTAACCTCAGCTAATATAGCCTACAACAAAAGGTTTACATTAAAATGTTTTAACTTAGTTGTAAACCTAATGCTTTTTTGTGAAATAGAAGCAGAATTTAAGAAATTAAGATTCAAGTATATTATGCTATACAACAAAAATTTTGCAAATAAATGTCTTAAAGCTGAACTCCAGGCATGGTTCTTATTGCATAAAATAAGCATTCATACATATTCTATGCCCGTGAGAGTGGAGAATCTCTATAGTAGTCAGCATTACTACAGTTTTCCATTCCTGTGCCACCATTCACAGAGCTACTTGTAATTTTTTTCATTGAATACAAAGGGTTCTCTGATACTGGATCCCGAAGACCTTGGCAATCATTGTAGTAGTGCTGACTACAGTGATTCTCCACTTCCAGAGTGGTCGCACAGGTATGAAATGTGCATAGTATACTTACCTTTGGTCCAAGCTGGACCAATGTAGCTTTGCAATAAAATTAAGTCCTAAAATTGCAAAATAAAATTCAAACCCCATTGAGGTCTAGGAGGGGTGAATCATGAAAAAAAAACCAATTGGCAATTTTCAAGACCAATAGGCAAGGGATTGTCAAACCAAAGACCTGCAAGTCCATTCCTATCATCTCTCTCTTAACTGGATGTAGCTTTATTATCATCCTAAGTATTTTGAAACTGCAACTTCCAGAGACTTGTGTGCCACTAACCTATCATTGTTGAACTCAACCTTCAACTCCCTTCATCCTCTCTTTATCTCTATACAGAGCTTAACTCTGCTTATGTTCATTGTATGATCCATGCTTTCTTTAAGGCTCATGATAGAATTTGTTAAACCTATTTATTATGGAAAAACAAATTCGAATGATGGGTGTACCCCTGAGGTCGTGCGTGTGCATGAAACACGTTGGGTGGAGACTAGGTGCTGATGTCACGCCGCCATGTCCATGCTCCAGAAAGGCTGCCATTTTGGTATGTGGCTAACTTCCCTTTTACATTGATGTTTTCTGTGTGGAATGTTTTTAATATAACTTAATAAAATACTGCACTATGAACCGTCTTTTGGGCTCCGTGTGGTGATCATTTCTCCTAAGAGGTTATCGATCCTGTGGACTTTGGGGAGTTGTATGCATTGATCTTTGGGTACTGTTACTGTACAAGTAGCATTCTGGTGAGTGCATAGTGGTGGCGTAACATTCACCAGATCTTTTAAGTACTGTGTGGAATTAGACACACAGATCTATTTGTGGAAGGACTTTATTTGTTGGTTTTATTGCTTACATTGGTTTTCATTATATTTACTTGTTTATACATTATTTCATTGGTTGAACATATATTTACTTATATTTACCCAATGCTCGCCTTTTATATATTTTGTAAATTCAAATGATTATTAACCACTTGCCCTCCTGAGGATTTACCCCCCTTCCTGACCAGGTCATTTTTTGCGTTACCGTGCTGTGTTACTTTAACTGACAATTGCGCAGTCATGCAATGCTGCACCCAAATGAAAATTATGTCCTTTTTTCCACAAATAGAGATTTCTTTTGGTGGTATTTGATCGCCTGTGTGGGTTTTATTTTTTGTGCTATAAAAAAAAAGACTGACACTTTTGAGAAACATACAATATTTTAGATTTTTACTGTTAAACATTTTCAGTAAAAAATTTTTACAACTCTAATTTCTTCATAAATTTAGGCCAAAATGTATTCTGCGACATGTCTTTGCTAAAAGAAATCCTAATACGTGTAAATTAATTGGTTTACGTGAAAGTTATAGTGTTTACAAATGACGGTATATATAAAAATGTTTACTAGTAATGGTGGCGATCAGCAACTTATAGCGGGACTGCGGAGGGCATTCTGACACTGGGGGGAAATGACTTGGTGTCACTGACATCTCCAGTGACATCAATACAGTGATCAGTGCTAATAAAAAGCACTGACACTGTACTAATGGCACTGGGCAGGAAAGGGTTAACATGTGGGGCAATCAAAGGGTTAACTGTGTGCTGTTTTACTAGGGGCTGTGTGTTTGTGCTTCACTGTAAGCACACTGCTTTGCATGGCTGTGCTATGCACAGCCATGCAAAGCAGTGTGCATGAGCTGACAGGGAGGAAAACTGTTTTGTTTACAAACAGTTCTCCCCCCTGTCGAAGGTGCTCGGCAATCACCAGGTGTCGGCAAGTAATCACCGACCAGGACCCGGTGATTGACAGCTGCACACCCCCTACCCGAAATGTAAAATCAAGTATATACAGTATATACTTTATTTTGTTCACCCCTGCCGCCCTGTAGCAGTATATCTGTTATAGGGCAGCGGGAATGTGGTTAAACAATAAAAGGCAACAGCTATACTGATAATAAGACCATACATGGTACAGTTTTTCATTCAGCCAACTGTACTAAATCCCCCATCCACATACCCAAGGAGGATACAGGAAATCTCCCTTCTGTGTCATTGTGTCATTGTATTCTGACAGTGGGACTTCCCCACAGTCATAATACACTGATCAGCATTGCAGCTCTGATCGAGTAAACAATTTCCACCAGGAACATCCATACATGAATCAAAATTTGGCTCGTTCCTATGAACCAGCCAAATTTCTATTCATGTGTGGCCAGCTTTAGTAATATTGAAGGAACTTAAAATAAAAAATATAACTTTAACTGTTTTTACTTGTTGAAAATCTCCCATGACTCAACCACGCACCCGCTACATTTAAAAATGCTGAATTGTATGTGTTTATAGAACCAAATGATCCATCCAGTTGGTAAAGAAATTTCCTCCATTTCACTATATTTAAAAAAAAAGTGTTGCTCTCCTACAGAAATGACAGCTTCATCACATTAAACACAGATTCATTTTCATGAAATAATCTCTTACCTATTTAAACCCAAAGAAAGTAACTGCACGATCTTCTGAAAACATAATCCTTTTCCAGGTGACTGTTAAAAGTTGCACAGCTGGAGACATGCTGTTCTCCCAGGGTGTGCTCTGTAAGACCTTTCTGTACAGTTTATATCATTCTTGTCATTCGTTTATCATTGTCCAAATGTTGTGCTTTCTAAATACGAGTAAAACATTTTTAGACTTTGAAACAATAACAAATACAGACAGAACCAACTGAACCGCAATACCAGACAACTCCCAGCTGTGAGGTTGCAACAAGTCTCTGTCTAATCAGGCAATGAACTGTAAATGTTCCCATACTGTACTCAGCTTTGCATAAACAAGTGACATTATCAGGACTTGTTCTCTATTCAGCAATGCCAGCAGTCTGACACTACTGGGTATTTTTAGTGCCCGTTCACATATATGTAGATTGGATGCGGTTCAAACTGCATGACATGTGAAATAACATTGCTTTCTATGGTGCCTGTTCACATATGTCCAGTGCACAGCCAGTGCAGATTCAGTGCTCATTCACATATAAGCGGATTTGATGCGGTTTGAACTGCATCCAATCCGCATGACATGTGACATACCATTGCCTCCTATGGTGCCTGCTCACATATGTCCAGTGCACAGCCAGTGCAGATTCAGTGCCCATTCACATATAAGCGGATTTGATGTGGTTTGAACTGCATCCAATCCGCATGACATGTGACATACCATTGCCTCCTATGGTGCCTGTTCACATATGTCCGTTGCACTGCCAGTGCAGATTCACATATATGCAGATTGGATGTGGTTTGAACTGGGGACCTTAAATTGTACACCCCTTGATGGTTAGGGACTGATGTGAATGTACAATATATATGTAAAGCGCTGCCTAAATTGATAGTGATATACCGTATAAAATAAATAAACTCTTAACCTGACACTTCAAATTAACATAGCCTAAACTCTAAAACCTAACCTCTCACTGGACTTCATAAATACTAACCCTGACCTTAATTTTAATCCTTAACCCTAATTCCTGAACTTGGATGCCCCCATACTCCTCTCATGACAGGTGCAGTTTGATTACACTGTCATAGTATGAATGCTACCATTATCAGTATCTGAATTTTTAATCGGGTAAAGATGTTGAGTATTTATACTTGATGCATCTTGCTGGATTTTATATTTCAGTTGGTACTAGAAGAGCACACAGGAAAAGTGGTTGTCAAGGTCCTACCTTTTCCCTGAGGTTATGTTACTCCATGTGCTGGCGTCCATCTTGGATTCTGCTGTGCATGATGGGAATCCTTTTTATGCCTTCAGGTCTCTGAGGTCCACCCCCCAGAGGGGCGTGGCTGATGACATATAAGCCTGTGGCCCGCACATGCTCTTTGCACTTGTGTCTTGTGTCTTTGTGTTACTATTACTCTGTTCTGACTCTCGTGACTCTCCTGGTATTCTGATTCGGCTTGTGACTTGACTATTCTTTGTATTCTCCTTTGATCTGACCCTCTGTTGCTGAACCCGGCTTGTGACCTGTGATTCTCGTCTGCTGTCCTGTACTGTTTTGTCCTGTTGTTGTTGACCCCGGCTTGTCTGACTACTCTTTTGTTTCTTCCACCAGCTACACGCCATTGGCGGCGGCCATTACCGCAGCTGAGGTGTCTCGGGGGCCGCGACCTGGTTCCTGGCTGCGTCAAGTCCATCCCCACCATCAGGGGCCCTGGTGAAGGGCAGCCTGGGACTTAGACTCCGCGCCCTGAGGGACTTCGGTCTGTGGGTGGTGGTTGTCGTCAGCCAGTGCGTTACATTGTTAAGCCTGCCTGTCCGTTCCTCAGCTCCTGCCCTGACAGTGGTAAGGTCAAAATGTGTTCTTCACTAAATTGCACACAGTTCACAGTAAGCTATTTAAGTTCACAGCTTATAGTAAAAGTGCAAAATGCATAGGCTGGGACCCCCATTCTGTTTTCAACTGTGATTTTTTTGTCCCAAACCCACGTTCAGTCTGAATGTAGCTTGTTCAGAGGTTCAGTAAAAAGGCAAACTAAATGGGTGTTCAGCCAAGCCAAACTTCCATCTGCAACAGGAACATTTAGCTACCCTATTACTACCGCTGATAGCTGTGACACCTTCTTTCAGACTGGTTGTTAGGAAGCCAGCAGCTGGCAGAGTACCAACAACCAATAACAAATCCCCATCTATCCCATTCAGCTCAGCTGTCAGCCAAGGATTCCTGGCTGATAGCTGGATGTAAATAAAGTGGCTTCTGGAAAATGTACAAAAACAAAAGGTGCGTGTCCTAAAATCCATACCAGACCCATCTTTAAGGAAATAACCCTTACACAAAGAAAAAACCCAACAAGAAAAAAGTGTGCTTCACCACTAAAATCAATGCCTGCACTAAAATCAATTGTAGCCTTATCTGTGCATGCAGCCTGACAGGCCAGGAAAGTGGGGGTAAGTGTGCTGTCCCCTCTTCCTGAACCATACTAGGTCAAATGCCCTCAAAAGCTAAACATTGTCCCACAGTGTACTCCATTGTCTATCATGTCATCCAGTGATGCAGATCCTAGTCAATCATGAGGAGTGACACTGGCTGACTAAACAAAAATCCTGCCTATCCACTGGCATGTCCATTCCACCACTTACCGGTAAATGTAAACAAAGATGTAGAGTCTCCTTGGAGACACAGCAGCTCACTTTCCCCCCAGTAGCCTATACCCACAGGATAGTAAGGCAATCTGATCTCAGTTAACACAACAATATTATATATATATATATATATATATATATATATATATATATATAAAATGGGATGCTGCCTCCCCACATTCTTGATACAAACCCAAAATATACACGTGAAACAAAACATAAAGCCTGTATCAATTTGAATCCAGTGCTCCAAACCAGAAAAAAAACCATGTCCCCTCTAGTTAACCACACCCTCCCATCACTCGGATATCCAAAACATATTGCCACATACCAGTTTGGTACTGTCTTTTTTTATTCAAAGTCATTCCCTGCCCTCATATATACTCTATATAGCCAAAAGTATTGGGCCGCCTGCCTTTACATGCACATGAACTTTAATGGCATTCCAGTCTTAGTCTGCAGGGTTCAATTTTGAGTTGGCCCACCCTTTGTAGCTATAACAGCTTCAACTCTTCTGAGAAGGCTGTCTACAAGGTTTAGGAATGTGTCTATGGGAATGTTTGACCATTCTTCCAGAAGCGCATTTGTGAGGTCAGGCACTGATGTCAGACGAGAAGGCCCGGCTCGCAATCTCCACTCTAATTCATCCCAAAGGTGTTCTATCAGGTTGAGGTCAGGACTCTGTGCAGGCCAGTCAAACTCCTCCACCCCAAACTCGCTCATCCATGTCTTTATGGACCTTGCTTTGTGCACTGGTGCTCAGTTGGAAGGAAGGTGCCATCCCTAAACTCTGTCCAAAATGTCTTAGTATGCTGATGCCTTAAGAGTTCCCTTCACTGGAACTAAGGGGCCAAGCTCAACCCCTGAAAAACAACCCCACACCATAATCCCCCTCCACCAAACTTTATATTTGGCACAATGCAGCCAGGCAGGTACTGTTCTCCTGGCAACCACCAAACCCAGACACGTCCATCAGATTGACAGGCAGCGAAGTTTGATTCGTCACTCCAGAAGTCACGTCTACACTGCTCTAGAGTCCAGTGGCGGTGTACTTTACATCACTGCATCCGACACTTTGCATTGCACTTGGTGATGTAAGGCTTGGATTCAGCTGCTCTGCCGTGCAAACTCTCTACGCAATGTTGTTGTGCTAATCTGAAGGCCAGACAAAGTTTGGAGGTCTTTAGCTATTGACTCTGCAAACAGTTGGCACTGTGCGCTTCAACATACGCTGACCCAGCTCTGTCATTTTATGTGACCTACCCCTTGATGGCTGAGTTGCTGTTGTTCCCAGTTGTTTTCACTTAGTTATAATACTACTAACTGTTGAGCGTGGAATATTTTGTAGCAAGGAAATTTCATGGACGGTGGCAACCTATCACGGTACCATGGTTGAATTCACTAAGCTCCTGAGAGCAACTCATTCTTTCACAAACGTTTGTAGAAGCAGTCTGCATGCCTAGGTGCTTGATTTTATACATAGTTATATAATGGATATGGGCTGAAAGTGCACACTCTCAGGTTTAATTTGAGGGTATGTACATCCAAATTGGAGGAAGGGTTTAGGAATTACAGCTCCTAAGAGTAGCCATCCCCCTTTTTCATGGGACCAAAAGTAATTGGACAATTGAATGAAAAGCTGTTTCATGGCCAGGTGTGGGCTTTTTCTTTGTCATTTCTTCATCAATTAAGCAGGTAAAAGGTCTGGAGTTGATTCTAAGTGTGGTGTTTGCATTTGGAATCTATTGCTGTGAACCTACATCATGCTTTTAAAGGAGCTGTCCATGCACACAGGTCATTGTAAGGCTTGAAACAAATCCATCAGAGAGATAGTAGCAACCAGGGGCGGACTGACCATTCGAGCACTCGGGCGGTGCCCGAGGGCCCGGGGTCAGTAGGGGGCCCCATGAGATGCCCCTGGTACCTTTCATTGGCTTTTTCATAGGCTTTTGGGTGTGGGCAAGGACACAGGGGCCCCATGATCCCCTATTGCCCGGGGGCCCCATGAGTTGTCAGTCCACCACTGGCAGCAACATTAGGAGTGGCTAAATAAACAGTTTGGTACATTCTGAGGAAAGAAGAACGCACTGGTGAGCTCAGCAACATAAAAAGGCATAGATCTCCACAGAAGACAACAGTGGTGGATGATCGAGGGATCCCCTCTATGGTAAATAAAAACCCATTCACAACATCTAGACAAGTGAAGGACACTCTCCAGGAGGTGTGCGTTTCATTGTCAAAGTCTGCAATCAAGTGAAGACTCCACGAGAGCAAATACAGAGGGTTCACCACAAGGTGCAAACCATTCATAAACCTGAAGAATAGAAAAGCCAGATTAAACTTTACCAAAAAATATCTAAAAAAGCCAGACCAGTTCTGGAAATGCATTCTTTGGACAGATGAAACTAAGATTAATCTGTACCAGAATTATGGGAAGAAAAAAGTGTGGAGAAGGCTTGGAACAGCTCATGATCCAAAGCACACAACATCATCTGTAAAACATGGTGGAGGCAGAGTGTTGGTATGGGCATGCAATGCTTCCAGTGGCACTGGGTCATTAGTGTTTATTGATGATGTGACAAGACAGAAGCAGCCGGATGAATTCTGCAATGTTTAGAGATACAGTAGACTGTCCGCCTAGATTCAGCCAAATGCAGCAAAGTTGGAATAAGTGGAATATTCTGCAATGGCTGAGTCAATCATCTGATCTCAACTCAATTGAACATGCATTTCACTTGCTGAAGGCAAAACTAAAGGCAGAAAGACCCACAAACAAAGAACAACAGAAAGACAGCTGCAGTTAGAGCCTGGCAAAGCATCAGAAAGGAGGAAACCCAGTCTTTGGTAATATCCATGAGTTCAAGACTTCAGGCAGTCATTGCCAGTAAAGGATTCTCAATAAAATATAAAAACTTTACATTTTATTTATGATCATGTTAATTTTGTCCAATTACATTTGACCCCCATTGAGTATTTGTTTTTATTTGGGGGGGGGGTTTGTTTTTGGATTTTTTTTTGTGCCCCTTCACTTACTGATCTCTTATTAATCTTCTACAGTACTGAAAGCCTCATACTCACTTTATTGGTTTTAGGTCTGCTTCTAACCACACCCACTGTCACAGGCCAGTCTAAAATAGTACCCACACTTTATTAATTATTATTTCTATTTTTTATTTTTTATCATACCATCTTTAATTATACATTTTTTTATCTTTTTTATTTTTCATTAGAGAAATATACACATTTTCAATAGGTTTTGTTTGGTTTTCAACAAACAAAATGTTAGATACAGATAATATGCATTACAAGTACAGTAGATTGTCAATAACATACTGTATATACTGATTCCTAAGCATAAAATAGTGAATAGTAATTCAAGACTTGTATGTAGTATAGGTATCAATGATAAGTTGCATAGAATATGAAGTCAGTCTAACATTAAACTGTGTAGGATGGAGATACTGTATTCATAAACGAAAGTAGTGTAAACTTGTGAACAAAACAAAAGGAAAAGGAGTTAAAAGAGAAAAAGTTTAGGTTTGGTATGTAATGACCTAGTGAGATTCATTATTAATTAATATACTCAATTAGCACTAATCCAGTGGGTCCACGGTTTCCAATAGTTTTCAAACATATTCATTCTATCCTATTGCATAGCTACCATAGCTACCATTCTTTCATAAGTATAGTGGATTTGAATGAGTTCAGATAGATTAGGAGGGAGATCTTTTTTCTAATATCTAGGGATAGTTAATCAAAAATTAGTTGAAAAACTTTGTGCCAATAACTACCAATTTGACAAGACCATAAACTAGTAAGTTGCCTGTACAGCAGAGGGGACTGTGGTTAGAAGAGAACTTGGCCAAACAATAGGGAGTCAAATACCATCACAGGTTATTTTCTGCATTAGTTTCCAGCTAGTAGATGTGGATATTAAAGGACACTTTGAGATCTGCTCTCACTTTTCAGAAGTTGAAGATTTTGTGAATAGTAGCTTGTCTTGAAAAATATTATAGAACAATGTTAACCCTTTGATCTAGTCAGTAGGTGAAAATGCCATGCTAATTTGGGGATAGTTATCATTGTTTAAATTCAAAGTTGGGATTTTTGGAGGTACATAAACATTTTCATATTCAAAAGGTTATATACCTGAATTAGCATCTAATTTTTTTGGGGTGCACTCTCTTTGTCGAGATCTTGTGTAAGAATTATACCTTTTTAACTCCAATTGGAAATAGACAAGTAAGGTATGAGAGCCATAAGGGCTGTTATTGATATAGGAAGGGGATGTGTTAGGGCACCCTCTGTAGAAACTGAACATAGATTTTTCCAAAATGCCTTGATTGTTTGGGCAAGCTGGTGAGTAAGAATGTAGTGTCAAACACTAGCTAAGAGAAATGAAAGTCGTTCATTTGTGAGTATTAGATGTTATTAAATATCACACCATAAGATATCATATGGGGATGTAAACCAGTAATTAAGTTGGCCTAGAACTGTTGCTGCATAGTAATCTCAAAGGTCCACATAGCCAATGCTTCCTACTCTTTTATGTCTGATTGGGTGGCAATAAGCACATCACTCTATGCCTTTGAGCCATTTTAATTTCCTGGTCATTGATTGCAAGGTGGTGAAGTAAGATGATTTAATAGGTATTGTGTGTGTTCTAAAAACATATAGAAATTAAAGTAATATAAACATTTTAAAGGTAGTCAAATGACTGGACTATGCGAGTTCATATTTTACTAGATGTGAAAGATTTGTAGACAACTTATCTATGACAGTTTTATCATTCTGGTCTGCCAAAGTAGAAGTGATGCTAGTTAAGGTTAAACCCAAATAGGAATTCCCTATATACTTCCAGACATAAGGAAACACTGCTTGTAAACATTTGCTAAGAGATTGATTAATCCCCATATTCAAATTATAGGATTTAGATGAGTTAGCCTTTTAATAGGAAATTTTACTAAACAGGGCTAAAATATAGCAAGCCACTGCCAGGGTAGTAGCCAGATTTGTACGCCCTAAGATAAGCAAAAATAAATATTTTAGCGCCAAAAGTAAATCCAGATATATCAAGGTTAAATCAAATAGATTCAGCTAGAGGTTCAATTAACTAGTTGAAAATTAAAGAGGAAAGTGCACACCCTTGCTGAGTGCCAGTAGTGATAGAGAAATTTCTTGATAACATGTTGGAAGTATATATTGTACTTGGACTGATAGGAATGATTATAATGCTAGTATGGCTGTGAACATAGTGCCCAAGAAAATACAATTTGAAGGACAATACCAAAGAAGGCACTTTGTTGGTCTTGGCATAGTGAATTACATGGCATATTCTGCAGGTAGCATCCTATGGAGTGCATGTAGTGTCAGTGTAGCAAGAAAATTAGATATAGTAACTTCAGTATGTTGAGAGCCATAATATATAGCAAATTAATCTGCTATCTCTTGGGGGATTGGTAATTAAGTTGATCTAAAAGAGGAAAAAGATGCAAAATTTTAGTTTTTGAGTGAGTGGCTTTGCCCTCTTTAGTGCCACAGTAGTAGTTAAGTTTTACTTTCTAAGAAAATTAATCAAATTAGCATAGCAACATGGAATGCAATTCATTTCTGAGCTTAATGTGACTGTAAACCCTCATTGTGTTAAATAACCCATTCAGTTTAAAGTAGAAATGAAAGGCAAAACATTTGTGTATAGATATAAAAACATTAAAAACACCTTTTCCCCCCTTTTTTATAAGCGATCACATACCCTCTGTTCTCAGCGGCAATATATCTGGGGAGGAGAAACTGCAGTACACTGATTTTTTTTCAGTGAAAGGATGTGCACAGAGGTCATGTGAGCACAAGTCTGATCATTGGAGGAGAGCATACTGAGTTCCCAGCACAGCTAGAAAACTGACCACTCTGTGCTCTCATGCCTAGTGTAATCAGCAAAGAAGAGGGATGGAGAGGAAGACCAGGGAATTCACAAAAAGGAAGCAATTCAAAGAGAACAGGATACTTTTTAAAACAAGTACATGGTACAGCAGGCACATATCAGGAATATGAAATGTTGGATTTTACATATTCTTTAAGTTAAGCAGAGGAGATATTTTGATGAAGGCAAGATTTGTTTTGAGATTTAAGATTGTGGATTTCAGACAATACTCTGATTTCTCTGCCTTTTTGTTTTACCATAAAGTTGCAAAATAATTCCACAGATATATGCTTTATTAGCAATTCATAATACAAATAGATCAGATACCGATTACTAATTATTAGTAAAAATAATCTTGTAGGATGTGTTGTGAGGCATCTTCATTACAAAATAATTATTGAGCTAGAGGTACTGTATATTGGTGAAGATGACTGACTATCAGAAATGGTAATTGGAATTACAGTCTGGCCAGACCATGTTAGATAGTTTATAGCAGAATCAATAACTTTCTGTAATACAGTAGCCAATAATCAACTAAAAATAGGTGAGTCCTAGTGTAGGAATTGTGTCTGGTGGAGAAGAATGTATATTCTCTTTCGTTATCGTGCTGACACCTCCAAATATCATAGGTTCCTTCCCTATGAAGTAGCGCTTGCAAAGTTGGGGAAGATCTTCTTTAGTAGTAGTATTTAGGAACTTGTCGGCTGTAAGATTAAGGCCCATACGCACATTCAATAAAAACCATCTGACATTTGGCCCATGTGTATAGTCGGCTTCTGTAGAAGGGGCTTGACCCAAAAGGGTCTGCTGATCGGCAACCAATCAGTGCTTTGAGCCAATGACTGAGAGCGCTGACCAGTGTGTTGTGGTGGGGGGCAGTCCACATGTCAGAACACAATAGCTCAGCAGGGGAGATCATTGTAGTTACATCAGATAGTTAGTACAACAGCTCCTCCTGAGACCTTCTGGTTTTTTTTATTCAGCCCACTTCTCTTCCTTTCTTCCTTTTAGGTCTTCTCATTTTGTGTCCCAGGAGTGCAGTTAATCTGTGACGCCAAACAGGTTGTGCTGAGGCTGTGTAGATGAGCACTGGCACCAGGCATGCTGTCACGATCTGCCTGGCGGCGTCTCTATCGGTCCACAGCACGGATTTCCTCAGGGCGTGGGGTCTAAGTCCCAATCTGCTTATTCACCGGGGCCCCTGATGGTGGGGATGGACTTGGAGCAGACTGAGACCAGGTCGCGACCCCTGAGTACGTCCGACAATGGTAGAGAGCACCGTCAGAGGAGTGTGGGGTAAGGAGTCTGCTGTGAAGAGGCTGGCAGACCTGGTAACCAGGCACAATCCCTGAGGGATGGATTGTCTGGGTGGCTGGAGGCGTAGTCAGGCGGGCCAGGTCAGCAACGTGCGGGCAGCGAGGTACCAGAGGAGAAGGCAGAGAGTGGTCGAGGTCACAAGCCGGGTTCAGTAACTAGCAGACAGCGCGGTACAAAGGGGTCAGACAGAAGGATGGTCAGGCAAGCCAAGGGTTAAGCAGGATACAATCAGCAGGGTCAGGTACAAAGCAGAGGTCGGCAACAGAGTAACACAGGATCAGGTATCAGGAACAGAGCACAAAAGACCAAATGGCAATTTGACATACCTCTATTCCCGTTTAAATAGCCCGCCCTGTACTGTCATTGGTGCCAGGCGCGTGTCCGCAATCGCGAGTGCGCATGCGCGGCCATCACGATCGCCCGGGTCCCACTGCCCGCTGATTAGAATGCATCGGTGTCCTGCGCATGCGCCGCCCGGTGTATCGCGGCAGGGACAGCGATCCCTGACAGATGCAGTGGAGCTCACAGGCTGAGCAGCCATTTAGCTTGAGCACTAGTCATGCTCCCCACACCTTTTTAATTTTAACACTATATATTTTCAATCACTATCTCTGATCCAAGAACCTCTGAGCATTTATGCCCTTCTATACACTTGTATCCTTTTATACATTTGTGATATTTAGGACTTTGTATCACGTATTATTTACTATTATTGTTTGTTTTTTATTTGTGTATCCATTCTTTATGCTTTTGTGATATTTGACTAGACCAATCAAACTCACTTTGTGAATTTCTTAATGTACTGTATAAGTTAATCATTAATGTACCACATATGATTGAGATATTAACCAGTGTATTTAATCTCCTTGTACATTAGCCCTGATGAAAGGCGAGGCAGTATCCCCAAAACACGTTATCTATCACCTGTGAACTGACTTCATCAATAAACTTCTTTAATATAACCACAAGTGCTAAGAACGTTTCTGAACACACAGATAAGCTTTATAAATTCTACACTTTGTTTGGATGTAAAGAAGAGAAGACTGCAGATAAACAGGTACAACTTATGTAGGAGGATTTGTTTTATCTCTGTGTATCACCTGAGGCTAGTCACGTCATTGGGTTTATATGAGGATTTACAACCACTTTAATCTCCTTGATTTCATCTGCACATAATATTCAGTAAGCACATCAAAGTTTACTTTATAAAGTCTTGTAAAGTGTGCTATACTATATATATATTCCCTATTGCAAATCAGTACACTCAAATAACATACTAGAGATCTAGCAATGCTATAAACCATCTCCACTCTGCTTCATACAACCAGATGTTTGTTATCATACATAAGTCATTTTATCGCAGTTTCTTGCAGAAATGGCCAGTCTCCAGGAATATCCAGCAACAATTCTTTTTAATGAAGCATTACTTATCAATCTCTTGCTTTATAAGATAGTACACTTTTCAAATTCTCCAAAATAGGAGTGTCTGCAGGAGAAGTAATCCTTTATAATACAATGTATAACTCATGGGTCACATAAACGTTTTAAGCTAAGCATGCCATTAATGTGTAGAAAAGTGTGTTCTACGCCTAGAAAAAAAGTTAACCAAAACTATGGTTAACTGTGCCATGTTATATACATCTATACAGACCAGAGTGATTTATTCTTCACGGGAACCCATACGCAAAGCAATATAGGGCCTTGCTAATTTGTTTAAAAAGTTGTTCTAGAGCTGTCCTCATTTTCTTTACTTTACTTCAAGTCAGCAATGGCAGCTTTCAGATTTCTATCCTGACAAGTTCCCTTTATTGGCTTTACATATACACTGTTTTGTTATCATTATATTTGACATTGTATACTCGAAACAATTTATGAAACAAATAATGACCATTCTCAGGTACCATTTCATTGCTTACTCAGAAAGAATGAATTTTTGAAAGGAATTGCTGATTCCCCTGAATATTTCCCTGTATATATTTTTAACTGTACAGAAGTACACAATTTAGGAAACCAAGTAGTCATTATTTATAAGCTGTATGGATCTCCACAAACTGGAAAAAATCGGGTATATATATATATATATATATATATATATATATATACACAAGAAAATTAAAAAATGCGTCTGTTTTCTGAATTTCATGATTTATCAATTGAATTAGTTCATCACTTCTTAGAAAGCTATGTCATCAAGCTAAGACAAGTTTGAACAATATTCTGTAAGTAGTGTTGTGTCCTGTAGTCTAGGAGGCAGAGTAACTCTTTACCCAGTAGCTCTTTATTAACATATTCAGGCATCTATGACTATTGCTAACAACTTATAAAGCCATCCACAACTCTGCCCTAAGCTATATCACTAACCTAGTCTCAAAATACCAACCAAATCGCCCTCTACATTCCTCCCAAGACCCCCTGATCTCTAGCTCCCGTGTCTCCTCCTCCCATGATTACCTCCAAGACTTCTCCAGGGCCTCTCCCACACTCTGGAACTCCTTACCCCAATCTGTCTGACTATCTCCTACTCTGTCCACTTTCAAGGCAATCCCTGAAAAACCTTCTCTTCAGAGATGCCTATCCTGTCCCCACCTAACAACTGTACTTTTATTTTCTCCATCAGCTCATCCCCCACAGTTATTATCTTTTGTATCACTTGACCTCCTTTTAGATTGTAAGCTCTAACAAGCAGGGCCTTCAGATTTCTCATGCAATGAGTTGTATTGTCATTGTACTGTTTGCCCTCCTGTTGTAAAGTGCTGCTCAAACTGCTGGCGCTATATTAATCCTGTATAATAATAATAATTGTATATCGTAATAGGAACAAGAACCGGAACTAACTTGTCAGACTATATAATGTATCACACATAAAACAGCTGTAATTAGTGACATCTACAGGTCAGAGGTATAAACACCACATGTTCCTCTCATAGCACAAAAGAGTCTTTTTCTAGAATATTGAAAAATAACAAACAACATCAATGAAAATATTGGTATCACAAAACAGTACTATGTATTTTAATTATATTGCATAATCCCCACAGAAGGCTTCTGATTCTCTGAATATGTCTAGGTAGTTTGAATTCCTTATCTCCAGTTTGGTTGTTGTTTTATAACGGTTAAGTGATAGTTTGCGTTTTTGGGCTTTTATTTGAGTTATAAAAAAGAGAATTCAAAAACACTTATAGGTAAAAGCAAACTGTATATAACATTTAATTAAGAAATGACACATAAAGAAAAAAGATAACACATGTATTAATATTATAATATGTAATAATAATACTTAGCTATAAATGCCTTTTCACCAAGGAGTCCCGCCCACTTTGATTACGGCTTGTCACAGATGATCAAACCAGGCGCGTGCTTGCTCTGGTACAAGACTACCTTATTTCAGATTTCGCTGTAGTATATACAAGACTGATTGGTAGTAATGACCAATCATAAACAGTATTACCTTTTAACCAAGATAGCATATTCCTGAAAGGCTTGGTAATGACATTCCTATAGAATGAAGTCGGTGACGGTAACCATTCTTTGAATTTATCCTTATATGTCCTTGTATGGCCCCTTAACCAGTTTTGGGGGTATTCGTATACATTAGTGAGCCACAATCAAGGCTAAATGAATTTCCCCATTAATTGTTATCAGTAGAAATAGAAAAACTCCCTTCATCAAATAATTCTTCTCAAAAAACTTTTTTAAGGCTCAGTTCACAGTGCTGCAACCCCAAAGTAGGCAGATTCTGAATTCACAGCCTATATGGTACCACTAGTCACCAAACTTAGGGTTTTTGCCACAGCCACAGCAGTTTCACTTTGGCTTGAAATAAATTTTGCAATGAGTTTGTTTTTTCTACTAGTTGGTCACTTATCATTACATCTTTAAGAGCACCAAATTCACAGGTAACAACCAACCCTCTCAAAGCTGATATACTTTATACTGTGGATTCTCTATTATGCTGTCCACATTGCCAGAATTTATATCATTGTGCACTCACATTCAGTGCCGGATTAATCTCTGTGGAAGCACCTCAGAGAGTCTTAAGCTTGGGACCCCATCACAGGTTTCTGGAGGTTTCTTGTGTGTGTGTGCTATAGTGGGATAACAATGAACTGGGGAAGCACAGTGGCTAAATGGTTAGCACTTCCACCTGGCAGTACTTGGGTTGTTGGTTCAAATCCCAGCCACGGCACCTCCTGCCTGGAGTTTGCATGTTCTCACTGTGCCTGTGCATGGGTTTCCTCCAGGCACTCTGGTGTCCTCCCACACTGCAAAGACATGCTAGTAGGTTAATTGGTTCCTGTCTAAATTGACCCTAGTATGTGTATGTATGAATGTAAGTTAGGGACCTTAGATTGTACACACCTTGTGGGTTAGGGACTGATGTGAATGTAGAATATATATGTAAAGCGCTGCATAAATTGACAGTGCTATGTAAGTACCTGTAATAAATAAAGTACGGTAAGTAGTGTGCTAAGTAGTACAGCTGCAAGATGGAGATGACCATAAATACTGCACATTACACATACTTAGGTTGCATCAAATTTCCTTACAAAATGACAGCTGAAAGAAGACATGATCAACTATGACGTCAGTGATTTGATGGCTTGACAGTTCAGTTGAGAGCTAACTTAAGCAAGCTAGTAACCATAACAGTCATGACATGCCTTGAATGTAACTGCTTAGACATTGTGGGACCCATAGGCAAATGCCTGCTTAACCACTTACCTACCAGGCACTTATACCCCCTTCCTGCTCAGGCCAATTTTCAGCTTTTAGCACTGTCACACTTTGAATGACAATTGCGTGGTCAAGCAACATTGTACCCATATGAAATTTTTATCATTTTTTTACACAAATAGAGATTTCTTTTGGTGGTATTTACTTGCCACTGGGTGTTTTATTTTTTGTGCTATAAACAAAAAAATTGCAAAAAATGTGGGAAAAAAAGTTTTTCTTTGTTTCTATTATACAATTTTGCAAACAGGTACCGTATTTTCCAGTGTATAAGGCAACTGGGTGTATAAGACGACCCCTCGTTAAAACATAGGTTTTGGGCTATACTCGCCGTATAATACTACCCCCCTTCCGAGGCAACACCATTTAAAAACATCAGATTTTTTAATTGAAATGGTTATGACTTACCAGTACTTAAAATCCTTCAAAATCCTCATGTTCATCCTCTGACATCATAAGTTCATGAATGACATCTTGTGATACATTTGTAAGACAGTCATCATATGGATATACAGCTCTCTGGATGTGCAGTAATGTACATACAGTATACCACGCTGAGCCAAGCTGGCTCAAAACAAATGTCCCTATGACAGATTAATCTGTCATCCCTCTGGATGTGTGGTATATACAGTATACTGAGCCAAGCTGTTTCAAAACGTACCGGTACAACCCTATGGTAATCAGACCACTGGATGTGTGTATGTACAGTAGCTGAGGCTACATACAGTATACGCTGGGCCAATCACGGCGAGCGATGTATTGTACTAATGAATACAAAGCCTGCTCGGATTGGCTGAGGTTGTGACATCATCAGCCCACCTCTCTGACTCAGCCAATCCGAGCAGGCTTTGTATTCATTAGTAGAATACATCACTCGCCGCGATTGGCCCAGTGTATACTGTATGTAGCTGCAGCTACCATACATACACGCATCCAGCGGGCTGATTACAGTAGGGACGTACCGGTACGTTTTGAAACCGCTTGGCTCAGCGCAGTATACTGTATATAACGCACATCCAGCGGGCTGACAGATTAATCTGTCATAGGGACATTTGTTTTGAGCCAGCTTGGCTCAGCACGGTATACTGTATGTACAGTATTACCACACATCCAGCCAGCTTGACCCAAACAAACTCAAGGTTCACATTTTATACCCCGCGTATAAGACGACCCCCAATTTTTGGGGTAAATTTTTAAGTATAAAAAGTAGTCTTATACGCCAGAAAATACTGTAATTTGTCTCCACCACTGATGTGCACTAATGAGGCTGCATTGATAGGCAGCACTGATAAGCACTGATAGGCAGCACTGATGGGCACTGATGAGGTGGCATGGATAGACAGCACTGATAGGAGTCACTGATAGACTGCACTGATGATGCTGCACTGATAGGCGGCACTGATGGGCAGCACTGATGATACTGCACTGATTGGCGGCACTGCTGGGCACTGATGAGTATCACTGATGGGCAGCACTGCTGGGCATTAATGGGCAGCACTGATAGGTGGCACAGGTGGGTGGTACTGCAGGGCATAGGTGGGTAGCACAGATAGGCACAGGTGGGTGGCACTGCAGGGCACAGATGGGTGGCACTGCAGGGCACAGGTGGGTGGCACTGCTGGGCACAGGTGGGTGGCACTGATCATCAGTGCCCTGATGATCAGTGCCGATCCCTTTGCTGACAATTGCCGCTGTGACAGTGCGAGGAAGTGCAGCCAGTAACCGGCAACTGTATTTACCTGGTAAACTGCTATGTCATTGGACACAGCTGATCATTTTGTAAAAGGCCACCGTGATTGGCAGTTTACCGTATCATGTGATCACAGCGATCACGTAGGAGACAGCGACTACCGGTGGCACCGGGTGCGCGCCACAAGGGGGGCGTGTCCTGGAATGACGTCCGTGGACGTCGTCCCAGGATTACACAACTGTGCTGTAGCCGTCCTTCGGCAATAGCGCGGTTAAGAATCGGTTAAATGTTGTGGGGCCCATAGGCCAGTGCCTACTCAGCCTGTTGGGTAATTGCTACTGACCATGTTTACTTTTGGTGCAAGAAGGTCTTTAATGTAGTGAGGCATGTATCCTAAGTGTCATTTGCTACTGGTAGAGTATACGAAATATGCCTTTGTTAACCTCCTTGGTAGTGAGAAAGTAAAGCACTCTTTATGCAGTAGATAAGCCCTCCTGATTGATAGCAAGTATGTAATTTTCAAACATATGAATCCAAGCAGTAAAATATATTGTGACTCTCCGTGGTCTGGGATAAAAGGTATAGGCTGTTGCAGTGGTAGAAGAGCCATCCTCGTCACCAATCTTATTGTACACTATTGTCTGTTATAGAGTGCTTTATTAAAGTAAAACTAAACTCTCCTATCCTTTACAGCCAGAAAGGGTGCTATCTTAGCCTCTGTTTTATCTGCAATTGCCAAGGTGCTGCACATGTGATCAGCTATGACATCAGTGGTTTTATGGCTTGACAGTTCAGTTGAAAATTAACAATAACTGTAACTGTAACAGTAACTATAACAGTTATCATTCATGACATGCTTTGAATGTAACTGCTTTGAAAAACAGTTTGATATGTTTAAGCTCCTTCCACATGGAGCAGTGTCTGCTCCTCTCAGCAGTTGATCCAGGAGCATATCCCGTACTGAATCAAAGCTAAATGGAATGGATGTTACATTTTTTTTTACATTTGCCTGTCCATAGAGCTGTATGGACCTCCCCATCAGGTCTACCTGATTAACTGTCAGACCTGATCAAAAAGCCTATGTGAATTGGCCCTTAGTTCTGTTTTAGCAAGCTCAGGCAACCATGATGTCACAGGAAGAGAAACTGCAACTAACATTTTAGAGTATAGAGAGCATACAAGTACACACAACAACTGTAAATAGTTATATCTATAGACCAGAGGAATAAATACCAAATGTAGGAGCTTAACCAAAGATTACAATCTAATTGTGGACTGTACATGATCTAGTTCTGCTGATTGTCATAGAAACAAGATTCCTGTATAGCTTGACTTAATATGCAGCTGGCCAGATTATAGAAGAACAAGTTATTTGGCCCCTTAGGTAATGGAAGTTATAATTTCTGAGGTCATTTAGAAAATGATCAGGTTTAGTAGACCGTGCCTGAGGCACTGTCTTTATTGAAATGGATATGTTAATTTCAAGACTGAAATTATACATTTTGTTTAGGGAACACTCACCTCCCTTTGTTATACATGGATACATGCAAATATAGTGGCTGAATACATTTTCAGCCCTGTATGGGTTCATGTAACAAAACAATTTTCTTACAAAAGTTAGACAAGAGTGTTGATTAGTGCTTTTCATGTCTGTTATTACTTCAACAACTTCTTTAAATTTTCTTTTACAAGGAATTATAACTTACTCTACTGCAGGCACCCACCAATGGTTAACTTGCTGCACTTCAGTAGGCTAAGTTGAAAAATTCTGCTTGTGATAACATTTTACTCATTGGTGACAACATGCTCTACTTGCTTATAAAATATATGCCTGTGTTTGTCCAGTTTAGCAACAAAAAATGTTAAAAACAATAGTTTAAACAATTGTTTAAACAATAGTTTAAAACAATACAAGTGTTGGGTAGTGGTCATAGTGAAAGCTTGACCACTTCCTTAATATGTTCAGTATCAATTTTCTTAGATACACACACTAACGATAATTGTTGAAAAGAGGGAAAGCAATTAAAGCCAAATGCTCTTCACTCACAACACCACAGGACATTACTTACCAGCCCTTTCTCAATAATGTCTGTACTGTTTACTGCCTCTCTGTTCATTCAGGCCTGAATACTGAAGCAAACAAGTCCAATACAGTCTTTTGTTATTGAGCGAGCTTTGGCATTGGTGGGGCCAAATGTGGCATGGCAACACTTTAGGTTTACTTCAGTGCCATCCATTACTTTGCACCAATGTTCTTCAATTCTGGTCTTACAGACCCTAGGAGAGCACTAACCAAGGAGCAGACAACTCTGGTCCAGGTTGATGCTAATAATTCACTAGTTTTCTATCATGATATGTTATGAGTATCCCTTTTGCTCAGCTCATCTTACTACCACCGCAGGCAGATGTAGCTCACAGACAGGGGCAGACTGACAATTCATGGGCAATAGGGGATCATGGAGCACCTTTTTCCTTGCCCACACTCAAAACACACCCAAAAAAGCCTATAAAAGGCATTTCATGGGGCCCCCTATTGACCCCAGGCCCTCGGGCAGTGCCCGAGTGCTCGAATGGTCAGTCCACCCTTGCTCACAGCGGTCACACATCTCTCAGTTTCTCTCTTTGGATTGTGAGAATGTAGTTGGTTGCATTATCAGTTAGCAACCCCAAAAAACAAGGTAAGTGATCTTTTCAAAATGACTGGGAAGACCATATTCTCTACAAAAAATGCTATCCTCTCTGTTCTGGCCACTTATGTCTTTAAAGCCTCACTATACTCTTTATTCATAAGCCATATATACACATAGTACTAAGGTAAGCTCAATTTAACATTTATCAGCAGCATTATCCTCTTATTTTAAATGAATTTTTTTAATTTCCTGTCTAGGGGACCAGCACTTGTGGTTGCTCCAGTGTAGCACGATGACCAGTCCTTTCATCGCCCTTGTGTTGCCTTATTGGTGATTCTGTCTGACCCCATCAGGTCAGCATGTAAGTAACATTGGATAGTACTGTTATAATTAAGCAGAAATTTCTTGCCTATCATTGGTAATCTCCAGCCAGCTCTTATCTCTAGTGATCAGCTCCACCCATCCCTTTCCATCATCTACTTCTCTCCCAAGCCACACATAATTTGAGTAGAATAATCAGAGAAATAGAAAGAGTAGTGTGTAATATTCACAAATCTGTGGGTCCAAATTTATACACTCCCAGTGCAGGAACAGGGGTGGCAATAGAGGTAAGTTCCCAGAGACCACCCCAGACAAACCCAATAAACACCTTCCACTGTCCCTATGATCCCAAAGCATGTTGAGATATGTAGTTCTATTTGGGGTACAAAAGAGATTGAAAATTACATGCAGCACCAAATAGTATCCTGTCTCTGAGACTGGCCATACCATAAAATTGGAGTGGCATTGTCACAGGTACATTTTCATTTGTTTTGCTTTTTTTGGCAATGATTTCAATGTTAATGATAAAAAAAACACATCATGCCAATATGAGGAGAATTAGCAGAACATTTGAGATGTTGGTAGTTGCTATCTTGGAGGTCAGGTTTAAATAATACAATAATACAAACAGAACATAGAGAATTGTTTTATTTATAAACAAATTTGTGACTATTAAATCATTATGTAACATCGTATTTGAGGTAAAATGGTTGTTAAAAAATACATTTGTAACATTGCATAGCTGAAATCTGTATATCCTTTTTGTAAACTGCTGTAGATACTGAATCATTCAACCCTAAATGTATTATGGTTTATTTATTAAGCACAAACTCTTAAAGAATTTAAAAAAAAACAAGATCAATGGTAGTGGCTGTATTCATTTTCACTTTTCAGGCTAATAACATTTTTTGTAAGTGCAGAAAATATCTGTAATGTCCTTGTCACTTCCTATGAGTTTACAAGAGAGCACCTACTGTAGAACCTTAGCCTTACTGTGTAAACTGCTTGTCTTATCAAACCACCATGTAATGAAGATAAACAAAGGCAAGCATGTTTGATGTCCAGCCTGAATGCCAGCCATGGCTGTGCCCATAAAGACAATAGAAAAATGAATGCAGTCATGAAGGGGCAAGACGTGTTATTTGCATGATTACTAAGCAAAAATAAAAAAAAAAGCAGAAGAAAAAAACACAAATGCAGTCATTTCATCTAAGCACTGTTAAGCTGCAATATATAAATGTTTTTGTTTTAGATACACTTTAACCACTTGCCCTCTAGAGGATTTACCCCCCTTCCTGACCAGGCTATTTTTTGCATTATGTCGCTGGATTACTTTAACTGACAATTGCGCGGTCATGCAACACTACACCCAAATTTAATTTACGTCCTTTTCCCCCACAAATAGAGCTTTCTTGCAGTGTTATTCGATCACCTGTGAATTTGTTTTGTTTTTTTGCACTATAAACAATAAATGCAACAATTTTGAAAAAAAAACAATATTTTTGACTTTTTGCTATTAAACATGTCCAGTAAAAAAATTTAAAAAATCAAATTTCGTCATAAATTTAGGCCAAAATGTATTCTGCTACACGTCTTTCCTAAAAAATCCCAATACAGGTAAATTAATCGGTTTATGTGAGTTATAGCATTTACAAATGGCGTTATATATGGCTGAATTTTTTTAACTTTATTTTTATACTAGTAATGGTAGCGATCAGCAACTTATAGCGGGACTGTGGTGGGTAGGTACTCTGACACTGTGGGGAACTAACTTAGTGTCACTGACATCCTCAGTGACACCAATACAGTGATCAGTGCTAATAAAAAGCACTGAAACTGTACTAATGACACTGGGCAGGAAGGGGTTAGCAGATGGGGTTAACTGTGTGCTGTTTCACAGTATGCTGTGTGAGTGCTTTCCACTGTAAGTACACTGATTTGTATGGCTCTGCTATGCAGAGCCATACAAAGCAGTGTGCAGGAGCTGACAGGGGAAAGATCTGTGTTGTTTATACACAGGTCTCTCCCCCTCGGAGATACCCAGCGATCCCTGGGTGCAGGAAAGTAATCACTTGCCAGGACCCAGTGATTGATAGTCAAGGCCGCAAATGGCAGCGCGGGTAGGACGTGCACCTCCTACCCAGAACTGCAAAATCACGTATATTTTGTGCACTTGTGCCACCCTGTAGCAATTTTTCTGCTTTAAGGCAGTGTGGAACTGGTTAAGTGCAAATCCTTAAATGCAGAAAATCACAAGAACCAATCAAAATCCACCATGTCTAGGTCTGACTTCGGCAAAGTGAATATTGATAAACTGTATCCAAGTCAAAGTAGGCTGAAACAGTCCTACAGTGCATATATGCACTGTACAGAGAAATTGTGGTTTCAGGAAAGATTTGTGTATGATAAAAATGCAATGCATTGCCAACATCATGGTCACCAAATACTCTGCTAATACTAAGAAAAGCATCCTTTCCATAAAATCAGTGCTGTGATCATACACTCTCATGTGGCAGCTGGAACACTTTTTTATTTCCCCCTGTATAAACTCTGGAAAGCAATGAACGGGAAGGGCCAAAAATAGCTGATCTCCCGGAGAATTTTATAGGTTGTTAGAGTGAATGGATCTCATATGGGCCAGATACAAAAGAAGCAGTTATCTGATAACCTAATAGGATCTGATAACCCATCTACATAAGGCATTTCTACCTATTCTATTAAATTAATTCTGTTTTGAACATGATAGACTGTTGAAGGTTAGTGAAATACCATACACACACTGTCTCAGCAATCATATTTCACATAACTCTACATACCTAAAAGCTGGTAAAGCTCTTTTTTGTTGCATAGCCTTGCTGACCACTTCTTTTCAGCAAGTTTCCAAGCACCCAGCCCAAAGAATTGTTTGGGGTAATAAAGGATAATTTCTCTAGAGATCAAGAGAGTTGTATGTAGGTGGCCTTGGCAACCATAGTCCATATAACTCTATATACTGTACTTCAGTGTTGCTTAAGTTCTCATTTTTGTGCACACCCTTACCAGACCAATCCTTTTCAGCCAATTTCCAAGCACATAGCCAAAAGCATGGTTTGGGGTACTAATGAAGAATTTCTGTAGAGATAGCAGATCATGCATTTAAAATTAGAATGGGAATACAGGCGTACCTCGGTTTATGAACGCCTTGGTTAACGTAATTTTCAGTTTATGAATGAAAATCCATTGAAAATAATGGCTCGGTTTACGAATTTTGTTTGCAATAGGAACGGATTAATTTGTTTTCAATGCATTTACAAATTAATTTTTAATCATGTCCCTGTACAGTATTTATGCTTTTAAAGTGCACTTTATAGAGAGTTTTGAACAGATAAAAGACTTTTTTTAAACTTTTTTCTGACCTCTGGAATGGATTATTTAGATTTCAATGCATTGCTATGGGAAACTGTGTTTCGTTTTACGAATCTTTCGCAATACGAAAAGTCCTGCAGAACGAGAAGTTTGTAAACCGAGGTACACCTTTATCATCATTCTCTCTAGTGGTTTCCCCTCCCCACCCCTGTTGTAGCCTCAGGCTATGTGCTAGTCTTGCTTTGTTGCAATAGAGTGCAGTGGCTCTGAGAGGACCATGCATCAACAAGCAACCTCGACCAGACATAGAAATTTTAAGACTCTATAAACCATGAGTTATATGGAACATGATAACAACAGCGAGCTACTGCTATTACTAAAAGGATGAATGATATCTGGGGTTATATACATATCTACATTTTATGAACTGTGCTACCAAAAGTACCAAAGTGTATAATCTCTAAGACTAGGAGTCAAAGAGTCATACATAAAATAGTCAACCAAATATCCAAGCCAAAGGGAAATGTTTGGGTTTAAAAACAGTTTTAAAGTGGTAGCAAAAAAAAAAATGAAGATTTTCCCCTGCAAGGTAATGTCATAATGTGCTAGTATGCATTGCATAGTAGCACATTATGAAATACCTATTTGAGAACGAAGCCTTCCAGCGGCACGCTGTCACTGCTCAGAGGCTTCCATCTTCACCCGGTTTTCCTTCCAGGTTTCCGAGCTGCAGGCACTAGAATGGACGAAGCTGCAATGACATCACTCCCGCATGCTCGTGAGAGCTACAACCATGGCACACAGCTCAGATATACCATTCCTTCAGAGTGCATGCGCCTGTGATGTCACCGGATTCCACTCACTAGAATATCTCCTAAATGGTACACGTTTAGGAGATATTAATTTTACCCACATTTAAGTTTTATTATAAGCTTATATTATTACCACTTTAAGGAGTTGTCAATAAATAGTATTTACTGTATGTTAGATCCAAACCCAGGACAAACCTCAATCCCTAAGCTCCAAATATCCACAAATACAAATTAAAATGAATAAAAGAAATAAAATTCCCAGTCGCCAGGATATTACTTCCCCCCTAGGAAGCTATAATATAAACAAGAACCCAGCGTCCAAATTCATATTAAATCAAAAAGTCCTTTATCACAGTATGTAAAAATTCATACTATAAATCTTTCCATTCTTCCAAGGTTTTCACTGTTAATATTTTAAATGTTCAATTCATGTGTCACAAAAACAGTGTGCTCCTCTTTCTCCTTTGATAGAGTGTTAACTCCTCATGCAAAAAATATAAACCGCATATAGTGCATTATCTTTTTTAAATGCAATAAATCAAATATATATTACACTCACATAAAAGTTCTACGTATAATAGTGCCATATTCCCACCATGTGCCATCATTCTAAATCTGTAATTCCTACTCTTACCCTCCAATTAAAAATACTCGCTTTATTAAAGGGGGGATGAATCTTGTATATTACTTATTTTTCATTCTTCTTCTTTCATGATATATTGCGCTCCAAAGAAATTTAAATAACATATAGTGTAGTATTTTCAATACAACGAACATAGTGCCAATGTGCTCACACTTAACAAACTTTGTGACCACCAATCAGTGCACAATTCTCCTTGGATGACCAGATCTTCTGAAGTATGAAGCCTAGAATCTCAGGCTTGGTCACAAAGTTTGTGTTTTATGTGAATGTAATATATATTTGATTTATTGCATTTAAAAAGATAATGCACCGTATGCGGTTTATATTTTTTGAATGAGGAGTTAGCACTCTATCAAAGGAGGAAGAGGAGCACACTGTTTTTGTCACACATGAATTGGGCATTTAAAATATTAACGGTGAGAAGCCTGGAAAAATGGAAGGACTTACAGTATAAATTACTATGTACAGTGATAAAGGACTTTTTGATTTAATATGAATTTGGACGCTGGGTTCTTGTTTATAATAAATAGTATTTGTTTCTCTTCTTGAGAATTCAGCAGGTATAATTTATCCTTAAATGCAAAATAAAAAAGTATTAGTTTGAGGGTGAGGTATTAATAGGTTCTGAGATGTAGTGATTGGAGTGGGATGGATTTTTCTTTTATAAGGAATGCAGAGCTTTATAAAGGAATGAGAGCTACATTGGTTATTATTCTTAGGGCTGTAAGGAGAGCATGTGGGGGACTTACTTAATCTAAGTGTGCTTATATTTTAAGGTGGATATTTTTTAAGCAGTTAATGTAACTTGATAATGGTAGTGAGCGCTCTCTTGTATAGCAGCTGATACACTCAGGTAACCAAATAAAACCTTAAACATAATAAATAATAAAGTGCAGCGCTAGGATAAATAAAGATATGATCGCGGTAGAAACTGAATATGGATCAGTCTGTAAAGATATGATAAATCCAGCAGTATGCCAATATCAATAAAAAGGTGCTTCGGAAAAATGGTAGGATTGCGCGCTTACCAGATGCGCATGAATTATGCATGTTAATATATCCACCTCAGGAACTTAGGGTATTGATGTATGGTAGGTGTATATGGAACATCCCTCTAGGAATGGGCAGCTCTGCGGTCAATGGATGATATCTGCTTAGCTCCAGAGGTCCCATTTAGGATGGATAGGGTCAGCCACCTGTTTCCAGGGATTCCCTTCCTCTGGATACTGGTTCAGACTCATGCTTTCCACAGGTTCTGCAGGCTTAAAGGCTCCATAAAGAAGTCATAAGAAAAGTGCCATAGTGTAGTATTGTCAAATCAATTAATTTATTTAAATCCAGAAAATGACAGTAAAGGATAAAATGGGTGCACTGCATTAGTTAAGATGGCTGCCAGACCAACACGTGGCTCCGGCGGCGTGACTTCACAGTGTTTTGATTTCCTTAGGCCTTTCATGCCAAGCACGTCTTCAGAGGAAAATCAAGTCTGAACCAGTATCCAGAGGAAGGGAATTCCTGTAAACAGGTGGCTGACCCTATCCATCCTAAAGGGGACCTCTGGAGCTAAGCAGACATCATCCATTGACCGCAGAGCTGCCCATTCCTAGATGGATGTCCTATATACACCTACCATACATCACTACCCTATGTTCCTGAGGTGGATATATTAACGCGCATAATCCATGCGCATCTGGTAAGCGCGCAATCCTACCATTTTTCCGAAGCACCTTATTATTGATATTGGCATACTGCTGGATTTATCATATCTTTACAGACTGATCCATATCCAGTTTCTACCATGATCATATCTTTATTTATCCTAGAGCTGCACTTTATTATTTATTGTAGTTAATGTAACTTGAATATTCTTGATGCATGTGCTTTAAATTACAGTGATTGATTAACTTGCAGTAAATGTTTGGTGACTGTCACATTCCCTGCTTTATAACGTTACCCTTAAAGTGGAGTTCCAGTTGAAAAACAAAAAATAAATAAGAGTCGGCAGCTACAAAAACTGTAACTGCAGACATTTAAAATACAGACACTTAACTGCCCTCGGTCAAGCGGTGTCCTCACCATGGCTGGTTTCACCAGCTGTCTTCTCTCCCCGGCACCAGGATCTTCAGTGTGGGCACCTGGCTGTGACAGCTTGGAGCTTCACAGCCGGGTGCCCACTGCAAATGCGCAAGTAGCGCTGCACTTTGTGAATGGTCCTGTAGTCTTCTGGGACCTGTCATGTGTCACAGAAGACTACGGGGAGGGAGGGAGGAGGACAACTTCCGCTCCCGATTGCCTTAGGCGATCGCAGCGAAAGTGTGAGTGGGTACCTGTCAAATTCGGGTATCCACTCCCCAAAGGTACCAATCCTTACCGGGGAGTGGGGGACAAAGGCTTAAAATGGAACTTCTCCTTTTGGGTGGAGTTCCGCTTTAAGGGTTAATTTTATAAATTTCAGTGCAATGGAAATTGCTAGTTGTGGTTATTGAAGAGCAAAGAATACACAAGACTCTGCACAATCATGTTGCTATTGTTACTCAGGTCAATGTCAGCATTCACCGACAGGGTTGCTTTTATAAGGTCAAAGACACGATATTGACTATAGACAAACAATGTTAATTAGCTATGGGATTATTGAAAAATCATTTTGAACGACAGTAATATAAAAAACATTTTCTGGGACTGCAAAAAAAAAAAAGTTGTTTCAGTTTTCCATTAGATGAAAGGTAGCAACATTTTTAATTATGTTTTCCTTTTCTTTTCACTAGTTTTTATGTAACAGCTTCTTCATACACTATATTGCCAAAAGTATTGGGACGCCTTTACACGCACAGAAACTTTAATGGCATCCATTTCAATATTGAGTTGGCCCACCCTTTGCAGTTATAACAGTTTCAACTCTTCTGAGAAGGCTGTCCACAAGGTTCAGGAATGTGTCTATGGGAATGTTTGCCCAGTCTTCCAGAAGCGGATTTGCAAGGTCAGGCACTGATGTCGGAGAAGGCCTGACTCACAGTCTCCGTTCTGTTGGATTGAGGTCAGGACTCTGAGTAGGCCAGTCTAGTTCCTCCACCTCAAACTCTTTCATGCATGTCTTTTTGGACCTTGCTTTGTGCACTGGTGTGCAGTCATGTTGGAACAGGAAGGGGCCATCCCCAAACTGTTCCCACAAAGTTGTGAGCATGAAATTGTCCACAATGTCTTGGTATGCTGATGCCTGAAGAGTTTCCTTGACTAGAAATAAGGGGCCAAGCCCAAACCCTGAAAAACAACCCCACACCATACTCCCCCTACACGAAACTTTATACTGGGCACAATGCAGTCTGGCAAGTACCGTTCTCCTGGCAACCGCCAAACCCAGACATGTCTATCAGATTGCCAGACAGAGAAGTGTGATTCGTCACTTCAGAGAACACATCTCCACTACTCTAGAACCCAGTGGTGGTGTGCTTTTCACCACTGCATCAGACACTTTTCATTGCTCTTGGTAATGTAAGGCTTAGATGCAGCTGCTCGGCAATGGAAACCCATTCCATGAAGTGCTCTACGCATTTTTTTGTGCTAATCTGAAGGACACATGAAATATGGAGGTCTTTAGCTATTGTCTTTAGCTATTGACTCTGCAGACAGTTGGTGACATCTGCGCACTGTGCACTTCAGCATGCGCTGATTCCACTCATTTTACATGGCCTACCACTTTGTGTCTGAGTTGCTTTTGTTCCCGGTTGCTTCCACTTCGTTATGATACCACTACCTTCACGGATGGACTTATTGTACAGGTGGCAACCTATCACGGTACTACACTTTTATTCACTGAACTCCTGAGAGCAACCCATTCTTCCACAAATGTTTGTAGTAACACTCTGCATGCCTAGGTGCTTGATTTTATACACCTATGACCAAGAAGGTGATGGGAACACCTGACTCTAATGATTTGGAGGGGTGTCCTAATACTTTTGGCAATATAGTGTATTTCTAACTCCTACACCATGACATTTTTCAAAATAATTAAAATGGATTAACATCATATGTTATTATCTAAATAAATACTACATGAAAAGTTGCATGGCATGGTTAATTTACCCCATTTTGCAGTTATTAAATAATTACAAAGTTTTCTATGTGTACATGTAAACACAAATGGTTGTTCTGGTAATAGCTGGTTAATCTGAAATGATTTAAATTAAATGTTTGGCATTGAAATGAATGTGTTCAAAAGGAATTGTGTCACAAGGGTGCATTTTCTAATAAAGCATTACTGAAAAAATAAATTACAAAATTCTAATATATACATAACACTGTACATACAAATGTATATTGAGATGTACTGTATATTTGAAATGTGTTTTATTTCCTAACCAGTTCATTGCAGGTAATGATGTAACTCATAATTCTATAGTCAAAATCTACTTTTAATGACATCCACAAGACCTGACAACCATATTTCTATACTTTTTTAAAATAACATTGGAGCTGTCATCAAAGTAAAGCACAGATATGGCATTTAGTTTTGTAGGTGCACAGCATGGCTTGGGGACATGTTCAGGAAACATCAAATGGACCTGTTAATAAAGCAAGATTATTACATTACTGTTTGTATTTCCATGATGGTTTTAAAAAATAGTAAAATATCTTTAAACTTATAGTGTGAAGCTTTATTTAACATCTAGTTAATGTTTAGCAATTTGTGCAAGACTGTACAGCACAGAATATGGTGTCACTCAGAGACTGTCTGAAAGCCCTGCTCCATCTGGCAAGAGCATAGATACAAATATAAAATTCAGAAAAAATTATTCCCTACAGGTTTCCTGGACCACTATAGGGAAAACTCCCTCTGTCCCTGAAATGGTCTTTATTGAAAATAAGAATATAAAGAAAGTATAAAATATAAGCCCATCTAAAACTGATTATTCAGTGTTGAGTTAGTGCCAGGAAAATGAATCAGTCATTGGCTTTTTTTCATCTGTTAGAAACTACAGCAAAGACCACAACAGTTTCCGGCTCTACCCTTATTGATAAAGCCATAAAGAAGCATAGAAAGCCTCATTCTTCTGCTGCTAGTAATTAGTGAATCTGCTTAGGTTTGATTCGCCAAACATTCAGAGAATCTTGTTCAAAATTAGTCAAACCTGAACTTAGAAGGGCATCCTACTGATATCTATGTGAGGGAAAATATGGTTGTTAGATTCTGGCCATTTGTATGGCAAACTGCTACCAAAAAAGAAACAAGACGTTGTGCACTGCCATGGAGAAGATGTAACGATGGAAAAAAATATGTATACCGTATAGAAGGGAAAGGGTGATATCGTACATTAGCATCTTAAATTTATTGAGGAGATGATTTATTTCTTTTGCAGTAGCTTTGCCTACATACAAGAGGAACACCCCAATCGGATCATTTTATTTCAGTTTGGAAAAAATACTTTTTCAGGTAGCTTTAGCATCAATACATACGTTTTCATGGGGCTGCATAAGAAAATGTTAACGTGATACTAAACATACAATGTTAAATTGTCATCATTCTATTTATGTACAGTATAATGATAACACAACTATATTTAATTTATTATAAAAAAAAATCTGACTACCTTATTTAATCATTGTTGTTCAGCAGTCACCTGAAATTTCCCAGGTGTATTCCATCCTCAGGGAAAGATCTGAGGGTGGAGTTTCTAGTACTCTGCTGATGTACAGTTGCAAGAAAAAGTATGTGAACCCCTTGGGATTACGTGGAGTTTTGCATGAATTGGGCATAAAATGGGCTCTGAACATCATCTAAGTCACAACAATAGAAGAACACAGTCTGCTGAACATAATACTACACAAACATTAGATGTTGCCATTGTTTAATTGCACATAACATGTAAACATTCACAGTGCAGGGAGGAAAAAGTATGTGAGGCCCTAGCTTAATGACTTCTCCCAGAGCTAATTGGAGCCAGGAGTGAGCCAACCTTGACTCCAATCAGTGTGATGATATTGGATGTGTTGCTGACAGCTGTCCTGCCCTTAAAAAACACACACCTGTTTTGGGTTTACTGGTTTTAAGAAGCACTGTCTGATGTGAACCATGCCTCGCAGAAAAGAGCTCTCAGAAGACCTACGATCAAGAATTGTTGACTTGCATGAAGCTGGAAAGGGTTACAAAAGTATCTCCAAAAGCCTTGATGTTCATGTGTCCACGGTAAGACAGACTGTCTACAAATGGAGAAAGTTTAGCACTGTTGCTACTCTCCCTAGGCGTGGTTGTCCTGTAAAAATGACTGCAAGAGCACAGCGCAGAATGCTGCATGAGGTAAAGAAGCATCCCAGAGTGTCAGCTAAAGACCTACAGAAATCTCTGGCACATGCTAACATTTTTGTTGACACATCTACAATAAGGAAAACATTAAACAAGAATGGAGTACATGGGAGGACACCACGGAGGAAGCCATTGCTGTCCAAAAAGAATATTGCAGCACGTTTGAAGTTTGCAAAAGAGCACCTGGATGTTCCACAGCACTACTGGCAAAATATACTGTGGACAGATGAAACCAAGATTGAGTTGTTTGGGAAGAACACACAACACTATGTGTGGAGAAAAAAAAGCACAGCACACCAACATCAAAACCTCATCCCCACTGTGAAACATGGCGGAGGGAGCATCATGGTTTGGAGCTGCTTTGCTGCCTCAGGGCCTGGACGGATCGTTGTCATTGATGGGAAAATGAATTCCAGAGTTTATCAAGACATTTTGCAGGAAAACGTACGACCATCTGTCCGCCAACTGAAGCTCCGCAGAGGATGGGTGATGCAACAGGACAATGACCCAAAGCATACAAGTCATTCAACAAAACAATGGCTGCAACAGCACAGAATACGCCTTCTGGAGTGGCCCAGTCAGAGTCCTGACCTCAACCCCATTGAAATGCTGTGGCATGACCTTAAGAGAGCGATTCACACCAGACATCCCAAGAATATTGCTACACTGAAACAGTTTTGTGAAGAGGAGTGGTCCAAAATGACTCCAGATCGTTGTGCAGGTCTGATCTGCAACTACAGGAAACGTTTGGTTGAGGTTATTGCTGCCAAAGGAGGGTCAACCAGTTATTAAGTCCAAAGGTTCACATACTTTTTCCTCCCTGCACTGTGAATGTTTACATGTTATGTGCAATTAAACCATGGCAACATCTAATGTTTGTGTAGTATTATGTTCAGCAGACTGTGTTCTTCTATTGTTGTGACTTAGATGACGTTCAGAGCACATTTTATGCCCAATTCATGCAAAACTCCACGTAATCCCAAGGGGTTCACATACTTTTTCTTGCAACTGTATGCTGCTCTATAGCAGCAGAGGACATCTGAACTATGAATTTGTGCCTGCACAGCAATGACTGGTGCTATGCCAGTCACATGACATTAAAATAAATAGATTTCAGAATAGAGAATCAAACTAAATAATAGCGACCATGTGTTTTAAAGATTCATACAAATATGTTTCAAACCAAATGTTTATTATTTTTTGCAATTACATGGTGCAGGCGCGGTTTAGTCTAGGTTCACACCTATGCGTTTTTCACAGCACTTGCATTTTACAGAAAAGCACAGCAGTCCATTTAACATGATTTCCGATGGGACAGGTTCTCATCTCCACATTTTCACCGGTGTGTTTTCTTTAAAAGGGTTAGCGACTTTTATTAAATACAAAACATTGCGTTTTTGGTTTTTCTAGACTTCAATGGAGCCGCAGCAGAAAAGCATGTAGTGTGTTTTTTATGCGTTATTGATGCATTCTTATGAATTTTTATGCGTTTTGCATTTTACTCTGCCTAGCAATAAGAAAAAAAAATTAAACCGCAAAACGCATCAAAAACACAAAATGCACTGCAGAAACAGATCAAACGCAAACTGCATAGGTGTGAACCTAGCCTTACATTGGCTGACAATAGCTTTCCCTTTATTCACACTGTAAAGATATCTGGAGGAGGTTCTGACAATCACAGGCTGTGTCAAGCCATTCCAGCCTGTGTCTATGGTGTGACTAACAAGGAGGTGAGGCCTCCATCAGTCATCATCTTATATCCTGCCCTCATGGTGTTTAGCAATAGGAGGACATGGAGGAGGGGGGAAGGAGGGGACATTTACCACTGTGTATACACCCATGCGTGTGACTCTATAGTCATGTGGACTGCACAGATAAGAAAAAGGAGCAAATGAATAGCTTAGAAGGGAACTGAAACTGGACCATGCTCGGCAGATGTAGGAACAGTTGGTCTAGACCAGGGGCGGACTGACAACTCATGGGGCCCCCGGGCAATAGGGGAGCATGGGGCCCCTGTATCCTTGCCCAAATTCAAAAAAGCCTATGAAAAAGGTACCGGGGGCATCTCATGTGGCCCCCTACTGACCCTGGGCCCAAATGGTCAGTCCGCCCCTGGTCTAGACAATCACAGGCTGCAGCGGGGACACAGACAAGGAGGGAGGGACAGCAGGATCAACCATGTTTTTTGAAATCTACAGAAAAAGAATGCTCTAGTATGAACACAATGTAATATAGTGTGTATTGACAGTTTGTAATGATTTAGGTTTAATGACACTTTAACATCTCTAGATTAAGACTCCGTATCACCAGTGAATGTGAGTAGCTGAGAATACAGTATGAATACATCTTGCTACAAAAGTGGGGGATTCAACCCATCTGCATCCGCTAAATTTACATATCAGTTTAGGTTGTACTTACAAATATTTTTAAATAAAATGCAGTGTACACTTGCATAACTTTACATTACTCACCAGAGTTTGTACTATGGCATGATTAGTGGCATTCATATGAGCATTGAGAGGAAAAGAACATTCTCCATCACAATAAAAGGCTGCATATCCCTCTGGAGCTATTATCCAGTCCTAGAATAAAATTGAAGAATCTTATTTAGAAACTGCTATCTCAGCATTGCAGCAGTCTGTACATTCCTTGGAATAATCTTATAATTTATAATGCAGTAACAATACTGTTGCTAATCTAATGGCCATATTTCCTTATCTTTTTTCAAACTGCAGAGCCATATCCTTTAAAACAGCAATAATTCAATATAGGATCACATTTACATGGTCTAAAATACTTTTACTAATAAGCAAGAAGGCAATTCAATGCAAGACACACATTGATCCCTTACCTGCCATCCCAGGTCACGAAAACTGACATATAGCTCATGCTTTTTACAAGCCTGCTTCTGTTCACTAGTGTTGTAATCTGTAGGTAAACAGAAACAGGTAACTTTCAGTTAAGGTATTCTTCATTATTATGTGCTAATCACAAACTGATATAATGTTGTAAACCTTATATATTGCCAATATTATCATGCACAGGAAATCCATATTTTCATGCTATGTATAAATAGTAAAAGTGATTACAATAAAAGGTTAGAGTCCTGCATCATGGAATGACATTAGGGATTAGTGAATAGCTGAACATACCTGGGTTTGGTTCAAGCAGGGTTTGGTAAATACTGGATAAGTCCATATATTGAATCTGAACCAAATTAAAATCAATAAGAGCTGATTCGTAAAATCAATAATAACCATTTTCTTTGCCATTAGGCTAGGGATTGTTATATTGGCATGGGGGTAGACACTGGCCTGGGGGACATGTATTGCTGCAAAAAAGGACTACAAATCATTGGTTTGTGCCCTCCCTGTACTGAAATTGCTTATTCTGATTTCACTACACTCTGTAAACTTCTCAAAGTGTGCATTAGAAGTGGTAACAAGTCAAAGAGTGCCTGCCTTAGTCACTGACTGAAGGACATCCAGCATTATCCAGCCCTTTCTTTCCCAGCCTTATTATCCCTGGGCCAACTCTTTAATTGATTGAATTTCAGTTCTTTCAGCCATAAAGGCTAATGCTTTCATGTGGGCACTATCACAGCTTGCTTTTCTAAGGAAGCTATGTACAGCACCCAGGTGGCTCCTCAAACCAGCCATGATCCAACTGCATTGCATATAGATGCAGAGACTTATTGATGATGTGACTGAGTCTAAAAAAGGTATAATAAAAACAGGTTTTATTTAATAATGTCATTAGCATGCTGATGAGGGGAGAGGAACCAGGAAAAGCAAAATATTAAACTTCAGATTAAACATCAGCCTGTCTTATGCCCTGAAAACTTGTAAAGTTTGTTTCCACAGATTTAAGTTGTTCATAAATAGTCTAAGTTAGCTATATGAGACAAATTGTATCAGTCTATCATTCTGTCATTTTCACCAAAAAATCACAGATATGACCCTGACCTCAACTTAACAAAGGGACACTGTACCTGAGATGGCTGTCCTATCTCCATTAAACCTTGATTACATACTGGCATTCATGTACCCAAAGACCCTGCCTGACTGCAGTGTTATAAATATAGAGATGCAAAATGTTCTCTATTATTATTCAATACCAAGAGTAGGACGGTGGAAAATGCTCATCCAATCAGGGTTAGTGTCTATATCCTAACATCCAAACGTTCTTTTACCTCTGTGGGATCCTAGCCACCCTTCAAATCCTGTATTATGGCCTTAGACTTTTGCCTCTGCCCCAAGCTCCAGGCCTGTCAAAAAAAAACTTGTGCTGGAAGGTAGCAGCTTTAATGCTACAAGAGATTCAGCACATTGGCAGTTGTAGTCTGATAACAGCTCTGAAAAAATCATATAGTATTTTGTTCTAAATGAGGCAGAAATTAACAGATTTCTTGACAGACACAGAATATTGGATATGTGCACTGAATGAAGACAGTTCCTTTAAGAGGCTGCTCATTTGTCAGTCCTCAGATTCTGAATGGAGACAGACAGTTTTGTCATGTGTGTGGACCTTTCTTCCCCCCAAACACAAGAGTCCCTTGTGCATGCAGCTCTCTCTCTCGCTCTCTTAACTGGCCACTTTATTTGGTACACCTTTTTAGTCCCGGGTTGGACCCCCTTTTGCCTTCAGAAATGCCTTAATTCTTCTTGGCATAGATTTTGTTCGGTGTTTGAAACATTCCTCAGAGATTTTGGTCCATATTGACATGATAGCACCACGCAGTTGCTGCAGAGTTGTCAGCTGCACATCCATGATGCGACTCTCCCATTCCACCACATCCCAAAGGTGCTTTATTGGATTGAGATCTGGTGACTGTGGAGGCCATTGGAGTATAGTGAACTCCTTTTTAATGTTCACAAAACCAGTTAGAGATGATTTGAGCTTTGTTACATGGTGCATTATCCGCCTGGAAGTAGCCATCAGAAGATGGGGACACTGTAGTCATTAAGGGATGGACATGGTCAGCAACAATACTCAGGTAGGCAGTGGTGTGACCAAAGGACGTATTTGTCCCATGATTTTAATTGCCTGTATCATCTGATTAAGAACTTAAAATACTTTTTTTTTTTTTGGTTTGAGTCAAAATATTAGTTCTTATCAACAAATAGATCTAGCTTTTTGCCAATTATTTCATGAAATGGCTTAGTTACAGCAACTGAAGTGTACGAACTTTAAAAACAAAACATTGATTCTTTTGGCGTTCCGTAATCTTATGGTCCTCAAAGGGACAATGCTCAGTTGGTACTAAAGGGCCTAAAGTGTACCAAGAAAATATCCCTCACACCATTACACCTCCACCACCAGCCTGAATCATTGATACAAGGTAGGATGAATCCATGCTTTTATGTTGTGTATGCCAAATTCTGCCCGTACCATCTGAATGTCGCAGCTGAAATGGATACTCATCAGACCAGGCAACATTTTTCCAATCTTCTATTGTCTGATTTTGGTGAGCCTGTGTGAATTTTAGACTTCATTTTCTGTTCTTAGCTGACAGGAGTGGCACCCAGTGTGGTTTTCTACCGCTGTAGCCCATCTGATTCAAGGTCCGATGCATCGTGCATTCAGAGATGATATTCCGCGTGTCGTTCTATCATCTCAACCCAGTCTGCCCATTCTGACCTCTGACATCAACAAGGCATTTTTGTCCACACAACTGCAGTTCACTTGATATTTTATCTTTTTCGGACCATTCTCTGTAAACCCTAGAGATGGTTGTGTGTGAAAATCCCAGTAGATCAGCAGTTTTTGAAATATTCAGACCAGCCTGTCTGGCACCAACAACCATGCAACATTCAAAGACCCTTAAATCCCCTTTCTTCCTCATTCTGATGCTCGAATTCTGATGTTTGAACTTCAGCAAGTCGTCTTCTCCACATCTAGATATATAAATGCATTGAGTTTCTGCCATGTGATTGGCTGATTAGCAATTTGTGTTACCAAGCAATTGAACAGGTGTACCTAGTAAAGAGGCCAGTGAGTGTATATTTGTAAGGCCTATGTAAAATAAAAGATTACTTTACATTTTTTGTTAACACATTTCCTGGTGTTTAATAGGCACTATTAACATAGCCAGGGCCTCTCATCTAATGCTTGGGAAGGCTACCTCGCCAGTACCTTTCTGGGAGATCTTGTTCCTAAAACACAAGATCTAGCGAGATTTCATAAAATCTCATGAGGTCTCAGCTAGAAAAGGCATTTTTTTCCCACTTGTTCATTTGCATGTTACCATAGCATCAAAAAGCAACCATTGGGCAGCACAGTGGCTAAATAGTTAGCACTTCCACTTGGCAGTACTAGGGTTGTTGTTTCAAATCCCAACCACAGCACCACCTGCCTGGAGTTTGCATGTTCTCCCTGCACCTGCGTGGGTTTCCTCCAGATACTCCGGTTTCCTCCCACACTTCAAAAACATGCTGGTAGGTTAATTGGTTCCTGGCTATCTTGGCCCTAGTATGTGTATGTATGAATGTAAGTTAGAGACCTTAGATTGTACGCTCCTTGAGGGTTAGAGACTTATGTGAATGTACAATATATGTAAAGCGCTGCGTAAACTGACGGTGCTATATAAGTACCTGTAATAAATAAAATAATAAATTACTATGGTAACATATAAACATATGGGAGGGGGGGGCAAAAATTCCAGAATGTAAATAATCCTCTTCCCTTACTGAAAATGGCCTATGGGATTGGAGCAGTGAAGATAAAATTTATAAAGTTATTAAAAGAAAAAATAGCATGCATTTTAAAGCAGATATTTTTTATTGCCATTTCACAACATTTCTAATGTACCATTAGTTTAATTTGGACAATTTGGGTGAAGGTATGCTTTAAAAACTGACTACGTCTTCTAAACTGTCACCTTTAGATTTACCAACATCTATTTATTGCAAGCTGATTGCCTAAATAATGCATTCAATTACTACTCAATCTAATCTAATGAGGTCTTCCACTACATAGCTGCTGATAAATCTAAAAGAAATTGCAACATGGTTTGCCAGTTTTAGTATTACCAATGACTACATAGTATGAGGAATAGGATAAAAGCTAAATGGATTGTTTGTTTAGGTAGATCCTTACACTAGTAACTTTACAGAGATTTTACAATCAGACAATAAACTATGTGGGCGGTATAATTGGAACACACAGGCACAGTTCATATAGTAAATCTGTAAACAATACAGTCAAAATCATGCTCCCGTGCTGAGGTGCCGTATGAAATGTGTTCAAAAGGTAGATTTGCATTGATATACATGTTTTTGGAATATGCCAACAAAAGAATTTGGGAATAAATCAACTATGGCATACAAAGTACCAGTAACCTAATTTTGCCAATCTAGGTAGAATAATAAAATTTACAGTTTAACAGCTTTCCAAGCTCCTCACATAGAAGTAAGGTGGCAAGGCGGACTTTCTGTACTGTATCACGTATCTAATAAGTGATGCAGCTCCTCTGGGGGGGGAGGCACATGTGCTCTACCCCTGCTGTGCTGTGATTAGTTATAGCACAAGCCGATTAGTGGGTGACCGGAACCCACTAATCAACGAATTGGAGAGGACAGAGCTCTGTGATTGTAAACAACACAGAGCTCTGCCCTGACAGTACACAGTACACACAGTAGCGCTATATAAATACTGTATAATATAATAATAATCATCCTTTTCTATGGGACACCATCAACAAAATACTCCCACAAATGCAGGCCATTGATTGCAAACAAGATTTGTTAATTTGCACAATCAAGAAAGTAATTTTCCTAACAAATTAATTCAAGACCATTTTGCAAAAATGAATACACTCCAATGAAAGTCTTAGGAGCAAAGATACATTTTAGACAACAAAATCCTAATTAGCAAGGATTCAACTACAGGTGAGCCTAATTATTCATTAAACAGGTGTCCAGCAGACAGTTGACTATAAAAGGGCATTACTTAACAAAGAAAACCCCTTTCTATTTCATACTGTCAGCAATGGCACCACATGGAGGAGAAATATCACAAGGCCTGAGAAAGAAAATAATTTCTTGACACAAGAAAGATGAAGGCTACAAGAAGATCAGCAAACCTTTACTTACCAGTCAGAATACTGTAGCAAAAGTGATGCAAAAATTTAACAAAGATGGTACTGCAACCTTCTCACAGAGACGTCCAGGCCATTCAGAGAGGTTAACACCTCGACAAGAGCGTCTTCTGATGTGAAGGGTTGAAGAAAATCACCCTACAAGTTCACTGCAGTTAGATAAAGAAGTAGAAAGCCAAGCTGGGGTGATTGTTTCCCGTGACACAATACGGCATACACTGCAGAGGAATGGCATGCATGGGTAATATTCATGAAGGAAGCCTCTCCTAAAGCCCATGCACAAAAAAGTCCATCTAGAATTTTCCAGGGCCCATGCTGAAAAAGAAGAAGTCTACTGGGACTCTATACTCTGGAGTGATAAGATCAAGATAAATGTTTTTGGAACTGATGGCTTCAAAACTGTATGGCATCATAAAGGTGAGGAGCACAAAGAAAAATGCATGGTGCATACAGTGAAGCATGGTGGTGGCAGTGACCTTGCATGAGTGCTGCTGCATGAGTGCTGCTGGTGTCGGGGAGCTGCATTTCATTGATGGTATCATGAATTCACAGATGTACTGCTCTATATTGAAAAAGAAGATGCTACCATCACTCCGTGCCCTTCATCGTCGTGCACTTTTCCAACATGACAATGATCTAAAACACACATCTAAGGCTACTGTTGCATTTCTGAAGGATAACAGGGTGAAAGAGATTCAGTGGCCAAGTATGTCTCCTGATCTGAACCCAATTGAACACCTATGGGGAATTCTGAAGAGACAAGTTGAGCATCACTCTCCACCCAGCATCCAGGCTCTAAAAGAGGTCGTTCTTGAAGAAAAAGATAGATGTTGCAGCACGCCACCAACTTGTTCATTCCATGCCTAGAAGACTTGGTGCTGCTCTTACAAATCATGGAGGTCATACAAAATACTAGATGTAGCAGTTTTTGTTGTGGGGTGTATTCATTTTTGCATCAACTAATTTTAGTAAAATTCGAGATTTTGTAATCTAAGTTATATTATTAAAGTGGTAGTAAACTCTTTTTTAAAATTTTACCTACAGGTAAGCTTATAATAAAGCTTACCTGTAGGTAGAATGAACATTCTCTCTTTTTTATAAGCCGAAGCATGTGCTCTGAAGGAACGGCATATCTGTGCCATTCCTTCAGAGCAGTTCTGTATAGAAACCAATCTGTTTCCAGTTTTTGTTGTCAAAGCTTAAGTGAACAAGCTAAATTTAAAAGCTGATGGGCTACCATGCACAGCTGTACCAGATACTGAGTTATCTAGTTTTAGTACATCTCCCCTATAGGATGTATTTTTTTCATCTTTGCATGAATAAAATAGGAACAAAATTATTTTAGAAATGTACATGACGTGTCTTTTTATGGAACCTACAAATGTCCTTAATGTACAGTACATGTTCGCCAACAGTTATGTTCAGATGTTGCTGACAACTAATTTTCTGTTGGTACCCAAACACACACAAAATACTTTTACTGAGTTCAGCTCTTCAAATAAATGCCAAAATTTGTTGTTTGCCAATTCAGATTTGCTTAGAGATTTAATTTACTTAAACGTTTTGTTTCTTACCTGTAATACTAGGCATTTTTGATGCATCTTGCTGTGATGAAGATTTGTTCTTGTCTTGCTTTTTCCTTTTTGTGTTTGCAGCCCTAACTGAGCGCAGCAAAACCTCACTTGCTTTAAAGAAAGCTACTAGAAATGGCTGCTTTGACTGGGGTCCATGTCTCCCAACAAGGCCAACTGACTTAACATTGACACTCCGGCCTGAAAAATAAAAAAAAATCCCAAAATTTTGGTCTAGCAATCCTTTGCATATCAATCAATTGTGTACAAAATTGAGCAAGCCAGGAAGTTTTGACTATAAGTATTGCAACTGAAAATGTTAATGTCAACTGTTGGTGTTGTTGTTATTATTATCAATAAAAGTATGCCTGTTTACTGAATGGTGGAAAATACAAAATTAAGAAAGCAATTTATACTATGGCAAATCACAGCAAATTTCAAATTGTGGGCTGATTGGTAACAGATGACAACCGCTGATCAGTGAAGGAGAGAAGGTCATATTTATAGTGTATCTAAAGCCAAAACCTTTTCTGATATTTTTGTACATAGGGGTTAGAATTTATTATCAGGTTTGTATCGCTATCTTTGGCTCCAGAGGTTAGATTCACACACCCTATTCATATTGATGACCAATGTCACTGGGGCTAAAAGTAACAGAAAATGGAAAAAAAAATGTTATTGTCACCAGAACAAGAATAGAGGAGAAATCTTCAAATTGGGGCATTTATTCTGGTGTCAACTGTCCAAGGTGCAATTTCCCTCACTTTGGAGAGTTTCTCCTCATTTCCTGTTGTGTCAAAAGACAGGAAACAAAAGGTATCTTCCCTAACATAGAGGCAAGGAAAAAAAAAAAAACAGGTGTTTTAACCTAGCTTGTTTGTAGCTCATTGGGCCATCTACTAGGTCTATTAGCCAAATTAGGCTTCCTGCTTCCTTGCCTGCCCAAGCCCCTGGAATCACAATTGATGTCATCTATGATCCTATTTGGTTTGTTTAAGCACAAAAACTAGTTAGGGACCTGTCATGTGCCATAAAGGTTTGATGCCTGTGTTTTATTTATTTTTTACATTATTGAGGATGAATAAGAATGCATATTCATTCCTTCTAGGGGAAGGAGTGGATTTCTCTGGATGGTACTCATTCTCCTGGGGGAAGCAGATAACTAGAGGCTCCCCCATGCAAAAACCCCTATTCCCTTTTGCAGAACAGGATGTGAGGGATAAGGTTCTTTTCCTCTCTACGATGGAGACAAGGTGCCTTGCAAATTAGGGAGACTCTGAAGTCTTTCATGCAAGGTACTTTCCTAATGCTTCGGGTGCTGGGGTCTACCTTAAACTTTATACCAGTCCCTTCTCCAGGCATGCAGCCTGGAAGGCCAGGAAACAGAAAGATGCTATCAAGTGCACCCCTTCAACCGTTCCTAAACCATATACAGTTGTGTCCAAAATTATTCAACCCCCACTGAAATTGAGTGTTTTGGCCAGTTTGACATTGCTTTTGATCATTCAGTCATCTTGCTTACATTTACATTAAAGAGGCACTTGTAGGTCAGACAAATATAACATAACAGTTATAATGAAATAACCACAAATGTCTTTTCTGTGCTCACAGCATTATCAGTTTTATTCAACCCCCAAGTGACATTCAATCTTAGTACTTAGTACAGCATCCTTTTACAGTTATAACAGCTTTTAAACGTGAAGCATAGCTTGACACAAGTGTCTTGCAGCGATCTACGGGTATCTTCGCCCATTCTTCATGGGCAAAGGCCTCCAGTTCAGTCACATTCTTAGGCTTGCGCACTGCAACTGCTTTCTTTAAGTCCCACCAGAGGTTCTCAATCGGATTTAAGTCTGGTGACTGCGATGGCCACTCCAAAATGTTCCAGCCTTTCCTCTGCAACCATGCTCTAGTGGACTTGGAGGTATGCTTGGGATCATTGTCCTGTTGAAAGGTCCAACGTCTCCCAAGCCTCAGGTGTGTGACGGACTGCATCACGTTTCCATCCAATATCTCCTGGTACTGAAGAGAATTCATGGTACCTTGCACACGCTGAAGCTTCCCTGTACCTGCAGAAGCAAAACAGCCCCAAAGCATGATTGACCCTCCACCATGCTTCACAGTAGGCAAGGTGTTCTTTTCATCATAGGCCTTGTTCTTCCTCCTCCAAACATAGCGTTGATCCATGGGCCCAAACAGTTCTAATTTTGTTTCATCAGTCCACAGAACACTATCCCACAACTTTTGTGGTTTGTCCACATGGCTTTTGGCATACTGCAGTCGACTCTTCTTATTCTTTGGAGACAGCAAGGGGGTACGCCTGGGAGTTCTGGCACGGAGGCCTTCATTACGCAGTGTGCGTCTTATTGTCTGGGCTGAAACTTCTGTACCCACATCTGACAAATCTTTTCTCAGTTCCTCAGCAGTCACACGGGGACTTCTCTCCACTCTACGCTTCAGGTAGCGCACAGCAGTCGAAGTCAGCATCTTCTTTCTGCCACGACCAGGTAGCGTTTCAACAGTGCCCTTTGCCTTGAATTTGCGAATGATGCTTCCTAAGGTGTCTCTTGGTATGTTTAACATCTTTGCAATCTTCTTATAGCCATTGCCCTTCCTGTGAAGAGAAATCACCTCTTCTCTTGTCTTCCTGGACCATTCTCTTGCCTTCACCATGTTTGTAACCACACCAGTAAATGTCTAGAAGGAGCTGAGTATCACAGTCATTTTAAAGCTGCCTAATTGGTGCTTATTATGCTTGATTGCTGCTCGGTGACATCCACAGGTGTTTTCAATACCTGATGGAAAGCACCTGTATGAACCTCTGTTCTTCAGAGTGGTAGTCTTTAAGGGGTTGAATAATTGTGGCAATGAAGAAACCACATAAGAACCATTTACTACTGTATTACATAAACAATTGATGTCATTTTAGTTGCATTTGGGTAGTTACAACGTCCTTGTAGGATTTGATTCTGAATACAATTCCAAATGTACACTATAGTCCCTAAACCCCTTTACAGCATTGGGGGTTGAATAATTTTGGACACAACTGTACAGTATAGCCATACTGCGGATATTACAATCAAAACTGCTTTCTTCTACAGCTATTCCCCTGCTACAGATATTCTACAGTTATTCCCCTGCATTTCACAATAATTTTATTTCCATGATAATTTTATTTTCAAGATAATGCTACTTGACATACTGCAAAGTCTGTAAAAGACTGGTTTTCATCATATCTTATAAATATTATTAATTGGCCAAGAAAAATCCAGAACCTTAAATCCATTTAAATGTCTGGACAAAGCTAAAGTGTGGTGTTGGAAAGGAAAGACCAAGAAACAAATAAGAACTCATGGATTTTATAATAAAGTGCTGGAATCAAATTATTACACCAATGTAATTATTACACCAGCAAGCTGCAAAGCTGTTATTACTTTTAAAGGCTATCCAACCAGAAATTTAGATTTTTATACATAAAATCATGAATCATTCCTGCAGCATACAGTACAAGCTCTCTTTCTCTCTCACTTTAGTCCAACTTAAAATGAGCAGTTCAAGGACGCATGAACTTCCTAGACACTGTGTGGTTGATTTAATAAAGTAAAAAGACTGTGCACTTTGCTGTTTTTTTAATTTTCCTTGCACGTGATTGAGTATTCTTTACAAAGTCAAGCTTCAGCACATTTACCAGGGGCAAGTTTGCCATGAGGCAAACAAGGCATTTGCTTTGGGTAGCGCTGCCGCTTGAAAGAAGGGCCCCCCGGAAGATGTGAAAGAAGATGGGACCAGGGGTGTCAGAGCCAGCCGCAAGTGTGTATGGCTGCCCCATACAGGAGCTCTGAAGGGGATTAAGCATCTCACAGTGGTGCCTCTGCATTCATCCACCCGAGCTCTGATGGCACTTCATCAGCAGCTGCCAGCAATGTCAAAGATCACATCTACCTGCTGGCAGCCGGGTCCAGCACAGCCTAAATGGCTGACAGATTTCTTCCCAGAAGCAAGCAAGATGGTGGTCCAGGATGGAGAAGAGGAAGACATCATGGCCCCCCCCCCCTCCTGTATTGCACAGGACAGAGCCTCCACTTCTCAAAGCCCTGAGCATCTAACACCTTTACCGCAGAGAGCAGATAAGGTCTCCCAGGAAAAGAACAGCTATTTTCCCTGCTGCATCACCTCTTTCTAAAGTAAAAGCAGTTTGCTACTGCAGATGAATTCACCTACCGCTCCTGCCACCAGATCCTGACATCATCTGGAGGAGACGCTGCTGGACAGGTAAGGGGGGGAATGGTGCTTCCCCAATCCTGTCACACTGCCCCCCCGGTCACGCTGCCTCCATTATGATTCACCCATGTCACCCTTCCCTGCTCCTCTCCCGCTGCCCCCCACCTGTCCCATTGCCCCCCGTCATTCTGCCCCCTCCTGTTCCACTGTCCCCCACCTGTCCTGCTGCCCTGCTCCTGTTCTGCTGCCCCCCCACCATCCCCCACCCCATCCCCTTGTCCTGCTGCCCCCCTCCTGTCATGCTGCTCCCCTCCTGTCATGCTGCTCCCAATCACGCTGCCCCCCTCCTGTCCTAAAGGGGTGGATCTTAAACAGGAAGGGGTGGGACAGATTTAGATGGGGCACCCGATTTTAGTCTTGCCTAGGGCAGCACAAAACCAAAATACACCACTGACATTTACTAAGCTCTGGAGAAACTGCACTTGCAAAGTGCACAATCTATTTACCTTTAGTAAAGCAACCCCCAAAAGTATCCATGACAAGCTGCACACCTCAATATACAGCAAACCCACTGACTGATGTAACTATCTTCACAGTTTCAGCTTTCCCCCCAACACATCAAACAGGTCATCATACTTAGCCAGGTCACTAAATACTACTGCCTACGCTCTTATCCAGAAGACAGACATAGAAATACAGTATAAGAGTACTAACAGAATATTTCCGAAACAAAGGCTACAACAACAAATTCACCAGTACTAGCATAAACTCTGCCTTGAAAATCCAAAGAGAAATATTCTACATTACAAAAAGAGAAAACAAATAAAGCAAATAGCCAAGTGTCTTTAGTAACCACATACAATCCAATGATAAAAAAGAAAAGAAAGATAATAAATAAATTCCAACCCATAATAAGAGTTGATGAATGGTTGAAAGGGTTATTTCAACAACCCTTAATGTTGACCTTAAGGCCCCTTTTGTGTGAATGTTCCGATTGGGTCCGCCTGTCTCTTTTCAGGCGGAACCGATTGAAACCTTCATTCTCCTCTATGGAGCAGCAATTTTAAACAGACATGTGTCAGTTTACACCTGCTGATATCCAATCCCATTTGATCTACTAAAAATAGACAGATGGGGATCCCCATGGTTTTCCCCTTCTGTCCAGCAGATTGGATGGCAGTTGGGTATAAATGAACAGGTGGTCCATTTACATCCAACTGTCCATAGAGGTGATTGGGCTGTGTCAGTGGATAGATCCCCTGCTGAGTCTGCTCCTTGTGAAAGGGGTCTGAGACAGCCAACTAGCCTCAGAAATAAATCAATCAGCAGGAAACTTAATTCTAATTACAGGCACACAAACCAACAGAACAAATACAATACAATAAATGCTGCAAACTGTGCAGCCACATCAATCCATTAAAAAGTGTCACATGCACAAAAAGGAACCTTTAATATTACTGGATCATGCAGTTGCAAATCCAGTAATGTGGTGCATCTTATTCAATGCAGGAAGTACAAGCATGCATGTTACATTGGTGGGGCAGGACAGAAATTACAGAAAAAACTAATCTTCATAGACACACCATAAAAGAACATATAGAGGATGATGACTGCATGCCTATAGGACATCATTTCTCACAACCAGACCATTCTGTAGATGACATTATCTGACTTTCTCAGTTTAATTACCATGTGGTGTATGTTTTTTTTTTTTAGAGATTGTTGTTAGCATTTAGTTAGTGTCTCATGTGTCAGTATTGTTTGAACCTTAAAAGAAGGAGGCATACCCCAAAAGCATGCCTTGAACATTTATCTGTTAGTGCAAACAAAAAAAGTGTTACAGACTGTACTCAATTGTGTAGTTAGCCAAAAATACTATATTTTACTGTTGGTGCTATATAAATTCTGTATAATAATAATAATTTGACATTTTACATTAATTATGTCACCTTACTTGCACAAATGACAGATTTTTTTCTTTCAAATAAACCTGCTCTTTTTTGACAGCTCAAATAACTTTTGTGTGTCTACAAGAAATGCAGACAGTGTAATGTGAAGCTATGCAGCTGTTCAACAGGAGGCAGAGACAGAGGTCTTTAAAAACTGTCAGTACTTGGAGAAAGATAGGTGCCAACCTAGGCAATATCAGTGTATTTATAGCTATTTTAAAATAAAACTGAAATTTATTTTTCAATATTTTAGGCCATCACTATGTAGATACAGTGGAAAATAACTCTATGGTCTATTATTGGGCATCTGCATCCCAAATGTGAAAATATATTAAACAAAATCCTAGGAGAGGACAGGCCAACAAGCAATCATGAATGTAAGCTTTAAACAAATAACTATAAAATTTTGCTTTAAAATAAAAAAAAAATACAATGGCTCCATGCCAGAGTCTATATTTCCCAGAAAAAGACTATCACTGGTACAAATGAGAAAGGCAGTTTGATTTGTGCTTACAACAGTTTTCCTTCTACTTTCACTGTAACAAATGTATTAATTCAGCTCAGACTTCCTCCTTCTGGCAGCCTTATTGCTGTAAAAAGAGAAATTAAGGGATCAAGCCAAATACCATACCTTGAAGTGACCCACTTTTGTACATAAACAGTTATACAACTTGTTTTTTCAGGTGTTTAGTACTTGAAATTGGTTTAAGATGTTTCTAATGACACAATAATGTGAGTTTAGTAACTTTTGTTATTTTATATGAGACTCTTTTGGTATTTTTCTGATACAGGATAGCATTCTGTGTCAACAGCATTGGCATGCACATTTTTACTAAGGTAATCAAGTATACCTGTTAAAACCACTTTATATAAATGTAATATTTAGATTTGTGTTTCAGATATGTCAAGATAATTGAATACATACATTCAAAAAATATAGATGAATTTTAGGCATGGTATACTTATTTAAGGTACTTATATAGTGCTGTCAATTTACGCAGCGCTTTACATATATATTGTACATTCACATCAGTCCCTAACCTTCAAGGGGTGTACAATCTAAGGTCCCTAACTTACATTCATACATACACATACTAGGGACAATTTAGATAGGAGCCAATTAACCTACCAGCATGTCTTTGGAGTGTGGGCAGAAACCAGAGTACCTGGAAAAAACCCACACTGGCACAGGGAGAACATGCCAAATTCAAGCAGGTGGTGCCATGGTTGGGATTTGAACCAATTACCCTAGTACTGCCAGGCAGAACTGCTAACCATTTAGCCACTTTATACATAGTTACATTGGTCCAGTGTGGACCAATGTAACTACAGTATGTATACACCATACCTGGCCAATGCCCCTGAAAGATGGAAAGCAATGAAGTAGACACCACTACACCAGTGATCTCCACTTCCTTCTGGGGGCCCTTGTGAGCGGCTGGCCTGCTGCATTGTGAACACCAGGAGGTAGGCTGAGTAGCACAGGCTTTGCATTTTCTGAATAGATGCAAAGAATTCTCTGACTGGGCGAGCTGAAGAACATTCTCTGGATGGTGCCAATGCTGGGCAGCTGACCTCCTGTTTTCACAATGCATCAGGCTGGTTGCTCAGCACAGGGCCCAGAAGCTAGTGGAGATCACCAATACTGAAAGCACAGCTGTTGAATATTTTTTTCCGCATGAGACAGTAGGTGGCATAAACACAAACCTTGTAGATTACCTTGATACAATATTATAAACATATAAAAAATCATGTAAACTAGAAATGTTCTGCCAATTCTCATTTTATATCTTTCTAGGGACTATTGATTAGATATCTAATAGCTTCTCTGACATGTTTAGGGCTTGATGGGCAAAGTAGTGATGAAAAACATTTGAAAAAAAAAAGCTGACAGAAAAGCATGATGGTATTACTGAGCTGAGGACAGCAAGAAAACATCATTCTTGTGTTGCTGTTAGGTATCAAGTCAGATTTGTATTTTAGTTCTATTTTCCTTTTTTACCTGGCAACATACTTGCATGAGGAAGACAGTATTTGTACAAACTTGTACATACTGTATAACTGAATATTTATTTTCTTCAAAGTGCTACTAAAGACATTTTAAACAGTAATAAACATGGTATATTCACCTGCTTTGTGCAATGGTATTGCACAGAGTGGCCTCAAATGTTCTCTTCTAAGGTCCCTCGCTGGCAGTCTTGGCTTCTCCTTTTCTCTATGTGCCCCCAAAGCAAGCTGCTTGCTATGGGAGCACACAGTGTGTGTTCACTCCTGATCTGTGTGCGTCTGTAGAGCCGCGCTCCATAGACATACACAGTGCAGCTTGGCCCTGCCTCCCAAAGGACCCCCGCCAGCTTCCTCTTCACAGTATATCATCGAAAGCAGCAAGAGGCAATGACTCCTACTGTTGCCCGAATCCCTGTGTTAAGAGGAAGTGAGGACAGAAGAGATTCAGCCATGCACAGGGCTGTATCAATCGGGGGCTCAGGTATTTAGGGAGGTGAAGGAGGACAGAAAGCTGTAAAACATTTTACCTTAATGCAGGGAATGCACTAAGGTTCAAAAAGTTTGGGCTTTAGAACCACTTTAATGTTGCCTTCACTGTTCGTACAGCTTATTATTGCTTCTGAATTTTTTTAACTTGCAATATTAGCTTAGAGTTCCATAAAAAAAAATTGAACTTATAAGTATCAAAATTTCACTTAAGCTACATTGAGTCATCTGAATATACAGATGAAAAAAATCTTACTTAGGGAGAGATCAATATATTCACACTTGCCATAGCACTGTCACACAAAGCACCCAAAGGGAAGGTTACAGCCCTTATAATTTATTCTGCTAATTCCTGTCCCTCCATCAGCCAAGAGCCACTTTTTCCATTTGGATAGCAGTACTTTTGCATCCAGCTACTCTCTCCCTTGCTGCAGCTGTTGGAAACCCAATATTCTAACAGCAGTGTTCTCCTGTGCTGCCAGTGCTTCCCACACACTCTCCCTCTTACAAACTGACTGACGCTGCCCAGATTTCTGTCTTGTTGTTTCCAAAGCTCATAACTTGTACTCCATAGCTACCCAGAGTGGTCAAAAATGTCAAGCTCTGTAAAAAGTTCCATAGACTTTTCAAACCCTGAACCTAGCTCCCAGTAGCTAGGAAATCAGTCCTGTAAGACTCTGGTGCCTTTCCTCTAAGAAAATGTAAACACATGTTTAAACCCTCAGAGAGACCACCATTGCACCACAACTGAAATTATGGAAAAAAATATTTTTATGAACAATCTTGTATCTTTTGTGTGTGCTGCATACACCCAAACCACACTAAAGTAAACATTGATTATGTAGCATGCCCTTTTATTCCCCTACTGTTGCTACCCCATTACTTAACAACAGCCAGCTCTAACCACTGCTATCAAAAAAGGATCTTCCGATTGGTGTTCATAAACACTGTTCTGATGCTGATTCATATATACAAAGTAATGTTACTTTGCATTTACACTGTTTCATTCAAGTGAAGATCAAAGGCGTGTGCTTTGATTTGCATATAATGGTAATTTTAGGGTATCTATGGTCACAATTAAAATCATATTTTCATTTCCACATTGTAGTTCAGTTAATTGTAGCCCACTCCTATTAATCTAAAATGTCTTGAAGTGTGTGTGATGAACTAGGAGCACAGAGAGAGAGAGCACACGGAGGCAGATCACACAAAACCCCACAAGCTGGCGTTTATAAGGAGACTGGGGTGTACAGGAGGTCTGGCACTGGGACTTGGCACCAGTAATCTGTACACAGCGTAGCAATGGGCACAATACAAATAAACAGTTCATGTGGCGTTAATGAGAATACAGATAAACAGTCCATGGAGTAGCAATGAAGACATCATGGATGAACAGTTCATTGAGTATCAATGGACTCAGCAAGGGAAAGTGATCCTCCAAGAGGAAAGAGGACATGGTGAGATAGGAACAGTCCATGGGGCATTGAGAGAGCATGGCAACTGGTGGTGATCATCCGGACAGCAGAATAACACAGGGAGGGTTAATCCTTCATGAAGGGGGGGAGGGGTTGGCACAACCAAAAAGGAAACAGTCCTCAGGTTGACAGAAAGACACAGCAGTGGTTAAGTCCAGAAAACAGAGCAGAGATTTAGGCAGATAAGAGTATGAGACATCAGGGGTTACATCCAGCAGACAAGGCCAAGATCTGGGCAGAGCAGGGCTTGGCCCAGCAGGGGTTAAGTCCAGCAAACAGAGCAGAGATCTGATCAGAGCAGGGTTTGACACAGAAAACAGTGAGTGTCCATGGAGAGAAAATATGGCACAGCAACATGCAAACAGTTCACAGAGCAATAATAGGCATGACAAGGGTAGGGATCCTCTTGATGGTGATAGGGCACAGCAAGGGTTAAGCATCCATGGAGAAGAAATACAGCACAGTAACAGGGAAACAGTCTACAGGGCCACAACAGGCATGGCAAGGGCCAGGGATCCTTCAAGCAGTAATAGGCACCACCATGGTTAACAGTCCATCAAGAGGGATACAACACAGCACAAGGGAGACAGGTCCAGGGGTTGCAATCTGGTTACCCAACAAGGGTGGATAGTGAGAGGCATGGCAAGAGCTAAGTTCAGCACACAGGGCAGTAATCCAGGCAGAGCAGGGCTTGGCACAGCAGGGGTTAAGTGCAGCACACAAAGCAGAGATCCAGGCACAGCAAGTGTTAGGTGACTCACCAACCAACAGCAACTTCATCTCAAGAGCTCTAGCTAGGGTGGCAGTGAAAGGCAGTCCAGAGGAGGTCCATCACAGGCTCCAGGGTCCTAAGAGGGACGTGTGTCCTAGCAGTGGCTTCAGAACCACAAAGGCAGTTGTGAGAGGAGTAGAAACATGACAAGGAGAAATAATCCACGAAATAGCAATGTGGAACCACAAGGGGAAATGGTCTACAGGACAGTAAGTACAGTTAATATGGAACTGCAACTCCCAGCAGACACAATGTTAAGAAAGTAGCACACAGTCTATGTGGGGGGCTATCTGTCTCAGCAGTTCCATGTATCTTCTAGTGAGACCTGCAGCCATTGCAGGGGTAAACTCAGAAAAGTCAGACCCTTTTCTGCCAGCCTAGGAATATTATCTTGTACTTTGAATTCAGCCAAGACCTAAGTACTAAATGGCCGGAGTCGATGTATCTGGTTTATTCATGTACAGGATACAACAATGTCTGTGCTACCTGCTGCAATCAGCCTCATCTCCTACCACCTGGAGGGCACAGGTACTCATAGATCAATAACGCAGATAAGCTGACTGCTTTACACACTATTAGAGGTGGTTGATTTCACAAAAATATATATGTATATATTTCTGACCCCCACTACAGTGTGTAAACGTGCTTTGTGAAGCTCCCAACCCATTTACTTTTTTTAATTCTATGACACATTTTCACTATCTACTGCTGTGTGACAGAATCCACAGAGTCTGCCTTCTGAAGTATAGAGAAGCTGAGGATAGGAAAGTCAGTAGGTGGCGTCAGTACAGGAATCACAGTGTGCAAGCAGCAAGGTACCACAGGATGGGCAACACAGTGGCTAAATGGTTGGCACTTCCACTTAGCAGCGCTAGGGTCATTGGTATAAATCCCAACCACTGCACCACCTGCCTGGAGTTTGCATGTTCTCCCTGTGCCTGCGCGGGTTTTCTCTGAGTACTCCCACACTCCAAAGACATGTTGGTAGGTTAATGTCTAAATTTGCCCTAGTATGTGTATGTATAAATGTGAATTAGACCTTACATTGTACACCCCTTGAGGGTTAGGGACTGATGTGAATGTACAATATATATGTAAAGTACTGCATAAATTAATGGTGTTATATACAGTAAGTACCTGAAATAAATCAATATGTAGTCCTTACAAACAGAAGAGGAGAGGCTGCAAACCGTGCATGGAATTCAGGATGTTGTGGAAAAAAAATGGCCGACTGATAGGCAGAGCTCACAATATAAATATTTTTTTTTCCGAATGCGCTTATATTGGATTGTCAAAAATAACTACTATATTGCTACTAGTATAGAATAAAATGAAAATGTATTTTGTGACTATACAACTCTTTTAAAGCAAGTTTACAAAACAACGTTTTTAAAAATGAAGTTTCCTTCTTTTTAATCCTTTATTAACCCTTAGATAACCATACGTATCCCTAATTAACACCTCCTCCATCTCCCTTTAGCTGTAATTTTCCTACTATTCTTTTAGGTTTGGGATGTATAGTTTTATATATAGGCCTAGAATGTATATAGAGCTTTATAATGGATCTGATTTAACTAAATCAGTTTGCTCAGTATTACTCTTGAGCCAGTGTCTTGAATTCCTTTGCTTTACAGAAAGAGGTTAGCAGGGATTTAAAAATGGAATAAAATAAATTTTACAATGTTCTAATGCAGTTTTAATGTTGAACAGTGTTCTAATAAAAACAGCATCTCGTATTTATTATTTTTTAAATGCAATAGAATTATGCTATTTTAATTATGAAATGTATGAATGTATAATAAAAGGAACTCTCAAAATTTTAATTAAATAACACGCAGACCATACGCATGAAATGTATTTATACCCAAAGGAACTCTTAGCCAACTGTTCTTCTCAACTACCTTTGCAGCAGTTTTGTGATTTACTGTATAAATTGTATTATATCCTTTATATTTTTAAATACCATATTATTTAAAAAATAAACATTTTTATCCAAAAAGCTATTTTCTACACATGCAGTTCTTTAGTAAGGCATGCAATGCTATAGTAGACTACTGTGTTTATTTTGTGCACTAAATTACTAACACAGTGTGGCTGATATTTAGAAGTGCAACCAAGGAAAAATTAAACAGTAACCACTAACAATCAGCCAATATATATCTTTCTTTAACTATCCTTCAGTTTGAAAATGACAGCTGGAATTTTGTAGTATTTGTCACTTTTTATCCAGTTATTACAACTGACTCAAGTTAAAGTACTGTATATTTAAAACCAACATGTTTTTTCATTTTGAATAGAGTAGGGGAGAGTTGAAATGTTTTTTTTTGGCCTCTGTGTCCCATTAGGGAGATTTGCCTTCACTTCCTGTCCTGTAGACTCAATAGGAAGTGACAGGTTATCTTTTTCATTTGTGGGGAATCCCTTAGGTGTCACAGGAACAAGTGTCCCTATTGGAAGATTTCCTCTCTATTCCTTTTCTGGTAGCATTTCAAAATTTTGGAAGTAGTTTTTCATTTAATTGGGACAATCAACAAGAGTAAATCTCATTAAGAAGGATATAGACAGCAATAAAAACCTGACAGTAGTCCTAACCCCTTACCACTCTATCCCTATTGCTTTTTTAGAACACAGCGTTAACAGTTTGCTCTTCTATGTTAACAGCGTTTCTTCAATACCTTGCTGATTGAAGAGTTCTTCAAGTCAAGTTAGGCTATATCACTAGAAAACAATAGATTTGCTTAAAAGGCATACTCCAATCAATCAGAATGCAATTCTAACTGTAAGATTCTTTTATTTGCCTTAAGACATAGAAGACCCAGATGTTTTTCTTTTATAGAGCACATGATTGCCAAGTTCTCAAACTAAAGGTGGTGATGACAACTCCTAAATAGAAACCATGAGGAGCTAAAGGGCTGCAGGCCAATTTTTGAGGACGGGCCCAAGAACAACACCTTTAACTCTTTTTTTTGTGTTAAGGGACAGCTATAAAATACTGGCTGCTGCCAAAGTGAATGTTTGCAATTATCAAAGGGTCTATTTGACAACACGTTGCCAGATATTTTTTGGCAATATAAATTTTAATGGCATACAGAAAACATCAAGAGTGCTCAAACACACGTCCTAAACACATTGTAACATCAGATATGAGTAACTGTACATTGTACTACATGCTGTTTCATATGACCACGCAAAACATAAGCATTTGAAAATTAAGATTTCAGGTAAAATGTAAAGTACATGTAAATAAATTGCAGGTTTAGTACAACAAGAACCTGAAAAAAGAATGAAAGAGTCAGTCCACTCAAAACTCATTTCTTGCTTGATCTCTAATCTCTTTAATTTCATGGGTAAGCCATGGGTATAACATTAATACAACCTAAATTTCTGAAACCTCTAAATGATAAGTGAACAAACGTAAAAAAAACTCAATAAATCCAGAGAGGTAAAATAATCCAGAATAAGCCTGAAAATTCAAAATCCTAAACTCGTATGGCATCATGCAAACTTTTAAAGGCAACTCCTATGATATACATAACTGTGCCAAGGCTCAGCAAGTGTACAAACCTGTTTTGCTTGTACCAATATTGTTTTTTTAACTGCTTAAAAGTGCTAGCTTGAGTTTGGCTTTATTTTGTTTGTCAGCTTCATATACATCTAAGACTACCTTATCCTTCTACCGTGTCTAAGGAAGTGGAAAATAATAGAAATAATAGACCTACTGACAGAATCAATAGGGTTCAATAGGTTATAAAACTATACTTTATAAGAAGGCAAAGAAAAATAAAAGCTGCTGTGGCAATTCTAGTGGCAGACAAATGTTTGTTAATTAGCATTTTGACTTGAAAGTCCTCACAGTAATGTGAGCAAAAAAGACTTCTAAAAAGGACATTTGTACAGGACTGGATGTACATCACGGTGCTAATACTGTTTCCACATGGAATTCCTCTATTCTTGAATGATACATTCACAATATACATTAGTAAGACTCCAGAAAGAGAGATACATCATTTTACCCCTGTACAAATCATTAGTGAGACCTCATCTGGAATATGCAGTTCAGTTTTGGGCAGAAATTCACAAAAAGGATATTGAGGAACTGGAGAAAGTGCAGAGAAGGGCAACCAAACTGATATGAGGCATGGAGGAGCTCAGCTATGAGGAAATCTTATTGGAACTGAGTTTATTCTCTCTTGAGAAGAGGAGATTAAGGGGGGATATATACTCAACATGTATAAATACATCAGTGGCTCATATAGTGAACTCGGTGTAGAGTTTTTCACCCCAAGGTCTTCACAGAGGACAAGGGGGCACTCTTTACGTCTGGAGGAAAAGAAATTTAATCTCCAAACATGGAAAGGCTTCTTCACAGTGAGAGCTGTGAAAATGTGCAATAGACTCCCTGAAGAGCTGGTTCTGGCAAGCTCCGTAGATTGTAGGGATGCACCGATACTGTTTTTTTATAGGTGAATACGAGTACCGATACTCTCTGTCAGGTACTCACCGATACCGAGTACCGATAGTTTGCGGTGTGATTTGTATTAATGGATGCAAATTGCACTGCAAGGATTAGCATGCGATTTGAGCAGGAATGCGTTTCCTGTCCAAATCACATGTGGTTTCCCCACTGCTCCTGTGTGAAACCCAGGCTTGTCATAGCCCGTGTTCACACAGGAGCAGTGCAGGAAACGCTGTCTTTCCTCTCCCTGCAGCGATGACAGTTCGGGCTAAATGGCATCCGATTGGTCAGCTCCTGAGTTCACTGCTCCTGTGCGGACTCGGGCTATGACAAGAAATCACATTCCTGTTCAAATCACATGCTAATCTTTGCGGTGCAGTTTGCATCCATTAACAAAAATTGTACCGCAAAGTATAGGTTAAGGTATCAGGAGTATCTTCACGAGTATGAGTACTCATGAAAATACTCGGTTTCAGTATCGGTGCATCCCTAGTGGAGTGCTTTAAAAAATTAACATCATTTAATTGGATACTAACATTTATAGATAAAGATAATCCAAGGAATTTTTTCCCCTGCTGATTCTTTGCATTCCTCTAGATCAACTGTGGGTATAGGATTCTGTATATAGGACTGTTTTTTTTTCCCTTTTATTAGTTGAACTAGATGGACTTGTGTCTTTTTTCAACCCGACTATGTAACTACTGTATTTATGTAATTATGTAACAATGTAAGTAAATCCAGATATCATGGACAGAGAGAGGAAGTCAAACACCTCCTCAATTTCAAGAAACACACATCATTGTAACATAATGGGAGGTTTTGGGGTACAAAGTAAAAATAAAGCTTCTACTACTTTGCCACAAAGAACTTAACTGTTCAGCTATTCTGAAGTACATTCAATTTAAGGATTAGTGATGGGAAAACTGGATAATGTTCATATTTCAGGAGGTTTGGTAAACCCAAGAAAAAATCCACTAAACCCAAACACAGTGCCATGATTGAAATCTTTGTGAACCAATCTTTGCAAGTTTTTTTTATTGAAAATGGGTAGCTGGGCACTGCCATGGGGTACATGTACCAATGAAAAAAAAAATATTGTTCAGCAGGAAGAGAGTTTTTTAATGTGGTCTAAAGAGCAACATTTAATTTAATTCTTTCAATAACTTTGCTTTGGGGATGTCTTAATGCTTCACTGTGAATGCAGTAGGATGTACTTCTTAAAAGGTGATATTTTGTGTTTACCATAAGCATCCAAGGATCTATCATTGGGTGGTGTTAGTGGTATTATTGCTAAATGACAGTTTCCCACCAGCATCTGTTTGCCAACAGATTAGGGGATCTTTCATTTAGCAGCACCCCTAGATCCTTCTGTTTGTAAACAAAGGGTCAGGGATCCTGGGTGATGTCATTGAGAAAATAAGGTCATGACCATATTTGATCAATGATAGCACCTAGAATTCTTAGTCCCTTTATTTACATTCCAGTTGCTCCATGGATCGGTCATTTGTGAAAATAGTATTGGCATGATAGCAGGGCTGTGGAAGAAAATCAATGGATCATACTCATCAAGCATCACTTATCCCCATTAACTTGGATCTATATCACTGGATGATGTAACTGATATTACCCTGGGGAAAATTGTTTATGTTTTCCTAATGAATTAATACATTTTTAACCACTTCAATACTGGGCACTTTTATCCCCTTCCTGCTCAGGCCAATTTTCAGCTTTCAGTGTTGTCACACTGACAATTGCGCGGTCATGCAACACTGTACTCATAAAACATTTTTATGCTTTTTTTCACACAAATAGAGGTTTTTTTTGGTAGTATTTAATCACCACTGAGTTTTTTATTTTTTGCTAAATACACAAAAGAATTCCTGAAATTTTTTTTTTCGTTTCTGTTAAGAAATGTTGAAAATAAATAACCTTTTTTCATAAATTTAGGTCAAAATTTATTCTGCTATGTTTCTTTGGTGAAAATACCCCAAATTAGTGTATATTATTTAGTCTGTAGGAAAGTTATAGAGTCCACAAACCATGGTATATATATCTGACAATCAATCAATCCTGATGTACTGATGGCCAATCTTTATTTCTTGGGACCCAAAAATGCCAGGATAGTACAAATGCCCCTGAAATTACCCATTTTTGGAAAACATCAGTCCAGGGTATTTAGTAACAGGCATGGTGAGTTTTTTTAAGTTGTAATTTGTTTGTTCGAATTTTTTGGAAAAAGAAGAAATGAAAAAAGAATAAGTTCATCACACGATACAGATGGGCTGTGATTGGCCCTGTCTGTACCATGTGACTGCTCCGATCAATCACAGCTAACAACACAATTGTATACAATGGATGGCATAAAAGGAAGCCATCCATTGTATACAATTGTCATGTGATCTGCTGTGATTGGTCACATGACACTGGCAACTGGCCGGTGTAGTGATCTGTTATCGGCTGTGTCAAGTGGATACAGCTGGTGACAGATCGTGCAGCTGCATGGCCCTGCGGCAGCGTGAGCTCCACCTTCTGAAAGGACGTCATATGACGTCCACTCAGAAGGAGGAGGCCGGCAATCTGCTATAGGCCAGACGGGAAGATGTTAAACACTTAGAAATGTGTTAAATGTTTATTAATTCATTCACAGACATTTGATTTGTTTCATGATACATATTGGTCATAGATTTTGGATAGTTTTGGTAGATTGATTTTATTTTATTTCACTCTATTGATTTATTTTTTATTTGACACACACTATAACAGAGTTTATTGAGATTTGATAGAGAATAAGACATTATAATAAGACAAATAGCAATATATCACAGTTAGTGCAGTGTCACCTCCCTTTCTTATCATTTTATATTGACCAAATAATTTATTGTACAGAAAATCTATCTGGCAGCCATTTACTCCATGTCATATGTTGATGTACTAAAGGCATGCAATGTCATATGTTGATGTCCATGTCATATGTTGATGTACTAAAGGCGTACAATTTCGCTTTGTTAGTGTGGTATTCAGGGGCGGACTGACAACTCATGGGGCCCCCGGGCAATAGGGGATCATGGGGCCCCTGTGTCCTTGCCCAAACTCAAAAATGCCTATGAAAAAGGTACCAGGGGCATCTCATGGGGCCCCCTACTGACCCCGGACCCTCGGGCAGTGCCCGAGTTTCCAAATGGTCAGTCCACCCCTGGTTGTATTTATTTCAGCCAACTAATCCCATAAAAAGGAATTTTATTTAATGCAAGAAAGCAATTGACAATAAGAGTGGGCACAACATTTAGGAAATTCTTTTTTTATAATTTTTTTGCAAGTGATTGAGAGTTTAAAGAATATGTTATCCCAAAATTTCATATTCCTGATATGTGTCTCTAATACAATGTACTTGTGTTAAAAAGTCTCCTGTCCTCTTTGTATTGCTTCCTTTGTGTGAAATACCTGGTGATCCTTCCACTTTGCATGTTTTCCTGTTGCAAACTGACCACGCTAGGCAGTTTTTTGGCTGTGCTGGTCAGACTTGTGCTGACATGCCCTACCCCCCACACAGCCATTAACTGGGTAGATTAGTGTTGCTCTGTTTCTTCAACCGCAGCTCTCTAAGTCTCTAAGTCCCTTTTATAATGTGTGTATATATATATATATATATATATATATATATATACACATACAGGATATACACACACAAATGTTTTACTTTGCATTTCTAATTTAAACTGAATGCGTTGTTTTACAGATTAAGGGTTTGCATATGCTTTAACATCAACACAGGTACATTAAGTGAGTAAAAATATTCTTTTACTGAATCAATCCAATACCTGAGACATTGTTAAATCCACAAATTTTAAAACTCATAGCTGATTGGACTGCTGTTGTTTGTTTTTTTGTTTTGTTTTGTTTGTTAAAATGTAAAAACTGAGGGGCTACAGCTCCTAAACCATCTGCAATCATTTGCCAGCTGAACAACACCTGCTGTTACAGTTGTTTATATCCTCCCTATTGGAAAGCCTACCTTCCCAAACGGTAGGGTATATAAATGCGTAAGCAATGGCAGCCACAAAAATAACAGTGTTACTTTAAGGTGTTTTGGGTGGTATGGGTAAAATATTAAAAGGCAATTTTTAATTTAAAAAAATTGCACTTTGTAATTTTTGTCCTATTTATTATATATTTTGCTTATTTGAAAGTTTAATTCGACCTGAGATCTTCCCGTTTTCTAACAATTAATACATATTCTGCTAACTTAATTGCATTTATAGGATGGTACTACTAAAACACATTTTCTGGATTATTCTTAGATTGTTAAAGTGGTGCCCATGAGTATTTCCTTTTAACATGCACTGTATTTTTTGCAAAATATTAATTTTTTTTCACAGTATGTTTTTTTTTCAATGGATTAGTTTAAAAAATGTTAATTATTTTTATTAGCATTTTTAAAATACAGTTAATACAGTTTGCTGATATTCTAGTTTTCCTTCCTACAGTTTTTAACAGCCAGCGAACTTCATAAACAAGACAAGAAAACAGTAACTTTTAAGATGGAATTGGTTTTAGCATTTTTTTTTTAAGAATGTGTTTATCATATCATTTTGAAATGATAAATCTTCTATGTAGAGGCACAGCAAGGAAAATAAACACTGGTCCACAAATAAGACGAATGACAAAATCCAAGTAGCACAGCAGAAGGCAGTGAATGCCCATAGCATCAGTTATTGTAGGCTTTAAGCATTCAAATCTAGTGTTTATCAAGAAAAGAGGGCCCTGAATTCTTCTTAGCCCATGAAAAGGGTCCAGATAACCAAACAGTATTAAATTTAAGAGTGTACCACTTAGGTGAACAGTGAAAACTTACATGCACATCACATAGAAATGCTCCATGATTCATTGTCCTGCATACCACATGAGCCTAAAAACTATCTCCTTTTAGACAATAGGGGTAAAGTCTAATATTACTGTTAGGAGAATGATCCCGTTTTCAATTTTTATATATAGACCACTTAAAATGTATTGCGGAAATGTGTTTAAAAGTTTTGATAGTATTCATCATATCTTGATATTCATGAAATTATCATTTAGGGTATTTCATGGGTAACCACATACTTTTGCTAGAAACATGTGGATACCAAAGAGAAATTGGATATGTTTTTTTTTTAATTTAAAGTGGTTTTAGAGGCTCAAGGTATTTACCTTCATGCATTGTATGCATGAAAGTAAAAAACCTTCTCCGTGCAGCATCCCCCCAGCCCTCCTCAATACTCACCTAAGCCCCCTCTTGATCCACTGATGTGCACTGGAGTCTCGCTATCCCGGGACTCCCTCTCCTCATTGGGTAAGACAGCAGCGAGAGCCACTGGCTCCCGCTGCTGTCAATCACAGCCAGTGAGCCAATGAGAAGAGAGAGGGGAGGGAGCCATGGCCATGTGTGTGCAACCGGGGAACCTGACAGGAGGGAGGGCCAGGATCGCTGGCGGGGGACCAGAGAAGAAGAGGATCCAGGCTGCTCTGTGCAAAACCACTGCATACAGCAGGTAAGTATACACATGTTTGCTATTTAAAAAAATTAAGCCTTTAGAATCACTTTAATTGCTCTCTATCTGAAGTATTTTTTATAAAGCCATTTAAGCTTATGGTTTGCAGTTACTACTTTAATTAGAGCTGCTCAATTTAAAGATTTAATCTCTAAATTTTTTGTGGTATTATATGAAAAATTTAAATAAATATTTTTATAATTCAAAAAAAACTGTTGAATTGTACTTTGCAATTTAGTTTTTGAAGTTTTATTTGTATATCTGCTTTATTAAATAGTTACTACAATAAGCAGTAAAAAGTAAATGGTGTGTAGATCCAATAAACTTTTGCACTTTATAATTTTAAGATTTGGGTATGTTGTTAGAGAAGTAAAATGCTATGTTGATATTAAACAAATTCACTCTATTCCTGTTCTGATGTCAACTCAAAACATGTGATTTTCTTCTACTTTCATTTTCGCTAATAGTAGTAAACAGGACAAATAGAGAGGGTGAAGCTCCCTAACAGGGGCAGAGACAGCAATAAAAAAAAACTGACAGGTGTTCTAATCCCTCTCCACTCTCTTCAAAAGTTAACAAAAAAAGTTTTACCTCTAGCTACAATGTACTTTTCCAGCACATTTTAATTTTATCAGAAGAAAGCTGAGGGACAATACTCTCATTGCATCCCTGCTATACTTGCTTTAATAAAGATTTAACTTATATACTACACTATGAGTATTTCCCTCGGTCTCCTGTGAGGAGCTTTTCAATTTTCAGAGCCCTAATGTGATCCATCAGCTCCAGAGAGGGGAACGTTTTTTACCATCAAGGATTTCCTATCTACACATCCCTGGAAGGGGATCTCTGGCTTTCTGGATCCCATCTTCACCACACAAGGGCGCTTCTTCCTCATTATCTCCAGTTCCAGTCCATATTCTGACCAGAGAGAGGGGGGATCTTCAGGATAATTACACACCGCGTATTTTGAATACGCTTCTGGTTAGTGTGCATTTCTACCATATGCACTGGGAATGCAGAGAGCACCTTCACAGAACTTTATTTCATTTCAGTTTCATTTTTATTTTACTATATTGTTTGTGCATTTGTATCATTGGCACCTTCCATTTGTCAGCGGTGCATTTTACATTTTATGCTATTTTACAAGGTTTTATATGGTTTCCTTGAATGTTCAGCTGCTTATTTTAGAGCGCTCACTGTAGCATTTTACTATTACGCACCCATAGGCTTAGCTCTAATTAACTTATTTATAGTATGTCTTTGTTTTAATTAGATGTAACTAAAGCTACTTGACTTGACAAGAAAATCAATAATTAATGACTCATTCCATTCAATTACTTGATTTTCAATTATTGACTTATATTTTCAGTTCAATTATGTACTTGACATTCAGTAACTTGACTAAGAAAATCCAATTAATTCTCCACAAAACAAACGGAGATTGCAAATGCATTTTGTGCAGATATATTTCCAGACTCTTTAGCACCATCTTTAGGGAACTACTTGACATTTTCATTTAAGATTTTTGATGTTAAAGATCTGAAGTAAAAACCCACTATCATATATACACTGTGACAGTGCAAAGTCTTGCCATGGTGTGAGAAGGGTTATGGGGCACCCAAGGTTCTCATCCATACATCTTAAGGACTTGTTCACACCATTGTGCAGAGATGTCACACCTTCTGCAAGGGCACAACAAATACAATTGTTATCTATGTACCCTGTTCACACCACAACACTGTCATTAGCTTTTTATGGTAAGTGTATGCATTCTATGTAGCAAAACTTCCAAAAAGAAGCATCATGGTACCTAAAAATATATATACAATCAAACGAAAATACATATTCTGGGAGTCCCTAGACACCAAGCCAATGAGAAACTTACAAAAAAAGAACTAGTTGTGGACTCAACAGGAATAGGGAATTTGTGAATACTCAAGAAAATATTTCAAACAAAGGAGGTGATCAGTGGCGCACGAAAACTTCTTTATTACAGACAAAATAAAAAATATAAAACAAACACAAAAAATTGTACCATACTCCACAGGTCCCAAAGAGGTCAATCCCTGTCAGGGGAAAACTCATTAGTAGAAAGATAATTGTATGGATGACTCATAGGTAAGACTCATTTGTAAGCTATAACATGTTTCATGCAGGAAAGAGTGCAAAGGCATAATAACAAAAGAACTCCTATACTCAGAATTGACCAGCCATAAGTGCCAGGATAAACCCAGCACCAGACAAATCATACAGTGAGACTGGTGTAAATGTTAGTGTAATACAGGGAGGGATCCAGGAAAGGTAGTAAAACCCCCCATATACACTAAACACCAAGGCATAAAGATCACAACAGCAAATGATCCTAAACGTATGACCACATGTTGTCCAGAGGAGGATGTAAATAATGGTATATAAAAGGCCGGTGACCCTCTCAGGTGCCAAGCTGTAGGGCACCATCCCGAGGAGATCCTAACAGTCCACTATCACCTCCCTCATACATGATCAGGTCAAGGACTAAGCTGGTGTATTGATGGATGTTCCTGAGAGTAGGTATGCTCTAGAGGTGTTTTTAGATGGAAAGTGCCTCCCTTGAGGGGATATAACATGTAGCGGCCATAAATGAACTAGCACCAGGTTTTGCCTCAAATTCTATATACAGTACTTTTGGGTTTTTATTATTTCTCAGAAATATCACTTTGACTGCCCATTCATATTCTTTTTATTCCGAGAAGATACATGGCTTCTTTGCCCAGGCGTTATACAAGGATAACATTTTCTTCTCAATCCAGCATCCAGCATACGCTTGCATGTAGATCCCAATGCCTGTGTATTCACCTTTTTGTTTGAAGTCCTCCTGCCCTTTCATTTACAGCTTGCTAGAAAAATAAAATATTACAGCAGTCCTAGTGAGGGAATACCGGGAAAGGAGAAAGGAAAACATATTTCCTCTTCACTGCAAAAGACTTATGGAATCATGCTACCAAGGTCCAGAAACAGTCTTTTGACAGGAGGTCAAAGATTATTTAGGGCCCATTCACAACACACCGCACTGCAACACAACAATGTGCAAACAGTTCCCAAAATGGTGGACCCAGATTGCAGCAACTTATTGATGCCTGACTGGCTTCTTGTTAGTAAGAACCAGCACAGGTTCTGAGAAGCATGCTCTGGGGTCCCTGAACACCGCGGGTTAATAGTCACTAAAGCATCCATGAGCTGAGATTCTCTTAAGGGTAATGTGGACTGTGACATATCACAGTCAGATTTCAGTAATACATTTTTCCCCAAAAAAGTTTTATTTTTTCTGAATATGAATTATTACCATTTTAATAGCAAAAAGTGCTTATCAAGGTTCTTTTTTAATTGAATATGACATGCTATTGGGAACACTTTCATGAGAAAAAGGTATGTATTTCTAAAATAATCTATGAATGTTACACACATCCACTGTCAACTCTACACTCATCAAAATATGCATAATCATGCTGCTTTTACTTGTCAGGCAATAAAAGGTACCCCACTTCTTTCTCATGTTTGACAATAGGAAAATTAAGCTACATAAGTTAGATGTAGCCCCTCCTCTCACTTTCTTTTGGTTTGAGACCTGTCACATTAAAGGACCAATAGAGCTGTTTGAGAAGTTCAAGGAGACAGGGCTAAGTTTAATTTTATAGGAACTTTTTCATAAAACCTGCCTTTGACTCGTTTAATGAATTTGACATGAACTTTTCAATAAAGAAATTGTGTGTATGCATTTATTCTTTACATGCTCATCTCAAACTGGGCATTGTTAAAAATTAAAAAAAATGAATTTGTCAAACTACAGGAAAAATATTATTTAACACTAATATAAAGAAATTATTAATCTTTGAAACTTTGCACTATAGAAATAGGAACTTACCATCTGATGTTTCAACACACAGTTGTAACCCCAGATTGTTCTGCGGATTAATCACCCAGTGGTTACTGGTCACTGTAATATCAAACACCAGCCAACCAACTTCATAAGCAGGAACTCTCTGAGTATCTAACAAAAAGAGGTCTGCATCTCTAAAAAAAAACAAAAAACAAAACAAAAAAAGTTATTAAATAAATACACATTTACAATACATCATCCTCTATATAGAATCACTTAGGAGGGTTTAAGACACTTCACAAAAGATTACAAGGAGTTCATGTAGTACAAGATACCCAATTACCTAGAAAGCATTCAATAGTGTTCATCAGTTTATATTATGCTACCACTAATGCTCTCACCATCTAGTAGACAGTGGAGTGGATTTCCTAAAGGCAAAAAAGACTGTGCACTTTGCAAGTGCAGTCTCGCTCATTTTCCTTGATACATTTAAATGTGGTAAAGCTTCACTTTGTAAAGAATACCCAATCAGGTGCAAGTAACATAAAAAACAGCATTTTTGCTTGCTTATGATTGGATGATGGAAATCAGCAGAGTTTTATAGCATTTACTAAGCTTTTGGGAAAATGAGTACAACTGCACTTCAGAGTGTACAACATCAAATTATCTGTGCATTATATTTGCTGTCATTGTAAATAAATGATACACAGTGAAAGTCTAAAAAGAGAGTAAACAGCAATGTCTTCCTAGCAAGACAGTATAACAAATGATAAATGCATATCAGAGAATACGCCAATACACACTTTTTTGCATATAATAATTTTATTGTTCAGTATAGCTCAGGGGCGGACAGACCATTTGGAAACTCGGGCACTGCCCGAGGGCCCAGGGTCAGTAGCAGGCCCCATGAGATGTCCCTGGTACCTTTTTCATAGGCTTTTTTGAGTTTGGGCAAGGACACAGGGGCCCCATGATCCCCTATTGCCCCATGACTTGTCAGTCCGCCCCTGCTTGTGTAAAATGCTCTTAAAGCTATATTTTTGTTTAAACAACTATTCCATCAGAGGGGAAAATATATGCATATGATTTAAATATCCTAATCAATCCAAAATATCCTCTCCAATCATCTCTATTATACAGGGAGAATACAGTAGTGGGCAATGTTGTTAATTGTAATCACACTGTTGTCTCTCTCCCTCTCTTCTTGCATTGTATTTGCTGTTTCAGAACCAAGATTGCTTTTGATTTTCTAATCACAGGGACATTTATAGCACTACTAAGAGTGTTGCTATAATTAACCACTTGCCCTCCAGATGATTTACCCCCCTTCCTGTGAAGGCCATTTTTGCGTTATGCTATGCTATGCAGAGCCATACAAAGCAGTGTGCAGGAGCTGACAGGGGAGAGAACTGTATTGTTTATAGACAGTTCTTTCACCAGTCAGTAATACTCGGCAATCAATGGGTGCTGACGAGCAATCACCGGCCAGGACCCAGTGATTGACAGCCGAGGCCACGAATAGCGGCGCGGGTAGGGCACGCGCGCCCCCTACCCAGGGATAAAAAATCACGTACATATACGTGATTTTGTGCACCCCTGCTGCCCTGTGGCAGTATTTCTGCTATAAGGTGGCAGGAAAGTGGTTAAATACACATTCATACAAGTAATCAGAGAATCATTGCTTTGGATATATGAAGATATATATCAGTAAAGGGTAACTGGCAGTGGCTGCAAAATCAGAAAGCTGCTAATGGCTCTTGCCAATGCTACAACCTCTATTTTCAGGTCTGTTCAGGATTCTAGGATTTCAGATTTAAATACTGAAGATCATTAAAAAAAATCCAAATTCAAACCAACAACAACTTTAGCAACAAGTTACAGGTTTAAACTTTCCAAAGCTAATAGTGTTATTTTTAAACACTCTATTAGGTCGAGAAAATATAAAAAAAAGGTAATGCAATATCTTTCTAAATATCACAACGGATGGATTATATTTAGCACACCATAATCAAAATCTACCCTATTCTGGTTTTATTAAAATACCAGCTGCACTTCATAATCTGTCATTTTAGTAAAAACATTCCGACCATGACCTAGAACTAAAAAGAAAGATTCACATAGTTATTAAATAAAAATATGCAATTATAAACACATTTCTAGATTTAAAAAATGTAAACAAAGTTGCTGATTTACTTTTTTAACTCATTAAAAAGTGCTTGTTTTACAAATGCATAGCATTCATGCTTGAGAATGCCTAAAACATAAACACACCTCATATAGGGTCACTAAGCTTCTCCAAGATATTACAGCGTACAGTCATGCAAGCCATTCCAAATTCTAAACTGACCAAATGAATTTTTCTTTAGACCAGATGGTGCACATACCGATATAATCATTACCAATTGAAACCAAACTCAACAATCATCTAATATCTATAATGAGTATAATACTTCCCATAGAATTGTATAAAAAAGCACAGTATAAAACCTACTGGTGACAAATCAATAATAAACACATTAGGAGGTAATTCAAACTCACTTTGTTAACCCACAAATGCCCAAAGCAGTTTATAGTATCTATCTGTGTGGGTTTAAGCCATGTTTTTACCTTTTAACTTACCTAAATAAAAACTTTAGGTTTGCTAAAGTTGTTGCAAATTTGTGAGATCCTTGCCTGCCTCTGCTTGGTAGAAATAATATAAAATAATAACATACCAATGCATGTCATAAAAGTGAGTGCTAAGTGTGAGAGGTTCAGAGTTGCATAATCACATGAGCATTCCCAGGCTTGTAATAAGAAGAAATACCTATTTCGCCTTTCTAGACAAGAAACATTCTTTACAAGTATATGATTAAAGCCCCTTGCTAGGTCTCCCTCCTGCCCCCTCTCTCCAATTCAGCAGTTTCACTGAACCTGTGCCCAGACCAGGGGTGTATTTACCACAAGGCAAACAAGGCATTTGCCTAGGGTGGTATTTTTCAGGGGGAGCAGCACTGCCCCTTGGAAGAAGGGACACATGCCGCATGGAGACCTGGTGAGTTCAGAGAGATGCTGCGGGTTTCATGACAGTGTATGCACAGCCCGGCTCTCAGTCCTGGGGATGTCCAGAGCTGTGAAGGTGAGTGTCTTTCTCTCACCCACCATGGGGGATGGTGGCTGGTGTATGGGGGTCAGTGGTAGTGGAAGGTTCGGGTGGAGGGCAGGGGTGTTCTTGGTCAATGTCAGGCTCTTTCTGCAGGGGGGCACCAATTTGTGTGTTGCCTAGGGCAGCACAAATCCTAAATACACCACTGGCCCAGACAATGGACACTAAAATATTTACATATACTAAATAAGCAGTAAAGCACTTAAAAAAAAGCCCTCATTCACCTTTGTAGCTTTAGTTATTGCAGATAAATTACATAATTGCCAACTGTCACAGATTGCCCAGGACGGTCCCGGATTTTAAAGCCCTGTCATGGCCGGTCTTTGTCACGGGCTCCGTCCCAAAAATAGGAAATAAACCACACCCATTTTTTGACATGGTGAACTTTGCGCACCACCATCTTCTTTTTCTAATTAGGCCACACCCATTAATGAATGCCCTACTCCAAATTAACATACTACTCCCTCTACACTGTCTTTCTGGTCATAAAGGAAAAAAAAGTGTCCCTAAAAAATGTTTTAAATGTTGGCAACTATGAAATTAATCTTCAAAATACAGATTTAGCCCTGGTTATTTTTAGCCTTATGCCCCGTACACATGATAAGAAAATCGTCCGAAAATTTTAGCGGAGCCACTGATTGAACGATTTTCTCTTTGTTTATGAGCAAGATGTTTTAACCGATAACGATATTGTGAATCGAAAAAATCCAGTTGAACAATGGTGAAAAATGTTGTCGTTTCGCATGCGAACGACCGATTTTCTATGCGGTGGTATGACGGTCATATGAAAAAAATCTATCAAGCGCTATCATGCATGAGCGGAAACAGAAGATGACCCAGATGTTTATGTCCAAGGAATCTTCGTAAACACGAACAAAAAATCCAAATGGTAAAAGTAAATTGGCCTAATGAGATAATGAAACCAGAATGATGCATATTATATTTTTATGTGTCACTGTTTATGTATATAGATAAAGTAATAAACTATATTATACTCATTGCTGTTAATTGTTGTGTATATCACTCGTTCTGGCCGGAAGGGCGTGGCTACAAGATCACATGCACACAGCATCACTTCCACTTGTACGGAAGACGTCAACACTACGTATTGCCCGACGAACAATTTTTTTAGATTGGTTAATGTGGGCCATGATGTCAACCAATGAACTAACACCTCTTGAAAGTAGGTAGGTGGTCTTTTTCCTTTTCCTTGGGGGCCCCCTCAAGATACCAACGGTCACACCTGGACACAGCTACGAGATCTCGGAAAGTGAATGCACTCAAATCACCTCAGTTGCGATTGCAAACACTTCAGTTTTATTGGCATAACATCAGGGTTATTATACTGTAGTCTTTAGGCAAACACACCCTCAGACCATCCAATCAAATACATGTACATTATTTTACCTTAACTCAACAATTATTTGTATGAGGTTTGCATTTTCACTCTTCTGCTTTATCTATCATACCATATCTGCTCTAAAGCCCAGACCATGGCTTTAATCTGACCTAACACCCAATTTGTGGTTAAAACTTTTCAGAAGTGAGAGTAAACCTTATCTGCTTTTTTGTAAGGGTTTGCAAAAACACTCATTTCTACATGAAGCTGAGATAGACAGTTTTGTTAGTGTGCACATATCTCATATATGTATATTAAACTAGCATCTTGTATTAGTGTATACAAAATGGATTCAGTTATATTCCATTTAATCCTTTCACCTCTCAGTCATCGGATGACCGATCGGTCGTTTTTCTAATCGTGTATTCCCACCTTTCGTTACGTCCTATTATGATTATTATGTTGCATAAGGATCCTGACAACCTACCAGCCTATTGTAATATAAATACACAGCAGGCACTTCTAAGCTGTTAGGAACTGACTAAAAGCCAGCTTTAAAGTTGCGATCTGTGAGGATCTTTGAAAATTACAGTATATACGTCACCATACAAGCATCTAGAAAGGTTCAAGGATGGCTTGGGTTAAAGCTCTTTTACTGTCACTCTCCCCGCTCCCCATTCTAGTACCAGTCCTGCTCCTATGTGTGTGGCTGCCAGCTTCCAGGTTCTGTTTGCACTGTAGTCAGTCCTAGACTAGGCACTCTCTTTAGCCTCCCTAGCGGTCTGATTATGTCAATATTTCTGTGCTCAAAGCGGTACATTTTTTTTGCATGGAAATATGTTTTTTTTTATTGTAGGCCTGTAATTTTTAGGAATAACTCACTGAAATCTGTCTGAACAAGAGTCTAGTAAACATCCCGAATAGGATAAAATTTGAAACACGAAATCATAAATTATAATATAATAAATAATCATAAAAAATAATAATATAATAATAATAAATTTAATTCAATAATGTAGCCAAACCAAAAACACTGAAATGTGAAATCTAGCACCAAGTTCGCACATCACTGAGCTTAGTCGCAAAATCGTTTTCAGTGTCTGATGACGAATTTCCCCACGAATCATCACTCAATTCTGCAAGTAGTTTTAATTTACTATCGCTGTTCTCTAGCTGGTTTAAAACCGCTTTTGACCTAAAGGGACGCTTTTTGGACACCATGGACGTTTCTCAGTTTCCAGGCAGAAAGAACAGTAAAAATGCAGGCAGGGCACAGGACAAAGCACTCGGGACAAAATGCATGTGAAATGCTTTAAAACAGTAATGTTTTACTAGGAGATTTTAGTATATTGAGTGAATGTCACTTTTAAAATTTTTTAATTTGCTGCTGGTTCCGTCCCCTGTACGTCCCGCCGCTAGCAAGGACTGGAACCTGGAAGACGGATGCCGGCATCGGCTGGAGGAGATGGCCGGGGAAGTTGCAGGGGGGACATCGCAGGAGCGCAGGACAAGGTAAGTGAAACAGGGATCCCAGAGCAACGCTGCAGGGTAATCCCGAATGTAGCTCGGGGTTACCACTTTTGGTACTTAAAGTTTACCCCGAGCTACACTCGGGAATACTGCCAGGGGGGTTAAGCGTATGTATGGTCAAAGTTAAAAATGATATGTTAATCTCTATATTGTTTTTTAACTATTTCTACTCTTATTAATCTGAATAATCTTGATGTTTAAAAACTTACTTTATGAATAGCAGAACACATTTGCCTCCTTGAATGCTGTGATATGCATTAACTATGTCATGTGAGTAGGCACTGCTGTGTAGCAAAATTCACAGAGCCTGCCTTCTGAGCTACAGAGAGCAGTGCTGTAAGGAGGATTTTCCGAAAGACAATTCAGAACAAGAATCACTGCAGGCAGGAAGCAAGCTACCATGATACATGTGGTCCTTGGAAACAAAAAGTAGACAGCAGAGGAGAAGGTGCAAAGCATATAGGGAATCTAGGGAGTTGTGGAAAGAGATGACCTGCAGACATGCAGCACTCACAACCAGGGGCGGACTGACAACTCATGGGGCTCCCAGGCAATAGGGTATCATGGGGCCCCTGTGTCCTTGCCCAAACTAAAAAAAAGCCTATGGAAAAGGTACTAGGGGCATCTCATGGGGCCCCCTACTGACCCCGGGTCCTCAGGAAGTGCCCGAGTTTCCAAATGGTCAGTCCGCCCCTGCTCACAGCATGAAAGGAGATTTTTCAAGAAGGTTTATATCGGATTGTCAAAAATAACTATTGTTTGTTTTGCTATTACCATACTGATGTTAAAATAATGAAAGTATATGCTGTGACTATAGATTTCCTTTAAAGGCTATCTGGATTATTGCTCTGCATTTGAGCATTGGTTCTCCTAGCTATCTGCTAATCCCACCATGCTGTGTACTCCAGTGTTCCTATGATCCCCAGTGTTTCTGTGTCTTTCCTGTGACACCAGCATTCTGTGCTTCTCTGCACTTGTACCCTTGTGCTTTCAGAGATTTGAGCATCCCTGTGCATCCCTGTGCATCCTGTGATCCGTGTACCCAGAGTTTTCCTTGACCCTTGTGCCTCAGTGCTCCCAGAGACTACTGCATCCCTGTACATCCTGTGACCATTGTATTCCGTGTCTCTAGCGGCCCTTCTTCACCAGTAATTCTACAGATTTCTGTACCTCTTGTGCACCCATTAGGAGCACCACTCTAATGCTTCCTGAGACTCCTGTACATCCAGCGACCTATGCAACCCAGTGCTTCTATAGTATCCATTGCACCTTCACAGATAGAACCTGCTAGGGCTGTAACCCAGGATCTGTCCTTCAGCAAATTCCATCATCCCTCACAGTCTGCTCTTGTGAATACCAGGTGACTTCTTTAGACCCTGCGTCTGAGACCTTTTTAGGGCTCATACCTTTGCCATAAGTGCAGTCACCCAGACTCACTAACATTCCATGTCTCCTGAGCATCCAGTGTCACTCCAAGTCTCCTGAGCATTCCATGTGACCACAGCCTCCTGTTTACCTAGAGGGCCTGGTGCTTCCAATGTACTACACTGTATCTCTATTTTGTCCCAGATGCAGGACGCCTCCCTCACCTTTGTCTCCACACAGCTTGCTACTGTTCTGTAACATGACATACATCTTTAAGGCATCCCCAAGCATGTTATTGTGGAGGATTTGTATAAATTTGATGTTGTCCTCAAAGCTGCTTGAAAGACCCTCTCTCCACTTTACAGGGATATATTTTTTTTAAATTTTTTACATTGGTATTTGTACCCCATGGCAGTGTCCAACTCCCCATGGATTTTTTGACAGGAGTTTATCCGTGGAATCTGCATGTTCTCCCTGTTTTTGTATGGGTTTCCTCCAGATTCTCCATTTTCCTACCATGCTTTAAAGACATGCTGGTAAGTTAATTAGTTCCTATCTAAATTGTTTCTAGTACATGTATGTATGCATGTAGGATACGGACCTTGAATTGTAAGCTCCTTGAGGGCAGGCAACGGTATGAATGTACGATAGGTAAAGAAATGTGTAAATTGCAGGCACTATACAAATAACTGTTGGTTGGTTACTAACAGGTTTGTAGAATTTCTGAACCCTCAGAAAATCAAACACAGGCAGATTTTCTCATATCTACTGCCTAATGACAGAGTAGCTAAACTGTTAAGACGTAAAGTGTAACTTCACTTTTATTGGGAAAACTAAAATCTCCTCCTGATGATCTTTGTACATTGCAAGGATTTTCACAAACTTTGCTGCAGATTCATATCTGTCCTGTTTTGATGAGAAATCTGTTTCACCAAGTCCTTCCCAGAATGATTCCTGTACAGGAGAGTCTGCTTTATTATAACCACCTGGGTCACTCTCAGTGTTCTGATGAGGAAAGTTGCACAGTTTGCATCTCTTTAGACGTAGTGGACCTTTGAGAAGTATTTCACCAAACAAAATGTAATTCCTTTTGTACCAAATGCCTAAAACCTGTCTTGTATCTTAGCGCAGATGTATGAGAAAATCAGCCAGCCAATCACAGAAGCAGGAAATAAAATGTCTTTTTATCATCTTCTAAACCAAGAGTGTACACAATGCCTCCAGGCTGCCATACTGCATTGAACTTTTTTTTAACAGTTTTAGAAAGCTACAGCATCCACAAACTGAAATTGAAAAGTAATTTTTTTATAACATTAAATTACAAAATGGCTTGTGAAGAAAATTCACATGCTATATTAATTTTTTAATGAATGCGGAGTTCTTCTTTATCAAATACATTAAGAATGGCTTATATTTAGTATATTTGTCGTTCTAGGAGTCAGAAATAACTCTTTAGGAAATTACAGATTTAGTAAAGGCAAATAACCTAAAAGAAAAGTTGCAAAGCAAACTTTGCAGAGCAAATTCCCCCAGAGCTTAGTGAATGTGGAGAAATTTCACTTTTCAAAGAATATTGCATCATATGCCAGGAAATTTTTAAGAAAACATTTTTATTGCATTTGATTGTATGATGAAATTCACCAGAGTTTCGTTTCAATCACTAAACTCTGGGAAAAACTCCCTTGCAAAGTGCAACTTCCCCTGCAAAGTGAAAAGTCTATTTTTCTTTAGTAAAACAACCCCTTTGACTTAAATCTGAACCTTGGTGAACTAATTCTTCCAGATCAGGTTGACAAATTAATCTTAAATCCTTCAGACAGTGTGCAGAGTGGTAGAAAACAGCCGCATAAGCGCCTGGACGAACTGTATATGCTTCCCATAGCGAACATTTTCTACCTTTCATTCTTCCAGTAGCATATAAAATAAAATCTCATTTGCACCTATGCGTAGCCCAGAACATTTAATATAGCAGCAGCTGCCATGATAAACTGCTTTTGTTGTATCTATGTCTGACTAAAAATAAAACTTGCGGGTGCTGCAGAATAAAACTTTATCTGGTTGTACGCCAACCACTTAATCCAAAGTAGCAATTGAAAAGTCAAACAGAAGCTGGGATTGAATTCTTAGTTTACTCAAGATCTCTCCAAGTATATACTCCTGTTACCTAAAATATGCAAACTTTTGACCTGAATATATAAAAAAAAAGAAAACCATATAGAAATGACTTGAACAAGAACAGAAAGGAAGGATAGCCTGTGGTTTGAGAACTGCAGACTTGCAAAGCTATTTCATAGAAGAATGCTAGAAGCTTGCATTAAATGACCAGTAAACCTGAAACAAAACACTACTGTAGATAACTGTTAACATTTTTAAAAACGCACCTATACCTATCTCAGGTATTGATGTAACTGAGAATGATTTACTGTTTTAACTGCTGGTTTTGTAATTTGCCATCTTAGACTTAATTAAAACTTGCCTCTGGGCAAACCCAACAGGTCCCCCATGCCCCCTTCCTCCTTTTTTAATAAATCCTACTGGCATTAATTCTATACTTTTAGTCCTTCCCTCCGCAGTTTTTTTCTACTTTATCTTTACATGTTATTAAAAGAGAATTGTGGGCTTCACAACAATCATACTCACCTCTAAGACTGAGAACCAAGCAATCAAAGACCGCTGATTGCTTGGTTCTTCAGTGATCAGAGAGCTGGTGACTTTCAGTCTCCAGCTCTCTGCTCTGCCTATCCAGCACTTACTGGAGCACCAGACTGTGAAGGGCATTTCCTCTCCCCTTGCTATTTTTCGACATGTCTTGCCTACATTTGCCCAGAAAATGGGTGGTTTTATTTTTCAGATTTAACCAAACCCAGGGCAGTTTAGCTCATCACTTACCCTGATATCTTGCACCTCTCAAAATCCCTAACCACCCCAGGTGTATTATGGGCTTGCTCCGTAATGTTGCTGTTGGAACTGGCAGGGGAATAGAGAACTCCAATGACTGCAGCATTACTAAATGCAAGTGAGTATTCACACTGTTATCATACATGCGCTGTAACAATGTTGGCACATTGAACAGACACTTTTTTATGTATCTGTAAAAAAAAGTCTTGGCTTACACACTGCTATCAGAATCCTGTATGCATGCAGCTCACATGGTAAATGAGAACATCACAGCATTCTGCATTCCACCTTAAAACAAATGTGGTTTACATCTTTGCCACGATGTAGCAGAATGCTAGGGAGAGTGTGGCTGTAATGTCATGAAATTGCTTGAGAGCTCTCACCTTTTATTATGGTAGAGCTAAGATATTACAACCTCATTGGCCATGATATATTGCAATCCACTTTACCAAGCATGCAGCTATGGTGGAAAAGAAATCTTTAACCTCAGGGACCATTATCGGCTATGATTATTGCCAAAACGCGTAAGCAAGTTTTACCTGTACACTCTACTTAGCGTAATAAAGTAATTCTTTGGAATGGCGAGATTCTGGCTCTTCACTAGGGGACATTATGTCCTACAACTACCTTACCTTACAATATTTTCACTATATTGGATCACATTATTGTAGCCACACCTGAATTCCACCACACCATAAGCCACAATAATCTCATCCTTGTATTTCTCATAGTGCTCCAGCATGTTGTAGGTACACAATGTCCATTTTCCAATTCACTGTGCCTACAGCAAACATGTAAATAAAATATATTTATAGTATTCAATCTGGAAAACATAATTCCACTTGTACATTTTCATCAAATAATTATTTTAGTGTGAATCTCTTGGTTATGGTCTATATGTTTTCACCACAATAAAATGCAGCTCAATTATGGCCATTCAAATGAGTACACTATTGTGACTAACATACCCACAGCTAAAGTTGCCACGTATGCAAATTGATGTTTAACCCCACGGCTTCTTTCATGGCATGACAGCCACCCACACTTCCTTTAGATTGACAACCTCCACCACACCAACCCAAAGACAGACACATCATCACAATCTCCTGAAAAAATGGCCACATGCACTGGCAGGCACCCATAATTCCCTCAAACTGATGCTTGCATGTTGTACCCAATCTTCACTTTCCAGCATGATAACCACCTAAAACTTCTTACTAGAGCAAATTGTTGCACCTACCCTGGACTGCCACCCAAAACAAACTAATTGCTTCTTCATAATTGTGGACTGACAGCCACGTTAAGCCTAGATTGATGGGCACCCATATAAAATCATAAAGCATTCAAAAATTAATATATATTTTATCTTTAATAAGTCTGTTACTCGCATGAACACACAAATGTTTCTTTTTGTTAAGATTCGTATACTTCTTTTTACTAAACCACACACACTTTATGCTGTATATTTTTATGTTTCATTCTTTCTATTATACACATATATACCTATTATTAACACACTACCTATTTGAATATTCCTTGATGATCTGATAAATACTAATCTTTAAAGTTTCATTCCCAAAGCGATTGTTGCTCCGATCCTTGTAGATGCGGAATTCTGCTGCTGTGACGGCTTCCCCACGTGGGATTTGAGTGAGGTCAAATCGGAATTCCTTGTAGTGCCGTCGGTGGTGTGAAAAGTCCTTGTCTCTTTCAACTGAAAGGAAAAAGAAAATTCCAGGAGTGAGCCCTAAATACAGCCAATGATTAACTGTGAATTTATATGGCTTAGAAATGAAAACATTCTGGCAGCCTTGTATGACAGTGGGTAAACAGCAAAACCACAAATCCAGACATAGCTTCCAGGTAAAGGAAGAAGTAGTTTTCACTTCAAAAGGGAAAGAAAAAAAACTCATTAGTTTACTAAGATTTCACAAGAGCAACTGGAAATAATAGTAGAACAGCTAAAACGTTTATGCTGTAAAAGTGGTTTCAAAAAACAGGCAGAGGAAAGGTAAGAATGAAAGAGGACACTGTACTGTAAGGGAACAACTTATATGGAAAATAGAAATCCCTAGCAGACCCACAACTGATATTTATTTAACACCACTACCACCCCCACTCATTCTATAAAATGTGCAGAAATTAGACTTGTCTGTCTGCAGAAAGAACATATATTTTAAATTAGTTAGAATTGCTGCATGGTTCTAGCATTAATTAATTTTTGTACCTCTTTTGAAATTCCAATTTTATTTAGAATTATGTTAAGGACAAATGATAATGTATGCTGGGGCAATTTATATGAAAGACTTTCATTAAAATTATTATAGTGACCTTATAATGGAGTACATTATGTTCACTTTCAAAATTGATTGGTACATATTTCACTTTGCAAAGCATCATGTGCAAGGAAAATTTAAAGGAACAGGATTTTTGCTGGCACATGATTGGACGACTGAAGTCAGCACAATTTCACTTCATTCAGTAAGCAAAGTGTAAATTCCCTCTTCAAAAAAGAGAACATTCTTATAGGTTATTATTCAGTCAGGTGTGAGTAAAATTCTGTTTTACTTAAAGAGGAGCTCCAGTCTCCCCCCCAAAATTAAAAGTCAACAGCTACAATAACTGTTGACTTTTAATTTAAGGGCAGTGCTGCACTTTGTGAATGGTGCTGCAGTCTTCTGGGACCTGTGATGTGTCCCAGAAGGCTTTGGGGGAAGGAGGGGGGTGGCATACTTCCACTCAGATAGCCTTGGTGAATTGACCAGAAGTGAGAGTGGGTACCTGCCAAAACCAGGTACTTGCCAAGTGCCAATCATTAAAGAGGAAGGGGGGGGGGGTGCAAACAAGCATAACTTCCCCTTTTGGTTAGAGTTCCACATTAATTACCATTGTTATTGATTCAATATTTTCTGCTAAATTAAAATTCATCCAGTTGGACAAGACTCCACCCATAGAATTGCCGCATCAGTAAATTAAGTTTTATACTTTTCTTTGAGGGAGGAGGGGATCTGGATAAGCCTAGGCAGAAGAACACCTGTATGGTAAACAGGGCCATTTTAGGCTATTGTTAAACCTCCCTCCTGCCGGATGCTCTTACAGCAAGCAGTGCGCTCTTACGCAAGCAGACGCATTCCCAAACCATGGCTCTGCGTGTCCATTCACATAGAGAGTCATGGTTTGGCCTCACCCCTCCTTCTCCTAATTGACTCACTGGTCCGTGATTAACAACAGTGGGAGCCAATTCCATCCCCCGCTGCCTCAACCAATCAGCAGTGAGAGTCCCTGCAGAACCAAGGATTTCATGGATATCACTGGATCGGGATGGGGCTCAGGTAAGTGTTAGAAAGAGCTGGGGGGGCTGCTTCACACAGAAGGTTTTGTGCCTTTAAAACCACTTTACGTGGCATCCCTATGCAAGGTTGTAACTGCACGCAGCCCAAAAAAGCTTATAACAATATTATTTGCAATGTAGTATATTTATTTGTATGCCTGTTTTTCAAAGAATATTCTATTAAGCAAGATTTCAGAAACTATTAGATACAATGTTTCATTTGAGGATTTCTTTCAGGACAATATCAATATCAATGTAGATTTAATTACTGTTCTGCCATAGTGTTCAAGCCATAGTATGTGTGTCTATGTACACACACAGTATGACTCTGGAATGCACCCTCATGTGTGCCCCCATAGCACATGGCTTGCTATGGGGGCACATGCAGAAGAGGAACAGTAGACAGCACTGGAGTAGGGACTGCTCTGAAATACCATTGCACAGAGCAGGTAAGTATAGCTTGCTTATTATTTTACTTAAAAAATAGCCTTTACAGCCACTTTATTGTGACAGGTTCCTCTGAGGCAGAAAGCTAGGTATGTACATATAATACACAAACACCAAGTTTTACTCTAATGTACAGGTGCAGTGCAGAGAATGGCATACTGGACAGAAAAATGAAACAGTGGTTCCACTCTGAAGACTGATGCAGTGCATTTTGAACCTTTTTTTTCTTTTGGAATGAGTTATAAAACAGAGAACCTTTTTTTTTTATATAAATGTGTAGTATAAGCATTATGGCAACATTTTGGTGTTCTCTAGTTGATATCACCTCAATCTGTAGTTTTCCGTAGATGCTGTGTTCTATTCTCAAGTAAGTCTTCATTGCTTATAAAACATATCTGAATACAAAAGTGAATTCCAGATAAATTGCAAATTTGTAAATCTTCATAGTGGTAAATTTTACAAAGCTTTAAGACAAATACGCCTGCATCAATGACTTGCATAGTTCTTTGTCTGGAAACCTCTTTTTAGAGACTGAAAAGGGTGAAGCAACTGCTGAATGTAAAACTAGACAGGGGGATGTGGCTGGTATGCAAACTTTCACCTTCAATTTGCCACAACCTGGAAAAACTGTTAAGATCTGCAAATGCTGTAGACAGCCTTAAGTATAAAAGCTAGTTTCTCATAGTATAGGATATGCAGCACCAAAAAGGCTCAAGGCAAAGGATTTCCATTTTGCATTTACTAACATCTACATTGTTTGAACCCCAAAACTTCATATTTACAGAGATGCAGTGGAGCAGATGCAAGAGCTGCTTGCTTAAGAATATTTGCTGCCTACCTACAACCCTCAAAAAAGTACCAGAATTGCTGCATTCTCCTTAATAGGCTTTGCAGGAGCTATACCTCTCCAAACAGTATAGTACAGTATTTGTAAGACTATAATTATTCCTAGACTGTAAGCTCTACCGAGCAGGGCACTCTGTTTCCTCTTCTACCAAATTGTATTGTAACTGTTATGTCTACCTTCATTTTGTAAAGCACTGCGCAAACTGTTGGCGCTATATAAATCCTGTATAATAATAATAATAGGTACTGCATGTATTAAATCCACAAAACACTTGATCTATTTTACAGTAAACCAATACCAGTTCAATTTTAATACACTGTTTTTCATTAAGAATAGTACAGTGTGTTTCCATACAAGATATATATACTGCATACTATATATATATATATATATATATATATATATACAGTATATATACATACAGTAATGTGCAACCATTTTAGGTAACTGGGGATATAAGCCTTTCCTTTTAAGCAGCAACAGTACTCCTAGGCAGGGTCGTATCTACCATGAGGCAAACAAGGCGTTTGCCTAGGGCGCCAATTTTTAGGGGGGGGGGCGGTACCTCCCCCCAGAAGAAGGGACCTGGTGAGCAGCGACAGACAGAGCCATGCAGGGTTGCCATCAGAAGGGTACCACCGGTACACCTGTAAGTGGCCCGGACAGCAGGAGGATCGGTGTGGTGAAGGACAGCAGTTGCAGAAGGATGCACTGTGTATCTCTCCCTCCAGCAGCTGGAAGCCAGTTTGAGGTTTGGAGGGGGTGCCCTGGTGTTCCTGAGTGGCCGCTCTCCGCTAAGCTCCTTCTCCCACCTGCATTCAGAGCTGGGACCAGGAAACAGCCTGGAGCAGAGAGAGGAGAAGTGGCAGAGAGGAAAGAGTCAAGAGGAGGTGAGCTGTGATGTGTTTTCTGGCTCTCCCCCCTCTCATCCATGCAGCACATGATACACGATCACAGAGAGATTGTATGGGACTGCACACACAGTATGATTACCACTCCCTGCCCACAATTCCTGCTGCCCGGAGGTCAGCAGTACTTGGAGGAGGTGGGGGGGGGGGGGTAATCATACTGTGTGTGTGTGTGTGTGTGTGTGTGTGTGTGTGTGTGTGTGTGTGTGTGTGTGTGCAGTCCCACACAATCTGAGAGAGAGGGGATAGGGAAGAGAGAGAGAGAGGGAAGAGAGAGAGGGGGGAGAGAGGGGAGAGAGGGGGGGAGGAATGAGAGGGGAGAGAGGAGAGAGAGAGGGAAGAGAGGAGAGAGGGAAGATAGAGAGAGAGGGAAGAGAAAATAGAGATGGAAGAGAGAGAGAAAGAGAGAAGGAAGAGAAGAGAGCGAGAGAGAGAAAGAGAGAGGGAAGAGAAGAGAGAGAGGGAAGAGAGAAGAGCGAGAGGGAAGAGAGAGGAGAGAGAGGGGCGAGAGAGAGGGAAGAGTGAGAGAAAGAGAGGGAAGAGAGAGAGCGGGAAAAGAGAGTGGGGGAAGAGAGAAAGAGAGGGAAGAGAGAGAGAGAGGGGGAAGAGAGAGAGAGAGAAAGAGAGAGGGTACAGAAGAGAGAGAGAAAAGAGAGAGGGGAAGAGAGAGAGAGAAGAGAGAGAGAGAGGGGGGAAGAGAGAGAGGGAAATAGAGGGAAACGAGAGAGGGGGAAGAGAGAAAGAGAGCAAAGAGAAAGAGAGGGAAGAGAGAGGGAAATGTCAGGGCAGGGCTGTGGAACGGACAGGTAGGCCTAGTGGCAGGGTAAGGCACTGGCTGACGACTACCACCACCAACAGACCAAAGTCCCTCAGGGCGTGGAGTCTAAGTCCCAGGCTGCCCTTCACCAGGGCCCCTGATGGTGGGGATGGACTTGACGCAGCCAGGAACCAGGTCGCGGCCCCCGAGACACCCCGGCTGCGGTAATGGCCGCCGCCAATGGCGTGTAGCTGGTGAGAATGACAATAGCGTAGTCAGGCAAGCCGAGTCGACAACAACAGGACAAAACAGTACAGAACAGTAGACAGAGAATCACAGGTCACGGGCCGGGTTCAGCAACGGAAGGTCAGATCGAAGGAAAACACAGAGAATGGTCTTAGTTACAAGCCGAGTCAGAATACCAGAAGAGTCACGAGCATATACACAGAGCTGTAGCAAGACAAAGACACAAGACACAAGTGCAAAGAGCATGTGCGGATCACAGGCTTATATGTACTCAGCCACACCCCTCTGGGGGATGGACCTCAGAGACCTGAAGGCATAAAAGCTTCCCACCATGCTCAGCAGAAATCCAAGATGGATGCCAGCACATGGAGTAACATAACCTCTGGGAAAAGGTAGGACCTTGACAGGAGGGAAGAGAGAGAGAGAGAGAGGAAGAGAGAGAGAGCAGAAGAGAGGGAAGCAAGAGGGGGGAGAAAGAGAGCAGGGGGAGAGAGAAAGAGAGGAGAGAGAGAGGAAAGAGTGGGAGGGGGGAAGAGAGAGAGAGAGAGGAAGAGAAAGAGAGGGAGCAGGAAGAGAGAGGAAAAAGAGAGAGAAAGAGAGGGAAGGAAGAGGGGGAGAGAGAGAAAAGAGTGACAGAAAAAGGGAGAGAGGGAAGAGAGAAGGAAAAGAGAGAGAGAAGAGAGGGAGAAAGAGAGAGAGGAAGAGAGAATCATATATACATGCACACACTTATTGAACTATCTGGCTCTCTCATTGGTGGTGCTAAATGTTTGTGTTGCCTAGGGCAGCACAAAATCTAAATACACCACTGCTTCTAGGAACTCAGCAGGTAGGTTCTCCCAAACATCTAGGAAAACTAATTGCAATTTTTCTGTGGATTGAGGTTGTTGCAAATGCTTCTTCCTCATCATGTACCTCCTAGACAGAATCAGAGATGTTGAGATTAGGGCTCTGTGGGGCTATATCATCCCTTTTAAGACTCTGTGTTCTTAATTTCTCCTAAGATAGTTCTTTATGACTTTGGCTGTATGTTTGCAATCATTGTCCTGCTGTAGAATGAATTTGAGAGCAATCAGACACCTCCCTGATAGTACTGCATGATGGGTATTTTTAGCATTGAGGAAACCATTACTTTTCACCAAATTCCAAGCTACATGCTTTATCGGTGGCCACAGAAACTGTATCACTCTCCGGGCCTTTAGAAAACCAACTTCCTTTTGTTACAGACAATATTTAAATAATACATTTTTACTGTCCAGAGCACCTGCTTACATTTTTCTGTACACCAGTTCTTGTGATTTTGTGAATAGGTGAAGTATTTTACTTCCATTTCAAACATATTGTATTTTAGTCAAGATAGAAGATTATGATCTTCTTCCATGAAGATCATTTCTGACCCAACTTCTCTGGATTGTAGACAGGTGTACAAGGGGCTCACTGGTCTCTGTCAAATGTGAGCTTATGTTGCCACTGGACATCTTCTGACTGGGAAGGGAATTCAACGTGATGTGTACAGTATGTAATCCGGTGCACTAAATAACCTTGACTTACTACTGCATTTTCTGTCCTCAGCTTTGCCTTTTTCTTTGTGGTTCAGCAGAGAAGTTTGGACAGCACATCTGGAAAAAACCTTGAGGGTTGATTTACAAAAGATAATTGACTGCTCTGTGGATTATTCCCTTGCAAAGTGTAACTTCCCCTGAAAACAGCCTTTACTGTATACCTTTAGTAAATCATTCCTCTCGTCTTCTTTGAAATGTTTACCCACTGCAAACCTAGTTGATGCAGTAAAATCACCCTTGCTATTGTGTAGATTTACACTGAACTAAGTACAGCATCCAACCCTTTTCATTTAGTTTATCTATGCTCCAAGTGTAAAGCCATATCTTCATTTTCACATTGAATTTCATTTATTTCTAATATCTATTAATCTGAACAATCGTGAAGTTTGAAAACGTATTTTTTGAAGAATCTCACACATTTACTTCAGTGAATGCAGTGATATATTCACTGTGAATATGCACTGCTGTGTCACAAATTTCACAGAGCCTTCTGTCTAAGGTGTCCTTTTATGAAACTGAGATCAGCGGCGATCCTGAGGATCATTGCTGATTTAAGATCATTAGTGGTTTAGGAAACAGAGATGATCAGTGGAGAACAGGGGCAGACTGACCATTTGAAAACTTGGGCACTGCTGAGGGCCTGGGGTCAGTAGGGGGCCCCATGAGATGCCCCTGGTACCTTTTTCATAGGCTTTTTGAGTTTGGGAAAGGACACAGGGGTCCCATGATCTCCTATTGCCTGGGGGCCCCATGAGTTGTCAGTCCACCCCTGGTGGAGAACATGTTCTCCGCTGATCATCTCAGTACACAGACTGCCATTGTATGAAGGAGTGATGTCAGCCCTTCACTGGCGATCTGTGTTCTCCCTCCAGATTCTCCAACCCAGAGCTGGAGAATCAGAGGAACCACAAACGCAGCAACGGTAATTTACTACTGCTTAGTAAACGGTGTTTGACTGATCTCTTACTGTAATCTCACAAAATATAGTAACAGCAGCTGTTTTCCAGCGATCAAAGTGTTTGTAGATCGCTTCTCTCTTCATTCGGAGAAGCGATCTACACAGCTTCATAAAAAGGCATTCAGAGGAGAACTCTCTCCTCTGAGAATGCCAAAGATCTGAGTAGCGGTCATTTACCGCTGCATGATAAAAGGACACCTAAACCACAGAGGTGCTGGAAGGAGGAGTTTCAGGAGGCATAATCCATACAGAAAACACACATGATGAAATCAATGCTTGCAGGCAGCAAGGTACCCTGATATATGTAGTTCCTAAAAATCAAAAGTAAACCAAAGAAACGAGTAGGGGACAAGCCGCAAAGAATGCAGGGAACCCAAGAAGTTGTTGTAAGAGATGACCAGCAGATTGGCAGCATTTACACATGAAAGGAGATTTTTTTAAAAGCTTTAACGAGCAGGGCCCTCTGACTCCTACTGTATGAAATTGTATTGTAACTGTACTGTCTGCCTTCATGTTATAAAGCACTGTGCAAACTGTTGGTGCTATATAAATCCTATATAATAATAATAATAATTTAAAAATTATGTTTGTATTGAATTGTCAAAAATAACTATAATTTGTATTGCTCTTGAAATGTTAGTGCTATAAAATGAAAATGTATGCTATGCCTTTATGTATGAGTGTGTTTTAATCTACATGTTATCTTTTGGATCATTAGCACTAGTTTGATATAATTGTTTAATCATGCACTAGTGCATATGCCTGCCAAATCCATAACTGTGTGCAAGCACAAGACAAAGGCGTAGACACACCAAATATTGATTTTATTTAGGCTTTTTTATTTGTTTTGTATGTATTTTTCTTTATTTGTTTTGTATATATTTTATATGTAATTAATTGATTAATTGATAAATAAAAATGATTCAAGCGTCCAGTTTTAGACACTGTGACAGTACATAGGCTTCAGGGCTGTGCACTGAAATTTTCAAGTGGGCAGATTGTTATGCCAGCTGGTGTGGGATGTGGGAGTAGGTAATTATAATACATAAGTGCAGCAAGGACAGGGGAAGTGGGGAGGGCACTATGAGTGAGTTAACCTTTTTATTTTTTCTGAAAAGGCAAACTTAGCCTTTAAATTAAGCTTGAGGATGGGTGGCATCAAATAGTTGTATTTAGAATTTTGCATTTTAAAGTTTTTCAATTTACCATTCTATTTATATCACTTACTAATAAAGCAATGTATACTTTAAAAATTCAATACAGGATGACATGTTTGCACTGTTATCATATGAGTCTGTGACTTTAAATGGAACATAAATAATGGTAAATTTTTTCTTTTTTTGTAAGCCACATAAATGGAGTCAGGGGAGTCAGAAAATTATGTTTCTAAAATCTTGTTACTCAGACACATCAGAAACTACAGGAATCTCTAATATTACACCATTGAATCCAGTGGCACTTGTATTTTTTATGAACACTAGATTTCTGTGCCTGAAATGGAACTCGTAAAAATCATTAATATATATTAGGGTGGTTATATAATTAGGTTTATTCTCCCCACCCTTGAAGAAATATGTAGAAGAATAAAGATAACTACAAAATATGTTTCCAGAGGATCAGAAGTACCACAGAAGTGGCACTCAGGACAAGCACACATGGAACCCAATTGAGCTGCTAGTTGAGCATCAGTGGGGTAGATTATAATATTTCTGGCACCCTGAACTTTTGACTATGTACAGGTTTTTTTAAGTTGTTATATGAATTGTTAAAATTTGTTCATAGTTTTATTACATATTATAAAATACCCAGTGATTACCGAGTATTACCGACAGGGGAGAGAACTGTATATAGACAGATCTCTCCCCTGTCAGCTTCAGCTCCCCTGTCAGTTCCAGCACACTACTTTGTATGACTCTGCTTAACCCTTTGATCGCCCCCAGATGTTAACCCCTTCCCACCCAGTGTCATTAGTACAATGTCAGTACTTTTTATTAGCACTGATCACTGTATTGGTGTCACTGGGGATGTCAGTGACACCAAGTCAGTTCCCCCAGTTTCAGAATGCCTGCCGCAGTCCCGCTATAAGTCGCTGATTGCCACCATTAATAGTAAAAATAAAAATTCCAGTATATATACCGTCAGTTGTAAACGCTATAACTGTCAAGCAAACCAAATAATTTACATGTATTGGGATTTTTTTAGCAAAGACATGTTGCCGAATATATTTTGGCCTAAATTTATGACAAAATGTGATTTTTTAATTGAACATTTTTCATAGCAAAAAGTCAAAAATATTGTGTTTTTCTCAAAATTGTCGATATTTTTTTCGCTTATAGCACAAAAAATATAAAAATGCAGAGGCGATCAAATACCACCGACAGAAAGCTCTATTTGTGGGGAAAAAAAGGACATACATTTCATTTGGGTACAGCATTGCATGACCACGCAATTGTCAGTTAAAGTAATGCAGCACCATAATGCAAAAATGGCCTGGTCAGGAAGGGGGTAAATCCTCTCGAGGGCAAGTGGTTTAAAGGTCTGTGTAGGTGTTTAATTAAATAGCCCTTATAAAAATACTTTTTTTCTCTTTGCAACAATACAAAGAATTTTTCAACAGAAATGTTAAGTGGCTGTAAAGGCTATTCTATTATTCTATGCATGAAGGTAACACCCCCCAGCTCCTATTAATGCTTACCTGAGCCTGATCTTCATCCAGAAATGTGCATGAGAGCAGCAACTCTCCCAGGCCTCTCTCTTCTCTCTCTCCTTATTGGCTTAGACACAGCAGTGGGAGCCATTGGCTCCCACAGCAAGTGAGGAGGGAGGCAGCTCGTGAGCAAGCATGCACAAGTGCCCCCAGAGCAAGCAGCTTGCTCTGGGGTCACTCGGCAAGGCAAGCAGCCAAAATCACCAGCAGGGGACCAAAGAAGAGGAGAATTGGGGCTGCTCAGTGCAAAACCATTACACAGAGCAGATAAGTATAACATGTTTATTATTTTAAAGAAAAAAATGAAACTTTAGAACCACTTTAGTCTCTTTCTACCAAAGACTGTTATTTGGAGCTTAGATGAATGACATGAACAACAGCCTCAGCCAGACTGTTGGCTCCACCATTGCATAAGTCTCATTGTTTTATCTTAAATATCTCTTTAATATATCAAAAAACAAAGTTTAAAACAAGGTAGCCCATAGCAACAAATCAGAAAGTCAGGCACAAATCAAAAACACAAAACAGCTGAAAAATGAAAACTGAATGGTTGATAAGCAGTTTGCTGATGATGATCTAATAAGACATTGATGATGATCTAACTTGATAATAATCTAATGAGAAGACATTTTACATTTATTACATAAGCTTGATTCCACTTTCCAGTCAAGTACAGCTAATGACCACTACTCAGTCCTCCTACTCCTCGACCTCTCCGCGGCCTTCGACACAGTTTACCACCCCCTCCTCCTTAATAAACTATACTCCCTTGGCATCAGAGACTCCACTCTCTCCTGGCTCTCCTCCTATCTATCCCAACGCTCCTTCAGCATTACCTATAACGCTGCCACTTCCCCCTCTCTCCTCCTCTCTGTTGGGGTCCCCCAAGGCTCTGTCCTTGGGCCCCTCCTCTTCTCCATCTACACCTCCTCCCTTGGCCAACTGATACACTCCCACGGCTTCAACTACCACCTCTATGCCGATGACACGCAAATCTACCTCTCTACCCCTCACCTCATCCCCTCTCCGCCTGAATCACCTGCCTACTAAATGACATATCAGACTGGATGTCACTCCACTTCCTCAAATTAAACCTTTCCAAAACCAAGCTCCTAATTTTCCCCCCAGCCCGTGCCCCCCCCCCCCGCACCCTCTCCATCACGACCAACAACACCACCATCAGTCCCACCCCGCAAGCCAAAGTCCTAGGTGTCACTCTAGACTCAAATCTGTCCTTCCAACCCCATGTCCAATCACTGGCAAACCCAGGCAGGCTCCACCTCCACAACATCTCCAAAATACGTACGTTCCTAACCCCAGACACTACTAAACAACTCATTCACTCCCTTATTATCTCACAACTCGACTACTGCAACTCCCTCCTTACCGGCCTATCTTATCACAGACTATCCCCGCTTCAGTCTATCCTGAACGCAGCGGCAAGACTCATCCACCTTACCAACCTCTCCGCATCTGCCACCCCTCTCTGTCATTCCCTCCATTGGCTTCCGATTGCCCAACACATTAAATTCAAACTACTAACACTGACGTACAAAGCCATCCATAACACTGCCCCAAACTACCTCACTGACCTGATATCCAAATACCACCCAACCCGTACTCTTCGCTCCTCACAAGACCTCCTACTTTCTAGCTCCCTGGTCTCCTCCTCCCACGCCCGACTGCAGGACCTCTCCAGGACTTCCCACATCCTCTGGAACTCACTACCCCAATCCATCAGACTGTCACCTACCCTCCTCGCCTTTAGGCGCACCCTGAAAACCCATCTCTTCAGGGAAGCCTACCCGACTCCCACCTAACAGCCAATCTCCTCCACTCCTCCCACCACTCCATCCCTCACAGTCATTTCCTCCTGTACCACTATCCCCTCCCTCCTAGATTGTAAGCTCGAAAGAGCAGGGCCCTCGAACCTCTCATATATTGTTGTGTTACTGTATTGTCTCATGTCCTGTCCCCCACTATATTGTACAGCGCTGAGCAAACCTTTTGGCGCTATATAAACACTGTATAATAATAATAATAATTTTCCTGAAGAGGTACTTAGATGTTTCTGCTTTATATATATATATTTTTTGGTGTCTTCAGCTGTTGTCTAAAATGTGATTAGGGCAGTTGAATGACTAAAAAGATAGCTAATCATTGCATAGTCAATAATTACACGCATTCCTCCGCACCTTATACAAAACATTGTGGCCCTCTATCACCATCAAAACTTTTCAACAGAAATTTTATAAATACGTTAATAATTATTATCAATTTGTTCATGCATTTTGACTCATTCCTTATATGCTACTAAACATTTGCTATAGAGTGTGATAGGATACTGAAATATAGGTGACCCCTACACATAAGCATACATGACAATTCCAAAAACAAAAGCCACACCCTTAGTAGCTTGTTACTCCTGCAGAATATGCAACAAGGCAGCCTATTCTTTTAAGTGCCAAAATACTGCCTGATCAGCTAAAACACATTTATTGGTGGAGAATAGAAATACGATCCTACTACAATGGTGATATGTGTAATGATACAGTGGGGAACTTTTTTAGAATGAAGATATAAGCCCATAATATATACACAGGTCTTTCAGCATATACAGCAAGTACCCCAATGAGATTCACACTCTACTTTTTTGGTCAAATCACACATTTAGAAAGATGCCCACAAAGCAATATTAATACTAATGCTAAAAGTATTACTACATTTTTAGCAATGTATTTTATTTTATTGTCATTGTGGGGATATTAGGAATATAATATGCAGAAAAGATGCATTACAAAGGGTGTTTATACAGTTAGGTCCATATATATTTTAATACAGGCCCAATTTTAATACTTTTAGCTCTGTATGCAACCAGAATAAATTAAAATGAAACAATCAAAATGAATTTGAAGTGCAGACTTTCAGCTTTAATTCAAGGGGCTGAATATAAATATCAAGTACATATTTTAGGAACTGCAACCATTTTTATACACAGTCCTTTGATTTTCAGGGGCTCAAATGTAATTGGACAAATTAATATAATCATACATAAAATGTTCATTTTAAATATTTTGTTGAGAACCCAAAGACTGGGTTTCCTCCTTTCTGATACTTTGCCAGGCTCTAACAGCAACTGTCTTTAGTTGTTCTTTGTTTGTGGGTCTTTCTGCCTTTAGCTGTGCCTTCAGCAAGTGAAATCCATGCTCAATTGGCTTGAGATCAGGTGATTGACTTGGCCATTGCAGAATATTCTACTTATTTTCCTTCAAAAGCTCCTGGGTTGCTTTTACAGTGTGTTTTGGATCATTGTCCATCTGTACTGTGAAGTGCCGTCCAATCAACTTTGCTGCATTTGGGTGAATCTGGGCTGACAGTATATCTCTAAACACTGCAGAATTCATTCAGCTGCTTATGTCTTCTGTCACATCATCAATAAACACCTATGACCCAGTGCCACTGGAAGCCACGCATGCCCATGGCATCACATTGCCTCCACCATGTTTTACAGATGACGTTGTGTGCTTTGGATCATGATCTGTTCCAAGCCTTCTCCACACTTTTTTCTTCCCTTCATTCTGATACAGATTATTCTTAGTTTCATCTGTCTAAATAATGCTTTTCCAGAACTGGTCTGGCTTATTTAGATGTTTTTTGGCAAAGTCTAATCTGGCTTTTCTATTCTTCAAGCTTATGAATGGTTTTCAACTTCTGGTGAACTCTCTGTATTTGCTCTCGTGAAGTCTTTTCTTGATTGTAGACTTGATAATGATACCCCCACCAGCTGGAGAGTGTCCTTCACTTGTTTGGATTTTCTGAATGGGTTTTTCTTTACCATAGAGAGGATCTTGCAATCATCCACCAATGTTGTCTTCTGTGGATGTCCATGTCTTTTTATGTTGCTGAGCTCACTAGATCGTTCTTTCCTCAGAAAGTACCAGACTGTTGATTTGGCCACTCCTAATGTTGCTGCTATCTCTCTGATGGATTTGTTTTGTTTATCAAGCCTTACAATGGCCTGTTTCACTTGCATGGACATCTCCTTTGAGCGCATGATGTAGGTTCAATAGATTCCAAATGCAAATACCACACTTAGAATTTTATATTTATAATTTGGATGTACATACCCTCAAATTAAACCTAGGAGCGTGCACTTTCAGCACATAATCATTATATAAGTATAGCTTCAATATGTTTTGGTACATACCTGAAGTAAATTAAAATTGTGCCTGTGTCCAAATATATATGGATCTAACTGTATTTGTTGGTAAGTGCTGCAATGTGATAACTCCAGCTGCTGCTACTAGGCATGTTAGCATAGATAGTGTATTTAAACCATCTTTTTTTATTTTCCACAAAATCATATTGAAAGATACTTTTTCCAGTCAGTGAGTAGCTGTCACTGACATTCAAGGTCAATCTTGACATTACTATAAGGAAGTTGTTATAAAACTGATGCAGTTATTTTCAAAGTGGGTTTTTAGCACCCAAAAACACATACATAAAATATGTCAAACCAATTTCCCTCACGTCAGACTTATTTCTAATGTTGCACAGGATTGTAAGAACTGACCCTACACTGGCCACCACCCTAAAACATGACTTAACCCAAAAAATAAACTCCTAATCATCTTGACACCTTTGAACAACTCCTATTATATTATATACATATATACATAAACACTTAACACTTATTCTGAACCTCTCCTTTGATTTCAATCATTCATTTAGAACTAGCCTAACCTCTTTATAATTTAACCCAATAATAAGCCTTAACATTGATCCTTAACGTGGTATTAAGCAATTGTGCATTTCCACCTTCAGAGCTTATACACACATGTGCAGTGCGGATAGAAGTTCAGGTTTCTGAGCTAATTGACACAGTAGTTGTTCAGCGGTTCCATTCAGGTTTACATCAGGTTCAGGACAGATTCAGGTCAGGGTTTTATCCTGTTCACACATATTCGCATGTTTAGAAGGATTCCCACAGGAGTCCATAGCCTGTAATCCGCATGTGAACTGGACTGCCCTGCTCAGAAACCATACAGGACTCTTTTTCAATCTGCACTGAATCCGCACTGTCAGTGCACCGGTTCAAACCACATCCAAACCGCATATATGTGAACCAACACTTGGAGAGAAATTTGAGAAACGCCCTGTGTGTTTCTAGCATATATAATATAATAAAAAAAATGTCTTACTTTTTTAGTTAGGGCAGCACAGTGGCTAGGTAGTTAGCACTTCTGCCTGGCAGCACAGGGGTCTAATTTGTTCTACTCCCAAACATTGCACTACCTGCGCAGAGTTTGCATATTCTCTGTGTGCTTGCATGGGTTTCCTCTGGGTACTCCAGTTTCCTCCCACACTCAACATGATGGTAGGTTTATCAGCTCCTGTCTATATTTGCCCTAGTATGTGTATGTATGAATGTGAGTTAGGAACCTTAAATTGTGCTCCCCTTGAGGGTGAGGAACGGATGTGAATGTAGTATACACATATATGTAAAGCACTGCCTAAATTGACAGCGCTATATAAGTACCTGTAATAAAAATAGTTTTAGCTTTGGAGCAGATTTATACATAATATTCAATAAATAGCTTGAAGTGTTTAAAGAATGTGCTGAACAATATATTATAGAGACACTTTAAGGGAAAATTTTCTAAGAGAATTGAAATACAATGTACCACTCAGACCTTGATATCTTTAACTCCTTGTAAGGCACACATCATGTGCACATCTATCAATGATATTGAAGATCTCCCAACACAGTACAGATAGGTTTATTTATGGAAAACATACCTCCCAGGTCCCTCCTTAACACGCCATAAAAGGGAAAAGCTAAGAAAGATTTATTTAAAAAGTAAAGCAACAATGTTTATTTATATATTTTGCTATGTGAATTAGAACAAACAAATATAAAGTAATTGCCAATATGGCTGCAGGGGTGGAATTACTCTTAACTCTTAAAATTCCCTAACCCTAGGTTCACATGTATGCAGGTTGCATTTGATGCATTTCTACATTGCATTTTGTGTTGCGTTTTGCGTTTTTGCCGTGTTTTTGATGCATTTTGCGTATTGAGGTTTTTTTTTTATTTTTATTGTTGCTAGGCAGATTTTATCCACAAGCCTACAGGGCACCTATACCCCCTTCCTGCCCAGGCCAATTTCCAGCTTTCAGCGCTGTCGCACTTTCAGTGACAATTGTGCGGTCATGCAACACTGTACCCATATGACATTTTTTTTGTGACAGATAGAGCTTTCTTTTGGTGGTATTTAATCACCTCTGGGTTTTTTATTTTTTATTAAACAAACCAAAACATTTTGTAAATAAGTGATTTTTCTCCTTCACTGATGTGCACTACTGAGGCTGCAGTAATGGGCACTGATAGGCTGCACTGATGGACACTGATAGGTGGCACTGATGGGCACTGATGAGGAGGCACTGGTAGGTGGCACTGATGGGCATTGACAGGCATCACTGATGGGCACTGAAAGGCAGCACTGATACATGACATTGATAGGCGGCACTGACTGGCACTGATAGGTGGCACTGATTGGCACTGTTAGGTGGCACTGACTGGCACTGATAGGCGACGCTGACTGGCACTGGTAGGCAGCACTGATTGGAAGCACTGATAGGTGGCACTGATTGGCATTGATAGGTGGCACTGACTGGCACTGATAGGTGGCACTGAAAGGCAGCTCAGATGGGCACTGATATGTGGCATTGATGTGCACTGGTAGGCACTGATATGTGGCATTGATGTGGCACTGATGGGCATTGGCACGAGGCACTGATGAGCACTGACACAAGGAACTGATGGACACTGACAGGTTGCACTGCTGGGACTACACTGATCATCAGGGCACACTGATCTTCAGTGCCCTGATGATCAGTTTACATGTCCCTCCGCGGAAAGCCGATTACCGGCTCTCCTCTCCTCTCGAGCTGTCAGCGTGACAGCTCGAGAGGAGAGAAATGCTGATAACCGGCATTTCCCTTTTTATATGTGATCGGCTGTGATTGGACACAGCTGAGCACATGACCAAGCTGACATCTTTGGCTCTTTCCGTGATCGGTGATCCGCTGTGTCCGAGAGATGCGCGGTGAGAATGGGAGGGCGTCATATGACGTCCTCCCAGAACGAGAGAACCACCTTGTGTCCATCATATTACTATATGGCAGGCAGGAGGTGTTTAAATGCAAACCGCATAAAAAACACATTAAAAAAACACTTAACACATACAATACATGCTTTTCTGCCGTGTTCACATTGAAGTCTATAGAACCAAAAATGCAACATTTTAGATTAAAAAATGTTCCTGACCCTTTCAAAAAAATGCACCGGGTGAAAACGCAGAGATGTTAACCTGTCCCATAGGAAATCATGATAAATGGACTCTACTGCATTTCTGCAAAATGCTTTAGAAAATCATTAGCTGTGAACCTAGGTAAAGAAGGATACATTCTGTTTTGACACCAAAAGTATCCAAACAGTTACAGCTTATCTTTTACTTACATATATTACAAATGGCTATGCATAGATATTCCAGCAATATAAAAAAGCCGCAAAAATATCTTTTCAAAAGTGAGAATAATTTTTGAAAGACATTAGTGAACACTGATGTCTTGCATATGGAACAAATGATAAATCCAGTTTACTGGATATGAACAATTCTCTGATCACCTGAAAGTTGCAAATAATAATTTGTCTGCAAGTTGTTTGTTGTACCCAGTATGAGTGATATGCAGCAAATTATAGACTGGTTCACTGATTGCTAATACCAAAGACAAAGGCAAGTGATTATGTATTTATCTTTTAAAGTGTATGCCAAGGCACAAAACATCATATTGAGTACATCTCTGAAAGATGTGCACATTTCCTCATTTTTTTTCTTTATAAATGCTGCAAATAAATGCTTGTTGGTCTGCCAGAAATCAGATGTGCACTTTTTGTTTGAGCTGACAGCACCTTGTTGCACTGAAATCCCAGACTGCAGATTTCCGATCCTGGCCCCAATCTGTCATTCTCTACATGCTAACACTGATTTCTTTCACATTGAAACAATGATGCTGCCTTCAATCCCAAGAGCCTGGCCACACACTGGGTGCAAGCAAAAGACTTATGGGAGCTGTAGTTCTGGGCATGTGCTTACATTGGTAGGAACTGAGCTCCAAGCATTTGCCGCTGCAAGAATTTTAGAAGCCTGATGATGACATTACAGGGAGTTTTAAAAAATTGTTACTCACTGCATGAATGAGATAAAATTTAAAATAATTGGATAGGATCTAGCGGGGAGAGGTTTGGAAGTAGATCCATTTAGTATTTGGATACAGCCCTGCTTTTGTAGCCTTTTGATGTTCAGAAATATAGACTAATAAACAAAATAAACAAAATCAGTATAAAATACTTTTGTACGGTAATGTTTTATAAAATTATTTTCTAAAAGAAAAGAACTTCATATGTTGAGGTTTTTGAGTAGTTTAAATACCTCACTATGACTTTCCCAACACAAAAAAACCCTTGTGTAGGTGTGTCTATACAATCAAGCCAATGTATGTTTTCACTACATTTGTATTTTGCCTTAATCAGTTTTTGTCAAAAAGTATTTTATACATCTAAATATGTAGACACAGAGCACAAAAAACACATAGTCTGATTTAAAATGTTTAGGACATTCAGTAAGTAAAGCATATATAGAAAATGTATGGATCTGAAGATTTGTGAAATTCTCAGATGAAGGAATTTTTAAATGTTTTTTTTTATGCATATATATACAGAAAGAGATAGAAGTCAGAATATAACATGTTAGCTTAACCTTTGTGGTTAGTAATATGTGGCTGCTTGAAAAAATACTAACTAACCAAAATGTTGTTTTGAGGAAAGTAAAAGGGGAATTAAGTCATGGGATGGAAGTCTTTATTTCCATACAGGAAAAAATCTTATATACTATTCATTTAAAATAAATAAAAAAAGGATTACAAAAAAAAAATCATAAGCATGCAAATACCATTTAAAAAAGGAAGGGCAAAGGTGAAAAGTTAGTAATTCATTATCTGTTTTACTGAGATTTCAAAAGGGACAGCCACTCTTGATGCAATATATGTTTTCTAAGATGATTAAAGTCGATAAACACCTTTATTGGGTAGTTTTTCTACCATCTTGAGTTTTCTTTTTTGTCAGCCCTTACTGTAAAACTTAACTGTTCACATTATAAGAATTCATTTACTAAAGAGATAAAGACTGTTGCAATCTGAAAGTATACTGAACAAAGCAAACAAGATGAAGCTGTTTACACTTTTAATGTCCAATCATGTAGGAGAAAAAATAAAAAATATATATATTTTGGATATGACTGAATGATCAGAGCTTCACCTGCACAGTCTACTCCTTATGTAATCAACTCTATTAAAGTATAAAGTTGTGCTCAAAAGATTTCATACCCTGGCAGAAATCGTGAAATTTTGTCATTGATATAGAAAATATGACTGTCTTTTATTTAAGGATAGTGATCATATGAAACCATTTATTATCATATAGTTGTTTGGCCCCTTTTTAAATCATAATGGTAACAGAAATCACCCAAATGGCCATGATCAAAAGTTTACATACCCTGGAATGTTTGGCCTTGGTACAGACACACAAGGTGACATACACGGGCTAAAATGGCAATTAGAGGTTAATGTCCCTCATCTTTTTTTCAATTGCAGTTAGTGTCAGTGTATAAATAGTCAATGAGTTTGTTAGCTCTCACATGGATGCACTAAGCAGGCTAGGTACTGAGCTATGGGGAGTAGAAAAGGGCCTCTTTCACATGGACATTCCGATCGGGTCCGTCTGACTGTTTTGCAGGTGGACCCTATAGAGACCTCCATGCTCCTCTATGGAGCGGAGGGTGTAGACGGACATGTGTCCATTTACATCCGCCTACATTCAATCCGATCCAACCTGCAAAAAAGGGATGGGTGGAGATCCAATTCCCTTTCCATCTATCGGATCGGGTTGGATGAAAATGGACAGGTGGTCCTTTTTCATCCAACTGCCCATTGAGGAGAGCGAACTTCTCTGTGTCTGCTCGGCAGCAGTGGAGCAAACACAGACCTGTCATCTGCTTGCTCAGCGGGTATCAGCGGAGAGCCCTCCGCTGAGCAAGCAGATCCGCTAAACAGGTCTGCCCCATGAATGGACCTTTTTTTTAAAATGATCACATACACTCTGTTGTCAGCTGCATGGAGAGGTGAGGGTGGAGAAACAGCAGTACGCTGACCATCCGAATGAATGGCTGTGCAAGGAAGGGGGTGGCAGGACATGTCTGATCATTGGAGGAGAGCAGAGCGAGTGAAGATCTGACAACACTGTGCTCTCATGCCTAGTGTAGTCAGTGTGGTCAGTTTTTAATAGGAAAGCAGAGAGACTAGAACACCAGGGATTTCACACAAAGGGAGCAATACAAAAGAATCAGGAATATGAAATATTAGGTTTACATATTTTTTAAGTACTACCCTAAAATAGGTTGCTCAATAAGTTACCCAGAGGTTTAAGTCAAAAGAAGGTGCATTGGCATTTGTACAATCATTGACCAAATAGTTAGGGTAAGGAGAACAAAAGTAGTCAAATGACAATTAAAAATACTTTAAAGTAGATGTAGATCATAAATGAATGACAATTGGAAGGCATCATACTCATCTCTTTTTAATCAGAACTCCAGGCAGACATAAAAGACACAAATTAATGTAGCTCTGTATTCTTTAATGTATCAGTACTTGAAGATGAAAAATATTATAGTACTGCTAATATTAATATTGATATATTGTACTGCTAGTAATAATATTAATATTTACTAGTATTAGAAAATTAGATTGGGCAAAACAGTATTTTGGACAAATTAGGCTGCACAGTGGCTTAATGGTTAGCACTTCCACCTAGCAGTACTAGGGTCGCTGGTTTGAATCCCAACCATGGCACCACCTGCCTGGAGTTTGCATGTTCTCCCTGTACTCTGGTTTCCTCCCACCCTCCAAAGACATGCTGGTAGGTTAATTGGCTCCTGTCTAAATTGGCCCTAGTATGTGTATGTATGAATGTAAGTTAGGGACACTGCGTAAAAGTGGTGGCGCTATATAAGTACCTGGAATAAATAAATAAAAATAAATTGCCTTTATTTCCAAATCTATGGACATAATGGATATTCCAACATAGTCCATTCCTACCTGTAAATTTAAGATGGAAAAAGACAAGTGAATAGAAAGTATTTGACACAGACCTCCCCATGTAAGCCGATACTGAATGTTTGCCAGCGTCTAGTAAAAGTAGCAGTAAATAAAATACAAATTGATTAACTCAGATTAAATTCATAGCTGTGGTCCCTTTCACTGAAAATGTCATTGCTGTGATCTGTAAGTTTAGTACTGTGCCAATGAAAATAATATAGTTCATATTTTCTGTTTATCATGTTACAGTATGAGGTGAGTTGAAGTGGCTTTTCTTGGGTTCCGGAAGAGTACAGTACATTTAGGAAATAATTTTCTAGCTCTGCCTCCCTACTCACCACATGCTGCCAAATTTATGAGGGCACCCTTCCTATTTTAATCAGCAATGGGCTAAGCTTACACAATCCTTCTGTTGTTGTCTGGTCGGCAGTGGGAGTATATACTTTAACAGACACTTTGTTATCCTTTTACACATGCTTGTATTTCATCTATTACTAAAGATAAATCAGCATGCCTTGTATATATTTTGCTGTTCGTTATCATGCAACAAATTCAACCTTCAAAATAATTGTTGTAATTTGTTTCCTATCAGAAGATTTTTATTTTATCAGCAGAAATAAAAAGTTGAACAAATGTTTCTTTCTTGTTTGCTTGTATTGTGTTAGAAATGTAGCTAAATGTATGACCAATATACATCTAACCCTTTCACTGCCAGGCCTTGCACTCCACTCAGGTGTACAGACCGATTTTGCAATTTTTCCATTGCTTTTTTATTTTTCCCTTACTGCTTTCAGTGTTTATAAAAGACCCCCCCCCCGAACAATACATTTTCTGAAGCACATTACCAGTAGAATAGAAAAGAAGGTGCTACTGATTCTTAAGGCCCTGTGACATGTGCGCAAATGTGTATCAATACAATATTTTTGCTAAAAGTACACTAAATTCACTATTAGTAGATACATACATAGCAAAATTTACAAAATTCCTGCTAAAATTCCTACTAAACATAACAGCTAATTCTGTATGGAGATAATAAATAACAAATATTTGTAGATTTCAAATTGCTACTTTTTGCAAAATGGTGAAAGTCGAGTGTATGCAAAACTGTAAATAACCAAATTTATCTAAGAATCTGGAGGTATTCATTTTTCACTTACAGCTTTCAGAGTTTGTAAAGCCCCCCCCCCCCCCCCAAAAAAAAAAAATTCTGAAAACATAGAACCAGGAGATTAAAGTGAAGGTGCTACTGATTTTTTCAGGCCCCAGAATAGTTGTGCAAATGTTCATCAAATCGCTATTTTCACTATAAAAAACTCACTACAATCCATATTTGCACACATAAACACAAAGTAACTTACAAAATTCCTCCTAACTTTCTACTAAGGCCTCATTCACCTGGGTTGGACTAGAGCATACACCCATAGAAAGCTGTATTTACCCACACAGGGATGCCTAAGTGTTCTGGGCATCCCTGTGCAGGCAGTCCAATTCATGTCAATTGGGATGCAGCGGCTGCAAGGAGAGCTCTGACATCTGTGTTGGTGTAGGCCCAAAACACGGACAGTGTGAGTTCAGGGACATGCACCCACAAGGATGTCAAATTGAGGACAGGGGCTGTGTCCATGCAGCCGCTGTGTCCCAATTGACTGCCTGCACAGGAATGCATGGAACATCTGTGCATTCCTGCCTGCATGGAGATACACAGAACACCTGTGCATCCCTGTCTAGCTAAACAAGGTCTGTAGTATGCAGTGGAGGAACTACTAGGGTCGCAAAGGTCACATTTGTGAACAGGCCCTGCAGTTCTGCCACTGTGGGGGGAGGACCCAAGTTTGGACTATGTCTCCCCAGCAGTGTTGCTGACTGCATAGCTCTGAGGTGAGAGTTTCTCTCACAGGCAACCCAGAGCCAGTGCTGGCAGTCCCCCCCGCACAGACAGGAGAGGAGAGAGAGCTGGCTCTCCTCCTTCCTCCCTCTCCTCCTGTGTCTGTCCCCACCCACACTCCATGGCAGTGTCTCAGAGATGGAGATGTGTTGGCAGGAAGTGGGGGCAGGCACATGAGGAGAGGGTAGGAGGAGGAGGAACAAAGCCAGGAAAGTTTGAGCTGAAGCCACGCAACAGAAAGAGGAATGGTGCCACCAGCCAATCCATCCATCCATCCATGCATCCTGTGAGTAAAGTCTCCCCTCTCCCGCCTCCCAATATAATAATGTAAGAGGGATTCTAATGTGAGCAGAGACCCCCTTACATCAAAGTTCTCCTTTACACCCCAGTCCACGGCATTCCCTCTTACATCAGAGCCCCCCTTAAAGCAGAGTTACCCTTTACATTCCAAAGTCTACAGAGATCTCCCTTATAGTGTAAGTGGAAATTCTGCAGACTCTGATGTAGGGGGGCTCTGAGGACTCTGATGTATGGGGACTCTGCAGACTCTGATGGTGGGGGGCTCTGCGGACTCTGATGATGTGGGGATCTGCGAACTCTGATGTTGGGGGACTCTGCAGACTCTCATGGTGGGGGGTAGGAACCCTAATTAAAGGGGAATGCTGGGCACTTTGATGTAAGTAGGGGCTATGGTTACCAGAGACCCCCTTATATCAAAGTTCCCCTTACATCAGAGTATATAGTGTTCCTTCTTACATCAGAATTTCCTCTTTACATCAGAGTCCCCAGAGTTCTCACACCATAGTCTGCAGAGTTGCCCCTTACAGTGTAAAGGAACTCTGCAAGTGCAGATGTAAGGAGAACGCTGTAAATTCAGATGTAGAAGGGGAAACTCTGCAGATTCAAATGTAAAGGGGGACCCTGCCGTTTCAGATGTAAAAGGGAACTCTATGGTTTCAAGTGTAAATGGGAAACCCCACAGTTTCAGATGTAAAGGGGAACTCTCCAAATTGAGATGTAAAGGGGAACTCTGCAGATTCAAATGTAAAGGGGAAACTCTGCAGTTTCAGATGTATAGTGGAAACTGTGGCTTCAGATGTAAAGGGGAAACTCTGCAGATTCATATGTGAAGGGGAAACTCTGCAGATTCAGATGTAAAGGGGAACTCTGCAGATTCAGATGTAAATGGGAACTCTGTGGATTCAAATGTAAAGGGGGAACTCTGTGGACTCTAATGTAAGGGGGACTTTTGTGATTAAATCCATATGATTAGAAATGTTATTTATTCACAAAATATATGTATAGTGTATACAACCAAAAATTTGCCATGCACCATTAAAGTGTTCGGGTTTGGCTTGAAAAAAAGGTGGCAACGCTACCCAAGCGGCAGGAAAGGGGCCCACTTCAGAACATGTGGAACATTCCTGCTGTGGGACCATACTAAACGGACCACAAATGGAGTAAAGGGCCCCAGGCTCAGAGGGAAAGGAGGGGTCAGGGGGGGCCTTCATAGTTTCTTACACCGGGGCTCTGAAGGTTCTAGTTATGATAGTATGCCTTGCATGAACAAGGCCTTAGGTCTCATTTAGACTTGCAGTTGGGGGGCATCAAAAATGAATGGTTGAGGTGCCTTTTTGCTGCTTGCTAACCACCCCTCCTTAAGCTGCAATAGGCAGCGGACAGGGGTGCTTACATGCTGCCGCTGTGATACTTTGCTCCATGCTCATGGCAAAGTTGTATGTGTATGTATGAATGTATGTTATGGACCTTAGATTGTACACACCTTGTGGGTTAGGGACTGATGTGAATGCACTATATATATATATATATACAGTATATCAATATCCTCTCCTCCAGTCCTCGCCGGCTCTTCTCTACCTTCAACTCTCTACTCTCTCCACCCCCACCTCCACCCAGCACCTCACTTAACGCCCTCGAGATTGCCAATCACTTCAAAAACAAGATTGACACAATTCGCAGGGACATCGCCGCTGCTCAAACTTCCTCCCCACCTATCTCCTCTCACACAGCAACCCCCTCGTCACCCCTCTCCCTGTGCCTCACCACTGTTCAGACGTCCACCCCACCTAACATCCCTCACACTGAAGCCCCCTCAACACTCCACTCCTTCGACCTTAGTACCACTGAGGAGGTCACCAAGGTCTTCTCTGAAGCCCGCCTCACCACCTGCCCCCTCGACCCTGTCCCCTCACAACTCCTACGACCTCCCTCCTCCTCCATCCTACACTCCCTCACCCATATCTTTAATCCCTCCCTCTCTTCTGGTGCATTCCCATCCCCTCTGAAGCACACGCACATCACTCCCACACTTAAAAAGCCCTCCCTGGACCCTACTGACCTGAACAACCTTAGACCCATCTCCCTGCTGCCATTCACATCCAAACTCCTTGAGTGCTTAGTCTACAATCGCCTAAGCTCCCACCTCAACAACAACAACCTCCTTGACCCCCTGCAGTTCGACTTCCGTCCCCTACACTCCACCGAAACTGCCTTACTCAAACTCTCCAATGACCTGCTAACAGCCAAAGCTAATGGCCACTATTCAGTGCTCCTACTCCTCGATCTCTCCACAGCTTTCGACACAGTCGACCACCCCCTCCTCCTCAAAAAACTACACTCTCTTGGCCCTCAGAGATTCCGCTCTCTCCTGGCTCTCGTCCTACCTATCACAACGCTATTCAGTGTTACCTATAACGCTACCACCTTCCCCTCACTCCCCCTCTCTTTTGGGGTCCCTCAAGGCTCTGTCCTTGGGCCCCTTCTCTTTTCCATCTACACCTCCTCTCTTGGCCAACTGATACACTCTCACGGCTTCAACTACCAGCTCTATGCCGACGACACGCAAATCTATCTCTTGACCCCTCACCTCACCTTTTCAGTCTCCGCCTGAATCACAAGCCTACTGAACGACATATCAGATTGGATGTCGCTCCACTTCCTTGAACTGAACCTCTCCAAAACCGAGCTCCTAGTTTTCCCCCCAGCCTGCACACCCCCCCTACTGACTTCTCCATCACGTCCAACAATGTCACCATCAGGCCCACCCCGCAAGGCAGAGTACTTGGTGTCTTTCTTGACTCCAATCTATCCTTCCAGCCCCAAGTCCAATCACTAACAAACTCATGCAGACATCGCCAAAATACGCCCATTCCTAACACCAGAAAACACTAAGCAGCTCATCCACTCCCTCATCATATCACGACTCGATTACTGCAACTCCCTCCTCACTGGCCTGCCTCACCACAGGCTATCCCTGCTTCAGTCGATCCTGAATACGGCAGCAAGGCTCATCCACCTTACCAACCACTACATTTACGCCACCCCCCTCTGCCAATCCCTCCACTGGATTCCGATTGCCCAACGGATCAAATTCAATATGCTAACACTGACGTGCAAAGCTGTACAAATACCACCCAAAACGCACTCTCCGCTCCTCACAAGACCTCCTTCTCTCTAGTTCCATGGTCTCCTCCTCCTATGCCTGCCTCCAGGACTTCTCCAGGGCATTACCCATACTCTGGAACTCCCTACCCCATTCCATCAGACTATCACCTACTCTCCTCTCCTTTAGGCGCACCCTGAAAACCCACCTCTTCAGGGAAGCCTACCCTGCGCCCTGCTAATCGCCGATCTCCTCCACTCTTCCTATCACTACATCCCCCACAGCTTTTCCTCCTGTACCACTATCCCCTCCCTCCTAGATTGTAAGCTCCAAGGAGCAGGGCCCTTGAACCCCTCGTGTATCGCATTGTATTATTATTGTACTGTCTCATGTATTGTCTCCCATTATAATGTACAGCCCTGAGCGAACTGTTGGCGCTTTATAAATACTGTATAATAATATATATATATATATATATATATTGTGGGGTTAGCTCAGGTGGGGGATCTCCTTCCCTGGGACAAAGGTAGACCGCACAGCAGGCTTTCGTCAAAATCTGACTGGATGTCAGTTTTATTAAAAAGGTTTGCAAGAAATATCAAAATAAACAAAACATCAAAATAAACCCTTGCCATCCAGGCACTAACTAAACAGCAGATGATTCCTCTCTCAGAGGTGAAGGGCTTCTCCCTGTCACCAAAACAAAGTAACAGCAAACCTTTTCTTGCAGGTATAGTCCATACACACAGCTCTCTCAGAACACCTCTCTGAGTCCCAGGCCACGAGCAACTCCTTGCTCCAGCCCTGCCTTATTTATACCACCTGTTGGTGGTCATCAGTGGAACCCAAACTCTGGTCCGGACCCACCTGCTTAACTGTGGCCCCGAAAACCCGGAGTGGACTCCACCTAAACGGTCAGGTATGAGCATATGCGAGGTGACACATAGCGTCCCTCTATCACCTCGCCGTTCATCCTGTCACATATCCCCCCCCTCTGCTCAAGCCTCTGCGGCTGAGCAACTGTCCCAACCAGACAATGGACCCGGGAGAGGGCATCTACATTACTTTGCAGTTTCCCCGCTCTGTGTTCCACTGTGAATTTGAACACTTGTAGCGCGAGAAACCACCTTGTCACTCGACTGTTTTTCTCCTTATTATCACACATCCATTTGAGCGGGGCATGATCAGTAACCAACTTGAACGGTCTTCCTAACAGGTAATATTTCAGGGCCTCCAAGGCCCATTTGATAGCCAAACATTCCTTCTCCACAATGGCATAGTTTCTCTCATGTTTGTTGAGCTTTTTACTTAGGAAGACCACAGGGTGCTCCTCCCCATCTCTGATTTGGGACAGTACCGCACCTAGTCCCACGTCAGAGGCATCAGTCTGTACCACAAACTCTGTTGTGAAATCTGGAGTCACAAGCACAGGTTGAGCACAGAGAGCTTGTTTCAGCCTTTGAAATGCGGTCTCCGCCTCAGGATTCCACTTAATCATGACCGACCCCTACCTTTTGTCAGATCTGTCAGTGGGGCTGCAATGGTGGCAAAATTGGGGATAAACCGCCTGTAGTACCCCGTGATTCCAAGAAATGCCCGGACTTGTTTTTTATTTACAGGTTGGGGCCACTTTTGAATTGCCTCAATTTTATTGATCTGAGGCCTAATGAGACCTCGACCAATGATGTAGCCAAGATATTTGGCCTCCTCTAAGCCAATGGCACACTTTCTGGGGTTGGCGGTAAGACCCGCTTCCCGCAGCGAATCTACGACCGCTTGCAAGCGGGACAAATGAAACTCCCAGTCTGGACTGTGGATGACGACATCGTCCAAATAGGCAGCTGCATATTGGCGATGTGATCTCAACGTCTTGTCCATCATCCTTTGGAATGATGCAGGAGCCCCATGCAAACCAAACGGCATCCGCTTATACTGAAAGGACCCCTCGGGGGTGGAGAATGCCGTCTTTTCTTTTGCAGCTTCCGTTAAAGGAATCTGCCAATAGCCTTTGGTCAGATCTAAGGTGGTTATGTACCAAGCCGTTCCCAACCTGTCAATGAGCTCATCCACCCGAGGCATCGGGTATGCATCAAACTTAGACACACTGTTCAGTTTCCTGAAATCATTACAGAAACGAATGGTTCCATCTGGTTTTGGGACCAACACTATGGGACTCGACCACTCACTGTGAGATTCCTCAATCACTCCCAACTCTAACATGTCCTTTATTTCCTTTGCCACCGCTTCCCGCCTGGCCTTAGGTATTCTATAGGGCTTTACATTTATACGGACCCCGGGCTGGGTAACTATGTCATGCTGTATGACCGTCGTCAGTCCAGGTAGGGGGGAGAAGAAATCTCCATTTTTCCTCACAAACTCCTTAACATCATTTTGTTGGGCTACTGACAAGGTTTCCGTTATCGGTACCTGAGGGGCCACGGGAACCACGTCCTTTTGGGGGCTTGGTACTGCCAACAAACTTTCCCTGTCTTTCCAAGGTTTTAAGAGATTAACATGATAGATTTGTTCGGGTTTCCTTTTTCCTGGCTGGTAAACTTTATAATTTACTTCCCCCACTTTCTCCCTAATTTCAAAGGGACCTTGCCACTTTGCGAGGAATTTACTTTCCACGGTGGGGACTAGCACCAGCACTCTATCCCCAGGGTTGAAGGTACGGATCCTGGCACCCCAGTTATAAACCCTTCTCTGGACCTCCTGGGCTTGCTCCATGTGTTCCCGAACGAGTGGCATGACAGCTGCGATTCTATCCTGCATCTGTGAGATATGCTCGATGACACTTCTATAGGGCGTGGACTCTGTCTCCCAGGTTTCTTTTGCAACATCTAGCAATCCCCTGGGATGTCTACCATACAGTAATTCAAAAGGCGAATATCCTGTAGATGCCTGAGGTACTTCTCATATAGCAAACATGAGATATGGTAGCAAAAAATCCCAATTTCTCCCATCTTTGTCCACCACCTTTTTTAACATATTCTTAAGGGTCTTGTTAAACCTTTCCACAAGCCCATCGGTTTGGGGGTGGTAGACCGAGGTACGGAGATGGGAGATTTTGAACAATTTGCATAACTCTTTCATAATTCTAGACATAAATGGCGTGCCCTGATCCGTTAATATCTCCTTTGGAATACCTACACGACTAAACACCCGAACAAGCTCTTTGGCGATATTTTTAGCGGAGGTATTACGCAAGGGGATGGCTTCAGGATACCGGGTGGCATAGTCAAGTATAACCAGTATGTGCTGATGGCCCCGGGCAGACTTTACTACTGGACCCACTAGGTCCATGCCCACTCTTTCAAACGGTACTTCAATTATGGGTAGAGGTACTAGCGGACTGCGAAAATGGGGTGAGGGCGCAGAATATTGACATTCCGGGCATGATTCACAATGCGCTTTGATGTCTCCATGTAAGCCTGGCCAGAAGAATCTCTGGGTTATTCTCTCCTTTGTTTTCTCTACACCCAGGTGTCCACCCATTATATGCCCATGGGCTAAATCCAGTACCATCCGGCGAAAGGGTTTGGGGACCACTAACTGTTCTACCACCTCCTCCCCTTGCTTTACCACTTGATACAGCAAGTTATTGTTAAGAGCCATGTAGGGAAAAGACACCGCTACATCGATTTCAACTGGTTCCCCATCAATCATTTTAATGTTTTCACGGGCTCTATTAAGTGTGGAATCTCTCAGTTGTTCCGTACAAAAATCCTCTTTTCTGACCTCTAGGTCAGGCACCACATTCTGTCCACTCTCACTAGAGCCAGCGATCATCTCTTGTTCTATATCCTCAATGTCTGGGGTTGGATCCAACTCCTCCTGCTCCCCAGCCATTACAGAGAAAGGGAAAAGATCTACTCCTTCCTTGGACACACCAACAGTTTCCCCTTCCACCTTGCCGTCAAAGGGGTCAGGAGTGAGTTCAGGAGTTTCCGGCGTTTCCCCAGCAGGGGGAGCTCGGTCTTCCTGATTCCCCTCCTTATCCCATAACTTCCAGAAATGGGGAAAATCTCTCCCCACTATGGCTTCATGAAGCAGAGAGGGCACCACCCCCACAGAATGGGTCACAGGGCCCCAGGGAGTACCAATCTCCACCAGAGCAGTCTGGTAATTACGTGTATCACCATGAATACAAATAACCCCAATCATGCTAGGGTGTAAGCTTGCAGGGTTTACCAAATCACTTTTCACTAAGGTCACAACACTACCCGAGTCTAGCAGAGCAGTTACTGGCTTTTCATCAATGGCAATCACACACATTTGCTTTTCCATGCGTTTCTGACATGCTGCAGTACATACCACCTGTGCAAACAGAGACATGCGTTTTCCTAAATAAGCATTTTCACATTGCATAGGTTCATCATTTAAAGGACAGTTTGCAGCAATATGACCTAACGCATGACAACGATAACAGATTATATGTTCAGTGCTTAGACCTCTAAATGGCTTTGGGGACCTTCCTGACCTATTTGGCCAGTCTCTAGGTCCTAAGCCTACAGTCTCATTATCTGACACAATAGTCTTATTTTTTTCTGAGCCTTTGGCCCATGGAACAGTCTTACCGGATCCTCCGGATAGTTTTCCACCCCTAGTGACCTTGGGGTACGGCCCAGGTGAATGAAGAAAGTCCTCAGCGGCTGCATATCTCTCCACCAGGTCCACCAGCTCGTTTGCAGATTTAGGGTCTCCACGGCCGACCCACTTCCTCAAAGTGGCAGGGAGTGCATGCAAATATTGGTCCATGACCACACGCTCCACAATCTGAGGGCCTGCCAATACCTCTGGCTGGAGCCACTTTTTGGAGAGATGTATCAAATCGAACATCTGAGATCTGGGTGGTTTGTCAGCCCTAAAATGCCACTGATGCACCCGCTGAGCCCGGACTGCAATGGTGACACCCAGGCGTGCAAGGACCTCAGCCTTCAGTTTCTCATAGTCCTGGGCATCCCCTGGTTCCAGGTCATAATAGGCTTTTTGGGATTCACCTGTCAAAAATGGTGCAAGCAGTCCTGCCCATTGCTCCTTTTTCCATCCTTCCCGAACAGCAACCCTTTCAAAAGTTGTGAGATAGGCCTCCACATCATCCGCAGGTGTCATCTTCTGCAAAACATAGCTGGCCCGCGCCATTTTCTGCTCCACTGGCAGTGGATCTGCAGATTCCTTCTTTAATTCTAATAGGTGTTGGGCCACCTGCTTAAGGAGCTCTCGGTCTGCTTCTTGGGCCTCCGCAAACTGGCGATTTGTCTCCCGTTGTGCTGCATTGGCCTGCAGCAAGGCTCTTATTATTTCCTCCATCTTCCCACTTGCTCAGGAAGTGCCCGCATCCTCCACCATATGTGGGGTTAGCTCAGGTGGGGGATCTCCTTCCCTGGGACAAAGGTAGACCGCACAGCAGGCTTTCGTCAAAATCTGACTGGATGTCAGTTTTATTAAAAAGGTTTGCAAGAAATATCAAAATAAACAAAACATCAAAATAAACCCTTGCCATCCAGGCACTAACTAAACAGCAGATGATTCCTCTCTCAGAGGTGAAGGGCTTCTCCCTGTCACCAAAACAAAGTAACAGCAAACCTTTTCTTGAAGGTATAGTCCATACACACAGCTCTCTCAGAACACCTCTCTGAGTCCCAGGCCACGAGCAACTCCTTGCTCCAGCCCTGCCTTATTTATACCACCTGTTGGTGGTCATCAGTGGAGCCCAAACTCTGGTCCGGACCCACCTGCTTAACTGTGGCCCCGAAAACCCGGAGTGGACTCCACCTAAACGGTCAGGTATGAGCATATGCGAGGTGACACATAGCGTCCCTCTATCACCTCGCCGTTCATCCTGTCACAATATATATATAGTGCTGCATAAATTGATTGCGCTATACTTGTAATAAACTTGTACTTGTAATAAATAAAATAAAACAAATATTACATTTTTGGTTTTGGGTTGAATACTGCATTGAAAAGCCCTAGTTCTGACTCAAATGGACCTCTGCAAAGGAACCATTACTTTGACACAGAAAGCAAGTGTCATCTTATGCAGTATGGTGGTAGGGGATAGGCTTTTCTACTGTGGTAGCTTTCTAAGGAAAAAAATGTAAGATGTACACCTTTTGCTTGGATACACCTTTTGAATAAAAATATACAGGATTTATATAGCGCCAACAGTTTGCGCAGCGCTTTACAAAATGAAGGTAGACATTACAGTTACAATATGATTTGGTACAAGAGGAAACAGAGGGCCCTGGTCGTTAGAGCTTACAATCTAGGAGGAAGGGTTCTGCATCTTAGCTGACATTTCCTTTTAAATGTATTGGTTATACATTTGGCTACATAGTCCCCAAAGTAAAAAAAAATACTTATCATTTTTTGTATTTACATAAAACTAGAGCCGTTTGTTTTCTAAGGTTTATTTTTCAGTGCATACGGTAATGGAGTTTCTTCATCATTTTTCTTTAATGGTAAGTTTTTATTCTTTTGTATGTGTGAGGTTTGCTTACAGCTAGGTCTCAATATATGTATTTTCTTATGCTTATGTGAATACTACCAATGTTTGTTTTAGTCTACTTTGAGTATGTTTTTATCTTCTTCCTTTAGACTTGGAACCAAAAATAACTACTAAATGCATTTTAATCCTTAGTGAGAGAATGTTCCTACATGGTTTACACAAAGTCCCTTTTGAGTAACAAAACCTCAGCCTCTTCCAACAACAAACATAAGGAGGGAAATGGTTTTAACAGCCCCTTTGACTTCAAATGTGAAAATGATTTCAGATTTTATTTCATGTAAAGGTTAGTAAGAGAAATGAGACAGAAAATAGGCAGACTTATAGAACTGGCCACACTCAATTCAAAGATGAATGAGCTGTCTGTGAAGCGAAACAGGATATGGTACAAAATGCCTATGATCTCTCCCGCAAGATTCTAGAAGGTTTTATTTACAAGAGAAAGCCAAACCCATGTTAACATGGCTGTTGATGTTAAATACAATATCTATATAATGAATTGATACTTTTGCAAGTACAATTTACTTTATATTGGCAAACTATGACTTTTCCATCTTTTTTTGTTACAAATAAAGAAATGTTACAATAACAAGGGCTTCTGTTTGTTCCTAAGTTACTAAATGTGATCTGAAATTCATCCAATACATCAGGACAATATAATTTTGGATTGGAGCTACACTGACAAGTTTAGTCTTTTGCTACTAATAAATAACTATTTGCTGGCAATCACATGAGTTTTCTTGAACTACAATTCCCCTAGGAGTAGCAGCCAGAGGATATACAACTTTAAGGCCATGGCCACAGAAGTGCCTAGGCATCCTCACATACCAGGAAATGCACTGCTGTTTTTCAGGAGGAATTCCAGACAAAGGGGACATTTTTCAGGGAACTGTACAGGCACAATTAAGATTTCTAAAATGATTCCTATAACATTGCATATATTCACATTTTGAGGTTAGTTCTAGTTTAAAATAACCATAGCTGCCTTAGCCAAACAAATATCACAACCAGCATTTGCTGCTGTTTAACCTGTTGAACAAATGCTTTAAACAATGAAGGTACAGGGGTGGACTGACAACTCATGGGGTCCCCGGGCAATAGGGGATCATGGGGCCCCTGTGTCCTTGCCCACACTCATAAAATCCTATAAAAAAGGTACCAGGGGCATTTCATGGGGCCCCCTACTGACCCCAGGCCCTCGGGCAGTGCCCGAGTGCTCGAATGGTCAGTCCGCCCCTGTGAAGGTAATTGCTTAAAATGCATATAGATCTTAAGGATAATGACTATATAAAGCAGGATAGCTGTGATGAGCTATTTCAATCAATAAGTCAGATATTCTACTTCCATAGGGTTCAGGTCTTAAAGTGGTTCTAAAGCCTTAAGGTTTTCTACCTTAATGCAATCGATGCATCAACCACTTGCCCTCCAGAGGATTTACCCCCCCCCCCCTTCGTGACCAGGCCATTTTTTGTGATACAGTGCTGCGCTACTTTAACTGACAATTGCACAGTCATGCAATACTGTACCCAAATTAAATGTACGTCCTTTTTTCCCCACAAAGCAGTGTGCTGGAGCTGACAGGGGAGACATCTGTATTGTTTACATACAGGTCTCTCCCCCATTGGAAATCCTTGGAGATCACTTATATATACATGATTATGCACACCCGTGCTACCCTGTAGAAGTATTTCTGCTATAGGGAGGCATGTAAATGATTAAAGTTAAATAAAAAACCTGTGTCCAAGGATTCCAGCTCCCTATATACTTACCTGAGCCCAATCTCGTTCCAGCACTGAGCACAAGAGCAGCAGCTCTCTCTGCTCGCTCTTCCTCCTCACAGAGCAGATGGACAGAAGTGGGAGCCATTGGCTCCTGCTACTGTCAATCTAATCCTGTGGCAAAGTAGCTGGTGGCAGGGCAAATATACTCAGGCAGTGGGCTTGGGGGCAAGCCTTCACAAATACTTCCCTTAGCAAGCAGCTTGGTAGGGGGTACTTAGAAGAGGGTGGAGCCAGGATTGCTGGTGGGGGACCCCAGAAAGGGAGGTTCAGGACCGCTCTATGAAATATGATTGTACAGAGCAGGTAAGTATATTATGTTTGCTATTTAAAAAAAATAAAGAAATAAATCTTAAGAATCACTTTAATTTTAAACTACACTGCTGTGTTAAAAATGCACTAATATTGTTACATTCTCTTTATAATAACCTCTGTTGCAAGTGGAAGATGAACATCTCCAGATAGCTTTTACAAAAGAAGATTGGCAAACAATATCAATCCAATGTTGACTATGGTACATGGGCATTGAGAAACACTCCTGACTGTTTGATGTTCCCGTTATCATCATCTAGGGCAGGGGTGTCAAACTGGCTGCCCTCCAACTGTTGTGAAACTACAAGTCACATCATGCCTCTGCCCTTGGGAGTCATGCTTGTAACTGTCAATCTTGCAATGCCTCATACGACTTGTAGTTTGGCAACAGCTGGAGGCCTGCCAGTTTGACACCCGTGATCTAGGGCATAAAAAAATTGACCAACTATTGCAAGTAATTCTCAGAAATTGTAATCAGTAATTAACTTCACTGGAACAAAAATTCATACACAAAACTTGCTGTTTAGGTAAATGCATGAGGAATTATGTTTCATAATCTGATACCAGCTGTGAAGCATGGTGGAGAGAATAATATGCTGTAGGCTGTTTTATGAATGAAGACCTGAATGATATGCAATCCTTGAGGATCTAATGAATTTGCATCATAAAATGAAATTCTACAGCAGATTGTCAAGACATTTGTTTGTAATCCAAAATTCAAAAGAATGCATTCCATGCTCAGCTGTATTGTTGAGCCCTGATCTTATTTGCATGACATGCTATGGTGTGATCTGAATATGACAAAAATATGTATTAGCTGAAACAGTTTTATATACAAGAAGGGGCCAAAATATGTCTTAACCACTGTAAGGTTCTGGCCAAAAATAATGGAAATCATGGCAAACTTTCAATGTACATGGCTTCTCCATCAAATTTGCAAATCCAACCAGTCAGGCACAATTAAGATTTTTACATTTCCCATATAACACTGCAATTCTTCACATTTTTAGGTTAATTCTAATTTAAAATAACAATAGTAGCCTTAGGCAACCAAACACCACACCCAGCATTTGCCATTGCTTAACCTATATTGAACAAATATTTGCTTTAAACAATTAGGGTAATTGCTTAAAAGGCATACGTAGATCTTAGGGATAATAACTACATAAAAGCAGGATTACTGTGATTTGCTATTCCAATCAGTAAGCCAGGTATGTTACTTCCACAGAGGTCATATCTTAAGTTTAAACTGCTGTGCTGTGTTACTGTTAAGCAAAAAAGGGGCGCACTCTCCTCGTGCATTACCTTGATAAAAAGGAATTTATTAAAAATGACAAAAGCATATACTAACAAACCAAGAGTCATAAAACAAGCTAGGAACCAATGTGACAGTCCAAGCAAATGGTAGTCTGGCAACAGGGTATGCTAACGCATTTTGGGAGAAGTACTCCCTTCTTCAGAGCTAAAGAAGAAGCTCTGAAGAAGGGAGTACGTTTCCCGAAATGTGTTAGCATACCCTTTCACCAGACTACCATTTGCTTGGACTGTCACATTGGTTCCTATCTTGTTTTATGACTCTTGGTTTGTGAGTATATACTTTTGTCATTTTTATTAAATTCCTTTTTATCAGTAAAATCAAGATTTCCCAATCTTTAGAGGGCTGCACCTCACTGAGTGACTGTTACTGTGGTTCTGGGATGCTTACAGACTTGAACGCTTGTTTTGCTTTTTTCTGTTTACCATGCTGTGTTATAAAAATAATTTTTTTGTCACATTCTCTTTACAACAACCTCTTTTGAAAGTGGAATATGATCACCTTCAAATAGCTTTTAAATAGAAGATCAGCCAACTATATCAGTCCAATGTAAACTATAGTGCATGTGCAATGAGGAGCACTCCTGACTGTCTGGTGTTCTTGTTATCATCTAGGACAGGGGTCTCCAAACTTTCTAAACAAAGGGTCAATTTACTATCCTTCAAACTTTTGGGGGGCTGAACTGTGGCCAGTGGGAGAAGAAAATGTCCTGGTGTCAGTGGGAGTAAACAGTACCCCATCGTTGGTATTAGAGGGAGTAATAGTGCTGTCTCAATGGTATCAATGGGAGGAATAGTGCCCCATCATTGGTGTCAGTGGTAGGAATAGCATCCCATTGTTGGTGTTAGTAGGAGGAATAGTGCACTATCATTAGTGTCAATGGGAGGAATCATGCCCCATTGTTGGGGGTCAATGGGAGGAATAGTGCCCTATCATTGGTGTTAGCGGGAGGAATAGTGCCCCATCATTGGTGTCAATGGGAGGAATAGTGTCCTTTTGTCAGTGTCAGTGGCAGAAATTATGCCCCACTGTTGCTGACAGTGGGGGGAATAATGCCCCAAGGGCCACATAAAAGCAAGCAAAGGGCCACATCCAGCCCCCAGGATAAAGTTTGGAGACCACTGATCTAGGACATAAAAAAATGACCAATAGTTGCAAACTTTCAATGTACATGGCTACTTCATCAGATTCAAACATCAAGCCATTCAGCCTTGCAACTTTCCTGCAATTTTTAGATCAGATCAAAATCAGATCTTGCACTCTATTCAAAGGTCACTGAGTGGATCAGCATGGCAGCCAGATAACCAGCATTTTTAGAAACTCAGTAGTGGCAGCCCTGATATTTAATTCATGACATATTAGTGTGTTTTCCTCAAATACCTTTTTGATTTTTGTCCAAAAAAAACATTTTTCACAAATGCAGCTGAGATGGCACTTCTCGTGAAAGCAAATGTTTTATGTCTATGCACACTCAAATTGTCATTTGATTGTGCTGACTTGTTTTAAAACTGTATTTAGATGCCTTTAAATTGACCATTTTTAATGCAGTACTCAGGTGTCACTAACATGAGTGCTGAAGAGTTTTTACTAGATACTTAAATGTAATGTAAAGGGTTAGAAATATGGGAAATGTTGTTGTTCATTTCCTACAGATACAAGTTACAGGATCTGGAGCTATCATTCTGGTCCTGACTGTGGGTCAATATCCTGGAACAAGTATGCAAGTAAGTAGTTCAAACTTTTTAGACTTTAGTAGCTGAATACATGCTGGTGATGCTGAAGTGCCTGCATGGGAAAATTCCTACAAGTAACTTTTCTTTTGAATAAAAATGGGCAGAAAAGCCCTTGAAGCCCAAATCAAGAAAAAGTAAAAGTTCTCCCTTGCTGTGGGGCTGCACCTGTGCTGCAAGAGTTAACTGCTGGTTTAGTCTAGGGGATGGTAAGAACACTTTTACTTACCTGATCCTCTACTCCCCCTGCAAACATTTCTCCTCTCTGCTCTCTCAGTTGACTTTTCCTCTGTGTCCCCAAACACATTGCAGGGCTATAGTCAAGGGCGTATTTACCACAAGACAAACAAGATATTTGCCTAGGGCAGCATTTTTCAGGGGGGCAGCAGCATTTTTCAGGGGGTCAGTACCACCCCCCCAAAAGAAGGGTTTGAAAAAGAGAAACACGCAGCATGGGGACCAGGTGGGATCTGAGAGAGGCTGCGGGCTTCTTGATGGTGTATGCAGAGCCTGACTCTTATTTCCAGGGATGTCTGGACCTGTGAAGGTAAATGCCTCCTCTCTCTTGCTGGGGTGGGGGGGGTTGTCAGTGTATGGGGGGTGGTGGTAGTGGAAGGCTCTCTTGGGTGGGGGGAGGGGTGAAGTGTTGTTGGTCAATGTCAGGCTCTCTTCATGGGGGAGGGGGGTGTTGGTCGGTATCAGGGTCTCTCCGTAGTGGTGGTGATGGTGGTGGGAGATGATTTTTGTATTGCCTAGAGCAGCACAAAACCTAAATACACCACTGGCTATAGTCCCTACATCAGTCTTGATGATGTCACAGAACCTTAGATTGATGGAGCACAAGGGAGAAGAGGCTGTAGTTAATGGTCTAGCAGCACAGATGGGCCTGCTGGAAAAGAGGATCAAGAAAGTAAAACGTTTTTTTTTTTAGTTTCCAAGGCTTATGAGCAGATAACTCTTGCAGTGCAGTGCTCAGCTTTAAACAAGTGTTTCGGGAGTGACTATATATATTTTTTTTTCAAAGCAGGCATTATTGTTTTTTCTAAGCTTGCTTTGATTGCAACTCAATCTGCTATTAGTAACAGCAATAAGCTTGGTTCAAATTCATAGTAACATTTTTTCTCCTGTTGGTAATTCATTTTAATAAAAAAAAGAAAGATATGGTCATGTGATCATGCAATAAGAACAATACTAATATCTGATGTATATGTTTTTTTGCAAAGCAAAAGTGGCTTTAGAGATAATATTTCATATGCACTATAAATACCTGCCACTTGTGCATCTTAAAGTATTAACACACTAGAAAAATGACACCCCTACCCCATCAGTCAATAAGCTACTGGTAAATAGTGTAGAGAAGGGTCTCCAAACATTTTACGCAGCATAGGGACAGTTTATTGTCTTTCAGGCTTTAGGAGTGCTGTGGCCAGTGGGAGCAGAAAATGCCCTGGCATCAGTGCCCCATCATTGTTTTAATTAGTGGAATAGTGCCCCATTGTTGATATAAATGAGAAGGATAGTACCTAGTTCATGATGTCAGTAGACGGACTGGTGCTCCAACATTGGTGTCATTTGGTTGAATAGTACCCCAAGGGCCAGATAAAGGCAAGCAAAAGGCCACATCCGGCCCCCAAGCCGCAGTTTGGAGACCACTGGTGTAGAGTAATGAATATGTATGTATCTGCACTATGGGAATCAGTCCTGAGTTAGTGTCTTCTATTTATAAAAATAAAACAACTTTACACATACACATTATAGTAGATAAAAGCATTATAATAACCAAATGGTTTCAAGGAAAATACTTTGTGTTACTAGTGCTGAGTTTTGCTTAAACATGTTCTAAACCAACGATTTTCTAAAATGTAATAACAGGTTCATTATTGTGCGCTTTTATCTGTTTTCAACCTTGCTGTTACTATAATATATAATTACTGTTTATTGTATAATCTCTTTTTTTGTTCTGGTACAGTATAGTGAAGCGACCTGACATAAATGCATTGAATCAGTGCTTTACAAATATTTCAGGGATCATTGTGGTTTAATGTCCAGTTGGTAACGGCAGCATGAATAGCTATAATGTGGATTCTCATCAAACAGTTTATTTTCTATGCCTAGTTGTTTAACCTACTGTTGTAAATCGAGAAACTTTAAAATCACGTGAATGTCAAAGGTCAACTGCACTAATCTCACTTAAATTTGCTGTTTGACCCTTGAATTCTTCAACACAAGCCCTAAAGTAAATCAACCAATTTTACCCACTTGAAGTTGACAGAGGCTACAGTAAACTCATACATTACAAAGTACATGGCTTTATATCTCAAATAAATGATAGTTTATCTCTGGTGAATAGGCTATGTTATCACAAAAAAATGTTGAAAATATCTGTCTGTCTTCAAATGAAATTCCTTTTCATGTGCCTTAAAATATCATTCAAATGAAAGCTGAGATTACATGCATCAAATGTAAAGGGTGACAGATAAGTGGAAGATTAATTCAGAAGATATGTCAAAGGACACTAAAAGGTCATAAATCACCAAGAGATAGAATAGGTCATTGTTATAACCATATGAACACTTGTGTAAATATGTGTTTAATATTATATATTTAATATTATGTAATTATGTATACATAACTCGGCATGACGTTGGATAATTAAAAGAGCTGAAGAAAGCAATTATCTAAAGCTAGTGAAAAAATAATGTTTTAGAATAATTATACCCTTTCCTAATCAGTTTCTGTTATAGTAAAATATATTATGGTAAGTGATACTTTACACATGGCTTTGAGTTGACAAGGAGCTGATTAATACTGTTTGCAAAGCAATAAATGTTATGAGCCATTGTTGGAAAATTGGCAAATTCATGTTTTCATTATATAGTGCATATAATCTTAAAGCCCCTTTATATATATATATATATATATATATATATAAATAATATTATATACTTTTTGTGTAGTGTGTGTGTGTATGTATACATACTTTTTTTGTAATTACACATTACCCATATATTTTGCTACCAACCATTAATTCTGGGAGAAAGGGAAAAACATGTGTAATATAATATGTACAGTATATTCATAGTTCCATATGTATAGTAAATACAGTTTGTAGTCTCGAGAATTAAATATTCTCCTACTGGGCCACTTCTGACATTTCTCTCCTAGATGTAAATATAATATATATATTTTTATCAGAGGCCCTAGAAAATAAATGGAGGGTTTTGTATTTTGTTATGTCATATGGTATTTGCACAGTAGTTTTTCAAATGCATTTTTTGGGGGAAAAATACAATTTAAAGAATTTTAGTTCACGCAAACACAGTATCATACACATTTTTGGTAAAATATAAAAGATGATGTTACACTGGGTAAATAGATACCTAATATGTCATGGTTTAAAATTGTATATACCCATAGAAAGGTGTCAAGCTACAATACCTAAAAATCTCCATAGATGACGCTTTAAAAACCTTTACAGGTTACCAGTTTAAAGTTACAGAAGGTCTGGTACTAGAATTATTACTCTTGCTATAATGATACCTCATCATTTACATATGTGGGTGCAACCTACGCATGTGTTCGCCTTTGGGATGAATTGCTTTACATTTTTTTTATTATTTATTTTATTCCTTTTTTATTTTTGCACTGTTTCTTTAATTTTTTAATCACTTTTATTGTTATCACAAGGAATGTAAATATCCCTTATGATAGCAATAAGCAGTGACAGGTACTCTTTACTGAGAGATCTGGGGTCTATTAGACCCCAGATCTCTCCTCTGCCTCTAAAAGCATTTGATCACACTAAGATTGGTTTGGTCAGATGCTTTCCTAAGCCATGAATGGCTTTGTTTAGATCCGGCGAAATCGAAAGTGACAAAATACTCATCACTTCTGGTTTCTTATACCATAGAGATAAGTGGGGATGTTCTGGTCCTCGTTCAGCTCTATGGTAAGTCAGCAGAAGCACCGGCTTCAGTCCCGGGCTCCCCGATGGGATGGGAGAGCCTACAAAGGCACCGGAGAGCAGAAGGGGGACACGCCTCCCACCACTTGTAAAAGCAATCCAGTGGTTAATTAGCCGATAGGATTGCTTTTACATTACAGAGCATCATTGAATGAAAAAAAATAAAATACTGAGATGATGCCTGTAGCTGCTGGCATCATCCCAGTATCTACAAAGTCCAGGACATCATATCACATCCTATGGGTGGGGAAGTGGTTAAATATCAACATAGCTAATTCTCACCAGTGTCTAAACACACTTTTAGCACTGGTATATACTAGTGCAAATGTGATTTCATCCAATTTCCAATGCGATTGTGCTGTGCAACTGCATTATGACATTTGTTACACATTTTGATACTTTTTTGATGCATGTTTTACACGATTTTCATACCACTGCAATTTCTGGAGAAGGAGGAGGAGAATAGGTGGAGAAAAAATACACCAGAATCGCATAAAAAACACATGTAGATGCATTGTTGATGCATTTTTATGCCTTTCTATTGAAGTGTATGGGGCATAAAATCACACTGCATCGCACTAAAGTAGCACAGGACTCGTCACAGTTGTGTTACATTGATGTGATCAGGCACCATTGCAATGAATGTGATTTCTAATGTCATGCAATTCTGTGCAACCAATGTCGCATCTGAAATCGCACCAGTGTAAACCAGGCTTACTCACAACAAAAATGAAAAAATCAGTTACATAAGCATCAGGGTAATAGTTTTTATTGAATCATTTTTCAAAAGAAATAAAGCAGAATTAAACAATGAACATCAATAAAGAATGTGCCATCATATACACAGATAGAGACACCAAAACAGAAAATTCTGCCATAACAAATGGTAGTGAGTTCAAGACATAAATGGCAGATAATACATAGTCAAGTACATCTCGTCTTGCCAGAACAATATACATAATACAGTGCAATATAAGAGGAGTAGATCCACTGATATTTTACCTGGCATGTCAAACATGAGAAATTTGCTCCTTATTAAGTTATAAGTTAAAAAAACCACCCCGAGTACATTTTTGCTGTGCCTCAAACCAAAAACTAACCAAACAGTAATATGCATTACATAATAATGTATAATTATATGTGACCCAGAGTTTCCAAATGGTCAGTCTGCCCCTGGTCACAAGGCTGTAGGGAATAGTGATAGCGGCAGTGAGTGAGTGGCTGCTGGGCATAGGATCCCCTAAGCTTGCATATAATGAATGGGAGGGAGCACAGTTTGGCTTCTTTGCCCTGGATGCTGGATGACCTGCACCCAGGGACGGACTGACCATTTAGAAACTCAGGCACTGCCTAAGGGCCCGGGGTCAGTAGGGGGCCCCATGAGATGCCCCTGGTACCTTTTTCATAGGCTTTTTTGAGTTTGGGCAAGGACACAGGGGCCACATGATCCCCTATTGCCCGGGGGCCCCATGAGTTATCAGTCCACCTCTGCCTGCACCCCTTAAATATGAAAAGAAATACCATATGTATCACATATCATATAATTTAGTATGTATATATATATATATATATATATATATATACACATTATAAAAGGGACTTAGAGAGCTGCGGTTGAAGATACAGAAACTAATCTACCCAGTTAATGGCTGTGTGGGGGGTAGGGCATGTCAGCACAAGTCTGACCAGCACAGCCAAAAAACTGACCATACTGGGATGAATGTACTCCCATGCCTAGCGTGGTCAGTTTGCAACAGGAAAACATGCAAAGTGGAAGGATCACCAGGTATTTCACACAAAGGAAGTAATACAAAGAGAACAGGATACTTTTTAACACAAGTACATTGTATTAGAGACACATATCAGGAATATGAAATTTTGGGATAACATATTCTTTAAACTCTCAATCACTTGCAAAAAAATTATAAAAAAAGAATTTCCTAAATGTTGTGCCCACTCTTATTGTCAATTGCTTTCTTGCATTAAATAAAATTCCTTTTTATGTGATTAGTTGGCTGAAATAAATAAACCAGGGGTGGACTGACCACTTGGAAACTCAGGCACTGCCCGAGGGCCCGGGGTCAGTAGGGGGCCCCATGAGATGCCCCTGGTACCTTTTTCATAGGCTTTTTTGAGTTTGGGCAAGGACACAGGGGCCACATGATCCCCTATTGCCCGGGGGCCCCATGAGTTGTCAGTCCACCTCTGCCTGCACCCCTTAAATATGAAAGGAAATACCATATGTATCACATATCATATAATTTAGTATCGACCAATGTATATCACATAAAATTCAAAAGATGCATCAAATATATACACTATGCTGTACAAATGATTTCTTCAAAGAGCTCAAAAGACGCAATACATTAGCACCTCTTATATACAAGATCAGTTCATTGCAATATCTATGCTTATTAACCACTTGCCTTCCAGAGGATTTACCCCCCTTCCTGACCAGGCCATTTTTTGCGATACGGTGCTGCATTACTTCAACTTACAATTGCACGGCCATGCAACACTGCACCCAAATTAAATTCCCACAAATGGGAAAAAAAGTGGTATTTGATCACCTTTGTGGTTTTTATTTTTTGCACTATAAACAAAAAAATACGGACAATTTAAAAAACAAAACAATATTTTTGACGTTTTGCTATAAAGCATATCCATTAAAATGTAAAAAAATCTAATTTTGTCATAAATTTAGGCCAAAATGTATTCTGCTACATGTCTTTGTCAAAAAAAATCCCAACACGTGTAAATGAATTGGTATACGTGAAAGTTATAGCGTCTGCAAATGGCGGTATATATACTGGAATTTTTTTTTTAATATATATATATATACTAGTAATGGCGGTGATCAGCGACTTATAGCGGGACTGCGGGACTGCGGAACTGCGTCGGGACACTCTGACACAGGGGGGAACTGACTAACTGCCACTGACATCCCCAGTGACACTAATACACTGATCAGTGCTAACAAAAGCACTGACACTATATTAATGACACAGAGCAGGAAGGGGTTAACATTTGGACGTATTATTGATAGATGCTTTGTGGGCTCCGAAGTGGAAGCATCTTTGTACACCCGTTGTTTCTTCACAAACATATGGTTGATATTCAACATGGATGGAGCAATCGTTCGATAATCAGATCGTTAGTACACAGCTTTCGAGAGCCATTCACAACAGTTCAAGCTAAATTATCTGAAGGGACAAGCACGAAAAATTTTCTCATACGATAACAGAACTGACGATTTTGGTCTAATCAGCACAATATTCATCCGTAAAATAATCGAGTGACCAAGACTGCGCATGCTCAGAAACAAAATACATTACAATACAATACAATACAATACATTACATCACTTCCGAAGTTGTATTCTGTTCTACAAGAAATTCTGTAACTCTTGTAACCAATTCATTTTCGATATGAGATTAGCACGCAAAAAAAAAAAAAAAACGGACGGTCATTTGTCTGATATTCACATCATGTGCACAAGGCCTAAGTCATGTCCACAGATGATAAAAATTGTGCAGTTGATGTAACTGAATATTATTTTCGTAAGCTGTCATATCACAGTAACAAATAATTCACAGAATATTTCACAATGTAAATCATTAATAAATATATACTGTAAGTTGTCACTAGAGTAACAATTGACAGTATATGTCACTGTGCACATCAATAATGTAAATAAGCACTCATTAGAGCAATAGCGCACAGAGATCAAGGAGTTGCAAACTACACATAACTAAGCTGTCAATAATAGTGAAAAGATTTTTTTTTGTGTGTTTGTTTCTCTTTTAGAACAGTGTTCTTAGAATGATTATGAGTTACGGCTCCATCAGAGAAACCAACAGTGAAGAAGAAATATGATCTATAAATGTATTTAATATTAGAGATAATAATTGTAGGCAAGCAAGCAAACTGTTGCCAAACTGGACCAGGTAAGGACCATAAGGCAGTCAAGGTATAATTCATATTTTAAAAATTTTGCTTTGGTAGGATGTCTTAGGTCTGTTGGCAATCAGTGTGCTCTTTTCCCAGTTGTAAGCAGTGGAGAGCAAGGAGCACCCCAGTAGAGTATTTAGGTTTTATGCTTCCCTAGGCAACAAACAAATTGGACACACCCCTCCCCGACAGAGAGAGAGCCTGACACCGACCAACACCCCCCCCCCCCCTGCAGAGAGAACCTGACAGTGATCAACAACACCCCTGCTCCATCCCCTTTGCCCACCCAAGAAAGCTTTCCACTAACAACCCCCCGCCCCCACATGGTGACAGAGAAAAAGACATTCACCTTCACAGCTTTGGACATCCCCGGGAATTACAGTTGGACTCTGCATACACCATCAAACAGCCCGCAGCCTCTCTTGGATCCCACCTGGTCCCCATGCTGCATATGTCCCTTCTTTCAGGGGGGCAAAAATGCTGCCCTAGACAAATGCCTTGTCTGCCTTGTGAGAAATACACCCCTGGAGCACCCTTATTCTTACAGACAAGACATAAAGCTGACAGCTCATTGATAGGTGCCAAAAGCTATATTTTCAGCAATGTTATACTGTAATTCTCCTTTCAGACACCATGAAAATTGCTCCCACATGAATCTTTTAGCAAATGTTTAAAACCATGGCTACTCAGTGGTGATACACTTGTAGTTCCAAGGAACAAGGAAGCATGTACATTGCAACACCTACTAGTCTCTTTGATTCTTCATCATTTAAAGCCACTGCAACTATTTGTCTGTCTTTCTGCTCTCAATGTGAAATTTGGAATTGCAATATGTCATCTTACATATAGAATACAAAGAATGACAGATTTTGGACTTGTGGTTGTTAGATAAGGATGTTTTTGTGAGAACAAGGAGGTTCATCTGGTCATACAAGTCAACCTAACCATCCCTAAATGTTTATTTCCTTGTATATTGGATGTGCTACATTATAATGGATGCTTACCAAGCTAGCTCAAAGAACATTGAACATCAAGTAAATGTTACTACAAGTATAAGTATTTTTGTACACGTGGGTCAAAATGAAGCACCTAGGTAGACTGTTGTGGCTCATTGCTCCCACTGAAATTGGTGGACAGTGCCATAGAGGAAAGTGTTTCCAGTATAGGGAGAGTGGCAATCATTTTTGGGGGAGACCAAAGATGGGAAGAAGACTGCTGTGGCTGCATCAGCAGCTGGACTATAAGTCCATTTCTTGTATCAGGAAGAGAAGGAAACCTACTGACTCCAGCTGCAGTCAGAGAGGGGGTTCTGCCCACCAGATCCAAAGGGTGGGCAAACAAACCAGTGTGATGCCACATGAAGTGAGGAGAGGATGAGCTGCAGTCACTGTACTGGGCTGCAGGGGAGAGAGCGACTACATCCCCTAGAAACACAAGACTGTACCCAGAACAGCAACTTTCAGAACCTGTGGGCAGAAATATGTGATTACAGGACTTCTGAGCTGATCTCACTGATGCTGTTCATGTGCTACTGACCAGTGACCATCAGAGATGGTATCGTTGTTCCTGCACTGTTACTTTTTTGTGTTGCTTTCTCTGTGCTGCTGCTAGGAGAGCTGCCATACAACACTGGCCAAAGGTTTTGTTGTGAGGAGAGTGCTGTGCTGTGCCTGCCAGACACTGAGCTACTGGCAATACTGTGTATTGGTGTATTGTTGCTATTAAAAACTCCAAGAGAAAGATAAAGACTACTTCTGAGGATTTCAGGGACTACCTGGAGTAGTGAGAGGCCTTCTAAGTTGTCCCATACCCAGCCAACTTGTTATAAGTAAAAGACAAGAATGTCTTTTGAAACATCACAGAGTTTTGGATAGTTAGAGGGTTACATAGGTGGGCTTGGCAGATAACAGTGAAGGGTATATCATATGTTAATCAGCTTCTTTGCATAAATTATCAAAATAGTATAAATATAGCCTTGAAATGCAAACAATTTAGCACCTGGTAATCCACAAAATCAGCAATAAGTATTTGCAATTAAAGACAGTAGAGAAATGATAAATGGCAGCAATGAAGTGTAAGGCTCCCTAAAAAGATACCTCCTACTATGGGCGATAAGCAAAATTCTTGTGAAGCAGCTATCTGAGTGAGCAGTCCTTAGCCCTAGTTCTTCAGCTGGCTAGTATTGGGGCCCAACCTGTACATAAGTACACTCCCAGATAAGTCTGCATGCAATAAATAATGCTGCTAGTTAGATGACCAGTTCCTAAGGGCTCAGTCTCTGATAGCAGCAACAGGTTAATGGAGGTAGTATCCTTTCACCAGTTACATCAATACAGCAACAAGTGTCACTGTTCAGATGTCAGCTCACTTCTGTATCTGCCTGGAGTGACTCTGGTCCTCAGCACATGGCCACAGGTTTGTAACAGGTTGATGTACACACAGGAGCAGCAATAAGGACACCTTGGTCTATTTTTGCAGCCAAAAGGAAATCCCTTGGTGTTCCCTGTGAAAATACAGCTCTCTCTGTTTATACCCATCTCACATTGGGAATTGTAGTCCAATGGTCCATTAACTGCCATAGTAAAGTTTGTTTTCCATACTTCATCTCCCATGATTCAGAGCTGCCAACCATCATGTCTCTTGAGCTCCTTCTGCTTTTCAGTTCTCCCTGGTGGGTGGAAGCAAGGTAGTGTTAACCCATTCAGCTGAAGTCCATTGGGAGACACAGAAAGCCATGCAACACAGTGTCCTAAATCACTTTCTGTCTCTAGCAAAGAACCTGGCTACGCTTGTAAATGAAAAGCCAGCTATTTGTTAAAATGTAGATTAATTGTGTTTTTTTATGACCCACATGCTTAGTAGTGTCCTTGTTGGTGATTACCAGAAAGTTGTAAATTCTTATTCATCTTTTATTATCATGCAGAGCACAAAACATTCTGATCTTTGGAGAATCGTGCAATTCAATATACGCAATTATGATTTGTGAATACTAACAAACGTGTATGCACACATTTCATTTTTGTTTACTGGTGAGTTGTCAAAATGATCACTTTGCAATTGTTATTGAATAATACAAAGAATTTCTAATTTTATTTCTAGTTTGTCCCTGCCTACTTTGACTCCTGTTCATAAGGACTTGATGGACCGTGATATCCAAATATCAGAGGTTTTGCAATGCATAGCAGACCTGAAGACGGGCAAACGCCCAGGTACAGATGGATACACGGCACTATATTACAAGAAATTAGCTGATGTGCTTGCCCCTCACTTTGCCGCCATGTTTAACATGGTGAAGGGAGGTTCGAACTTTTCTCTGGACTATTTGACCACAAATGTGGTTATGATCCCTAAACCGGATCGCGATCTTTCTTCCTGAGCAAATTATAGGCCTATTTCTCTTATTAACATTGATATGAAAATCCTTACCAAAATTTTGGCCACTTGACTGAATTCTTTCCTTTCTCATCTGATAAAAGGGGACCAGGTAGGATTTGTCCCTCACAGACAAGCTGGAGATGCCATCAGATGCATTTTACAATTACAACATTTAGCTCATACTCGCAAAATTGATATGATGCTCCTATCTTTAGATATCAACAAGGCCTTCGACACTTTATCCTGGCCTTATCTTTTATCGGTCCTTAACCGCTTTGGCTTTGGCCCCTCGTTCCTACGATGGATCTCTTCGCTATATACATCTTCTCAAGCAAAACTTAAAGACTATGGATTCAAGTCCTCCTTGTTCTCGATTGCCAGGGGTACTAGACAAGGTTGTCCGCTTTCCCCCATACTTTTTATTTTAGCCTTGGAACCGTTGGCAGAAGCCATTCGTATGCATCCTGATATTAAGGGCATTGATGTGGCCAGCTCCCAACATAAGTTGTCTCTGTTCGCAGACGATATATTGTTGTCAATTACGAATCCAGGGGTTACTTTGCCAAATTTACTTGCGGTTCTGGATTCCTTTGTAATTCTTTCAGCTCCTCATGTCAATCCTGCTAAATCAAAAGCTATGTCAATTACTCTCTCATCATCACTTTTGGCTACTTTTAAACATTCGTTCCCTTTTCAATGGCTCTCGGCCCTATCATATCTAGGAATTAAGCTCACCCCGACATATGATGGACTATACCGGGCTAATTTCCCCACTGTCTTCCAAGAGCTGACCGAGATGTTGTCCTCCTGGTCTCATTACCCGCTTTCATGGTTCGGCAGAATCAATGCGATCCGTATGACCTATCTCCCTAAATTATTGTATTTATTTCGCGTTCTACCAGTTCCTGTTCCTTCGCATATATTGCGTATCCATCAGCGAAAACTTTGTCCTTCATTTGGAGTTCTTCTCGGCCCAGAATTAGTAAACATATCTTATTTGCTCGAAGGAGTGAGGGTGGGTTATCTTTCCCAAATCTCCAGTCTTATTACCTGGCAGCTAATATTGCCCCTCTAGCTCATATTCATGCATCTCACCATTTCCCCTTGTGGGCTACTGTAGATTTGTTAGACTCCCATCCGATACCACTCTCTTCCTTACTGTGGCTTCCTTTTTCTCATCGTCCATCAACCCTTAGCCTGATGCTGACGCTTTCACTTCGTCTTTGGGATTCCATTAAATATTCCGCTGGCCTTATCTCTGCCCATCTACCGTTGTTACGTCTGTTACATAACCCGTTATTCCCTCCAGGCCGGGAGAATCTTAGGCAATTTGCCTGGTGGCAAACACATGGTTTTTATGATGTACATTCGTTGCTATCTCCTACTGGAATACTTACCTTTGAAACTTTGCGCTCTTCCTATAACATCCCTTTACGGGAACACTTTAGTTACCATCAACTCCGTCACTTTATTAATACACTAATACAGATGCACTCAGGACCTTACCGTCTGTCCCCCTTTGAAAGCCAGTGCAGACATAGACCCCATGCTCCGGGTCTGATCTCTTTGGTTTACTCTTCCATTATCTCTTATCAAACTCCTCCTATCATCAACATTGGCAGTCGGAACTTGGGGGACTTTGGATCAACAGGATTGGCGGACCATGACCCAAGCATTATCTAAATGTTCTAGGAATGTCATCATTCTCAAAAATCCCTATAAAATTCTTTATCAAGGGTATTATACACCTGCTCGTCTAGCCAATTTTATTCCTACATATTCTCTGGCTTGTTTTCGAGGGTGCCAACAATTGGGTACTATGGTTCACATCTGGTGGACTTGCCCTAAGGTTAGCAGATTGTGGATTAGGGTTTATGCCCTTCTCTGCACTATGTTTCACGCAGACATTAAGCGTAACCCGTACGAAGCGCTCCTATTTAAACCATTGGAGGGCCTTCTCCGCCCTGAACGGCAGCTGGCATCACACTTATTTATGGCTACTAAATTGACAATCGCGAGGGCTTGGAAGACTCCTCTCCTCAGCTTCGAGGATGTCAAAAACCGGATGAACTTCATAATGGTTAATGAAAAACTGACGGCTATACTGTTGGATACCCATACAAAATTCCTGCAGATATGGCGGCCCTGGCTGGATACAGCCCAACCTTCGTTATTTGACCGGTCCCTTCTGTCGATAAGAGGATCAATTCTGTTGCGGTTGCCCTGGAGCCCTTTTGTGATTGTTTTTGTCTTTGTTTTTTTTTTCTCTCATGTTTTGTTTTTGTCCTCGTCTTCTCATCGATTGTCTTTCTCTATTCTTCTGTCCAATCTGTTCTTATGCCAATTGTAATGATTGTGTTCATTGCTCTGAGTGCTACATCTGCAATACTACCTAGGCAACCTGGACTCCTTTGTGAGCCCAATGTCTGGAATATATATTAACCTCTGGAGAAGCTTCACTTCATGCCTCTCCTGTTTTCTATGCACTGATATAGCAAAAATTTCTCTTAGAGTTTGCATTGTCATTGACCTCCAAATGTTTGCTCACCATTTACCCCTTACTCCCCCTTTTTTTTTTTTCCCTTCCCTGTCTTCTCTTCTATGGCACTTAAATATTCAGTTTATGCTTATGCTTCTACCAGTACATGCTCTGAAATATTTCTCAAATGCCCTGTATGTCTCATATTTGTTTGTCAATGTATATGTTTCTCGAATGTTTGTTTATCTCTGCTTATTCTATAATAAAACCCTTTGTAAAAGAATAATACAAACTACAGTAGGCTGTTTACCACCAGCTACTACATACTGTAAAGTACAGTCAGGTCCATAAATATTGGGACATCGACACAATTCTAAAATTTTTGGCTCTATACACCACCACAATGGATTTGAAATGAAACAAACAAGATGTGCTTTAACTGCAGACTGTCAGCTTTGATTTGAGGGTATTTACATCCAAATCAGGTGAACGGTGTAGGAATTACAACAGTTTGCATATGTGCCTCCCACTTGTTAAGGGACAAAAAGTAATGGGACAGAATAATAATCATAAATCAAACTTTCACTTTTTAATACTTGGTTGCAAATCCTTTGCAGTCAATTACAGCCTAAAGTCTGGAACGCATAGACATCACAAGACACTGGGTTTCATCCCTGGTGATGCTCTGCCAGGCCTCTACTGCAACTGTCTTCAGTTCCTGCTTGTTCTTGGGGCATTTTCCCTTCAGTTTTGTCTTCAGTAAGTGAAATGCATGCTCAATCGGATTCAGGTCAGGTGATTGACTTAGCCATTGCATAACATTCCACTTCTTTCCCTTAAAAAACTCTTTGGTTGCTTTTGCAGTATGCTTTGGGTCATTGTCCATCTGCACTGTGAAGCGGCGTCCAATGAGTTCTGAAGCATTTGGCTGAATATGAGCAGTCACATCATCAATAAATACAAGAGAACCAGTTCCATTGGCAGCCATACATGCCCACGCCATGACACTACCACCACCATGCTTCACTGATGAGGTGGTATGCTTAGGATCATGAGCAGTTCCTTTCCTTCTCTATACTCTTCTCTTTCCATCACTCTGGTACAAGTTGATCTTGGTGTCATCTGTCCATAGGATGTTGTTCCAGAACTGTGAAGGCTTTTTTAGATGTCGTTTGGCAAACTCTAATCTGGCCTTCCTGTTTTTGAGGCTAACCAATGGTTTACATCTTGTGGTGAACCCTCTGTATTCACTCTGGTGAAGTCTTCTCTTGATTGTTGACTTTGACACACATACACCTACCTCCAGGAGAGTGTTCTTGATCTGGCCAACTGTTGTGAAGGGTGTTTTCTTCACCAGGCAAAGAATTCTTCGGTCATCCACTACAGTTGTTTTCCGTGGTCTTCCGGGTCTTTTGGTGTTGCTGAGCTCACCGGTGCATTCCTTCTCTTTAAGAATGTTCCAAACAGTTGTTTTGGCCACGCCTAATGTTTTTGCTATCTCTCTGATGGGTTTGTTTTGTTTTTTCAGCCTAATGATGGCTTGCTTCATTGATAGTGACAGCTCTTTGGATCTCATCTTGAGAGTTGACAGCAACAGATTCCAAATGCAAATAGCACGCTTGAAATGAACTCTGGACCTTTTATCTGCTCATTGTAATTGGGATAATGAGGGAATAACACATACCTGGCCATGGAACAGCTGAGAAGCCAATTGTCCCATTACTTTTGGTCCCTTAACAAGTGGGTGGCACATATGCAAACTGTTGTAATTCCTACTCCGTTCACCTGATTTGGATGTAAATACCCTCAAATTAAAGCTGACAGTCTGCAGTTAAAGCACATCTTGTTCGTTTCATTTCAAATCCATTGTGGTGCTGTATAGAGCCAAAAATGTTAGAATTGTTTTGATGTCCCAATATTTATGGACCAGACTGTATCTACGTGCCTACCTGACTAGCTAAGTACCTATGTTTTTAGTTATAACTCAACTAAAAAAAGTTGACATCCCTGCACTGCCACACTGAAATGGAAATATGTCATGTTTAGTCTCCTTTTAGCGTTATAATATGCTCTTACTGTAATGTTTAAACATATAATCCTTTGCAGCCTTCCATAAGAAAAATAAGGATGCTATATGTCATTTCAATAGGATAGACTTTGTCAAAAGAATTTATTATGACATGCACTAAAAGACACAACCAAAAACATTTCACATAAGACAGAAAAAGCACTTGGTAGGTCAAGTGTTATAAATAATGTGTTCTTATTTTATACATACAGTTTTACTGCTTAGTACAGAAGTCTCGAACACACAATTTAAATGTTATTGGCATTTCAAAAGAAACAAAATAATCCATACGTTTAGGATAGAAAGACAGCGAGAATGTCAACAGCTGTGCAGTCAATGGACAATACACTGCATGTTATTACAAGGCATCCTGTATTATGGTGTAAGAACATGCATGTAAGTGGTGAGATTCATAAAAATCTGCTTGAAAGACTTTGAAAAGTAGAAGATTTCTGAATCCTATCGTATGTTTGTTCCAGTACTCTTTAACCTCTTTAACCTCTTTGCACCAAAAGTACGCAAATACATGGCCTCTAGCAAGTAGGCCTTGATGCCGAACAGCTGCATATTTGCATACCAAAATTTAAAAAAAACTGTGCCGAGAGCATGCTCCTGGCAGTTACTGGCATCTAACGGAAAGTAAGTAGCGATCCAGAGCTTTCAGATCATGTGACCGCTGTGACCGCCATTTATGGTGGTCACATGATCATAAACCCCACAGACCCCATATCAGAAACCCCTTAAAGAGCTGGGAGGCGCCAGCATTAAGGGGTTAAATAATATATGTTGTCTATAGTATACAATGTGTATTTGCTCCATGAAAGGTAATTTTCAAACTGTAAAATAGCCAGAGGAGCTGTCAGTGGCTCAGAGTAATCTCTTACTGAGAGTTCTTTCAAAATGGTCAAATAGCGATATACACTACAATTTTAGGAAATAACTGTTTTATGGCTTATTTTATGCATGTACAATTTATAAAATCTTCCTTGATGGCTTTGTTTTTTGGGAAATTTGTCAGTCCACGCTGTTTTTTGCCTTGCCATTTGCTCTTTTCTAACCATTTTAGATGTTTTTGCAGTAATGTTTTGAAACATTTATAAAGAGAAAGCTTTGAGAACAATATGTTTGTATAGTTAGTATGGTATTATGATATCTATTATATCTATATCTAATCATGCTGATCAGCAAGCACATCATCAATACAAAAACTAAACTTTATTCAGCTACTGCAGCCTTTCTCAACTGGGGTGCCGTGGCATCCCAGGGTGCCACCAGAGGTCTTCAGGGGTGCCATGGTGTCCTGGCAAAGAAAGGCTGTCAGTTGACCCCGAGCTCCCGATGCCCAGCAGCACTGTATGTCGGCACTGGGGGCTGTCAGACTGCTGAGCAAAGTAAAAGCAAAGGGAAGGGGAGTGTCTTTTGTGCTCTCTGTCTCCCCCTAGAGTGTAGTACCCTGCTGTGTGAGCGAAGGTAAAGTACTGTAACTTTTCATAGAGCTGTATACATGTGTTTGTATGTGTGTACATGTGACTGTCTGTGTACATGTACATGTGTACGTGTGTGTACATGTATCCGTGTGTGTATATACTGTATACAGTACATGTGTCTGTGTGTGTACATGTGTGTGTATGTGTGTGTGTATACGTGTGTGTGTGTGTGCATGTGTTTGTGTGTGTGTATACATGTACGTGTGCGTGTGTACGTGTCTGCTTGTGTACATGTGTCTGTGTGTGTATGTACATGTGTTTGTATGTGTACATGCATTTGTACTGTATGTGTGTGTTTGTTTTTATATGTGTGTATGTAGGCTACTTAATCTTGACCCCCTATTCCTGTCCTTCCAGAACTGCTTTTTTTAGGACTTTTTCATAAAAGCAGCAAGGACTGCTGCTCCTCTGAAAAGCAATCTATGTTTTAATCCTGTAAAAAGCAGCATCACCACACCACAACTGCGTGCAATGTGCACACAGTTGTGGGGTGGTTGTAGTTCAACCTCATTCACATGGAAGTATACTTACAGCTGCAGCCATAGCATGTGTATACCCCTAGCTGCTGCTTCTGCAGCTAAAGGGGGAGCAGTTGGGGGTGGTAAAAACAGCTCAATTGCATGGTTTTACCACCCTCCAACCTCACAGGTGGACAAGCCCTTGGTTTACATCTGTGTGGCTGTGTGCAGGGCTGCCCATTCATTTCAAAGGGCTGCCTTACCCGCAGAAATGCAGGGAAAGTCATCCCTGACCCTTTTTTAAAAAATTGCACCACATCAAAAATGCCCCAGGTTTGACCATGTATGGGGGTACCCCTAAAGAGCAGAGCATTTGTATGTGTGTCAGTAATGTGTGCGACACACAGTAATGTGAACTAAGCCTTGAACAAGGGTGCCTCGTGACTGAAAATACCTTTCAAGGGTGTCCCGACTGGAAAAAGGTTGAGAAACACTGAACTACTGTAAAAGCATGGACAACAGCTATATGTTTCACACATACTATGTCGTTTTCCAAGCAAAAGTGAGCCAAGATGGCCCCTATATAGCCAACAATATTGCAACATAGTAATATAAAAAAAAAACCAGAAAGGATCTACATTGTAACATCCCATTTCCAAGCATAGACTATAATTAACTGCACTTTGCATCAAAGTGAACATATAATATATGTGCTATAAACAATCTAAAAGCAGCAAATATACAGTAAATATACTTGTTTTAAAATGGGCCCCTTTCTCTTAAAATGTGTTAAGCTATGATATCTTACAAAGGGACTGAATTGTTTTCAATGAGTCAGCTGACAACCTGATAGCCTAGACTTCTATTTCTAAGAATACAATCAGACAGATTATGGTAATGTGGACTAAAAAAAACAAAAAAAGTCTGCCACTTAAGCCTAGTACACATGATGAGAAAATCGGACAAGCAAATACCGCTTTTGAAGCGATCGTCCGATAATTTGATTGTTAGTACACAGTTTTCAAGAGCCGATATCGTCAGTTCATGTGAAATTATCCAAAAGGACAAGTATGAAAATTGTTCTTGCACAATACCAGAAAAAACGATTTTCATTTAATCAGTACAGTATTCTTCCAAAAAAATTGAGTGACCAAGACAACGCAGGCTTCGAAACAAAAGAATACATTACAATACAATACATCACTTCCAAAGCTGTATTCTGTGTCCTCTTCATGAGGCTAGCATGCAAAAATATACAGGCGATCATTCACCCGAAATTCTCATTGTGTGTGCGAGGCTTTAATTAGTGCAAAACACAGAAGAGAAAATATCTGCATATCTCACTTCATTATAATTTCCCCCAAATAAAAGATGTATGACTAATTTTAATATAGTGGATGAAGCATCATTCTTTATTTGCCCATAGAACCAACTGTACTTTCAGAACCTGTGGATTGTAGCATAGATACAGGCAAAAACTATACAGCCATTTAGTGCATACAGTCATAAGCTACTACAGGCTAGTTGGCCATCATCAGGGTAGCGTATAAAAAACATAATTTCCATAGGGCTTATGGAACAATATTATGGTATAACCAGACAAGTTACAGAACAAATGTGGGATAAACTCTTCATTTTTTGGATCCATGATGAAATTAAGTCATGCAGATACTTTTTGTTTTAAGAAGGCTCTTTTTGAAGGAGTCTTGTTGGTTGCTTCTAGGCCAACCTGTCTTGTACCGGCTCATTGGAATATCTAGTGCCACTCAACTACTGCTGCTATTACAAAACAAAATAATGTGGTCACCTTTCTTCCATAGATTCTTAATGACATAGAATATTCAAACACTGTGGGAGAGCAACACCAAGGATGCAGAGGAAAATCTTGCTTTGGAAACTCTAAGAATCTGGCAGGGGATTTGACCCCAGAGTATGCATCCAAAATTGATATTTAAAGAATATGCAACCCCAGTACTTCATATTCCTGTTATGTGTCTGCTGTGCCATGTACTTGTATGAAAAAGTATCCAGTTCTCTTTGTATTTCTTCCTTTGTATGAAAACCTTGGCGTTCCTGCCAGTCCCTCTGCTTTCCTATCAAAAACTGTCCACACTAGGTTTGAGAGCACAGCATGGTCAGTTCTCTAGCTGTGCTGGGAACTCATCCTGCTCTCTTCCAATAATCAGACCCGTGCTGAAACGTTCTCCTCTGCACAGCCTTCCACTGTGAAGTTCAATGTGCTGCTGTTTCTCCTCCCCCAGCTCTCTATGAAGCTGAGAACAGAGGATATGTGATCACTTTTTTTTAAAAAAAGGAGGGGAGAGGTATTTTTAATGTTTTTTTATATCTAAAAAAATATGAGTTAGTTCTGATACTATTCTACAGCGCTGAGCATACCCTTTGACGCTATATAAATACTGTATAATAATAATAATATATTATTATAACAAATATTTTACAATTAATTTCTATATTAAACTGTATGGGTTGTTTTACAAGGTGAGGGTTTAAGTCTTTCTTTGCTAAGTAGGTAAACCTAACTGTACAGCAGCAAATTCATACAACAAGAAAGTAACTTGATCTTTTTAAAATATACATATGCAATTCAAAAGATCTAAAGTTACATATTTGAGTTGAATATATGAATTGTTTGGAGTATAATATAAGATCTTGTACAGTTGCTAAATTACAATTAGTAATTGTAAAAATTAATTTTCCATTATGGCTAACAGATATTCAGCTGTTAATCTGTTCCAGCTGTGGTCTTTAAGTGGTTGTAAAGGCTCAAGGTTTTTTACCTTCATGCATTCTATGCATGAAGGTAAAAATCCTGTTTTGTGCATCAGTGCCCCCAGTCCCTCAATACTTACCTGAGCCTCATCATGATCCAGCGATGTTCACAACAGCCTTGGCTGTCCTGAATCTCTGCCTCCTCATTCGCTGAGACAGCAAGCGGGAGCCATTGGGAGCTTAGTGTCTTAGTCCAATTCGCATGACATATGAACCAAAAGCCTTTTCTATGAAGCCAATTCACATATGTGCGGGCCGGTCACAGTGAGATTTATAGGAGTCCTGTGTCATTTTCAGTCCGGTTCAAATGTGATTTCCAATGTCATACACTTTAATAATTCGCACTGGAATCACACTTGAACTGCTGAATTAAATTGTACCGTACTCTTTTACAAACCTCATTGCAAACTGGCTCTGCACAAATGTGAACCCAGGCTCACTGCTCATTTTCAACACAGTAACTAAGCTGTCATAGACAGCTCCTGATGCATACTTGCAATTGGAAGCTTCTGATCATGTGACTGCTTTGACAGCCAATCTCAATGGTGACATGATTGGAAAGCCTGTCTCTGCCTCCTGGCATTTAGATCCCTTTAAAGGGGCATCGTGGTAAGGGGTTAATGATAATATATGAGTCAGCCATGTAAGATATTTCATGCTAGGCACAGCGTGGAATTTCCCATATTTGTCTACAATGATAAACCAGAATTCTTACAGTTAGGTCCATATATATTTTGACGCAGGCACAATTTTCATACTTTTAGCTCTGTATGCAACCAGAATAAATTAAAATGAAACAATCAAAATGAATTTGAAGTGCAGACTTTCAGCTTTAATTCAAGGGGGTGAGCATAAATATCAATTACAAATTTTAGGAACTGCAACCATTTTTATACACAGTCCCCCGATTTTCAGGGGCTCAAATGTAATTGGACAAATGAATATATTAAAAAATAAAATGTTCATTTTTAATATTTTGTGGAGAATCCTTTACTGGCAATGACTTCCTGAAGTCTAGAACCCATGGACATTACCAAAGACTAGGTTTCCTCCTTTCTGATGCTTTGCCAGGATCTAACTGCAGCTGTCTTTCTGTTGTTCTTTGTTTGTGGGTCTTTCTGCCTTTAGTTTTGCCTTCAACAAGTGAAATGCATGCTCAATTGGGTTGAGATCAGGTGATTGACTTGACCATTGCAGAATATTCCACTTCTTTTCCTTCAAAAGCTCCTGGGTTGCTTCTGCAGTGTGTTTTGGATCATTGTCCATCTGTACTGTGAAGCACCGTTTAATCAACTTTGCTGTATTTGGCTGAATCTGGGCTGACAGTATATCTCTAAACACTGCAGAATTCATCCGGCTGCTTCTGTTTTCTGTCACATCATTAATAAACACCAATGACCCAGTGTCACTGAAAACCATGCATGCACATGCCATCACACTGCCTCCACTATGTTTTACAGATGACGTTGTGTGCTTTGGATCATGAGCTGTTCCAAGCCTTCCCCACACCTTTTCTTTCCGTCATTCTGGTACAGATTAATCTTAGTTTCATCCATCCAAAAAATGCTTTTCCAGAACTGGTCTTGCTTTTTTAGATGTTTTTTGGCAAAGTCTAATCTGACTTTTCTATTCTTCAGGTTTATGAATGGTTTTCACCTTGCGGTGAACCCTTTGTATTTGCTCTCATGAAGTCTGCTCTTGATTGTAGACTTTGACAATGATACGCCCACCTCCAGTGTCCTCCACTGGTCTGGATGTTGTGAATGGGTTTTCCTTTACCATAGAGAGGATCCTGTGATCATCCACCACTGTTGTCTTCCGTGGGCTTCCTTGCCTTTTTATGTTGCTGAAATCCCCAGTGCATTCTTCTTTCCTCAGAATGTACCAAACTGTTGATTTGGCCACTCCTAATTTTGCTGCTATCTCTCTGATGGATTTGTTTCATTGTTGAAGCCTTACAATGGCCTGTTTCACTTGCATGGACATCTCCTTTAAATGCATGATGTAGGCTCACAGCAACAGATTCCAAATGCAAATACCATACTTATGCATAGATGGGTCAAAAACCGGCCGTGTTTTTAACAAAAAAAAAAAAAATTGGTCGTTCAATAGGCCGACGTTACCACCAACGGTAAAAAAAATCGACCGATTCTCCTCCCGTTTACGGCTGGCATTTAATTACTTCTGTGCCCTGCAGAGAGCTCCTCTATTATATTTGACATTAAAAAGTATAGCGGTTACAACATTGTATCTATTTGTATCCATTTTGGATACAGATGTGTTTATTCGGATACAAATAGATACATTGTTGCAACCGCAATACTTTTTCATGTCAAATATAATAGCGGACTGGAATTCTTCTTCTTCCTCTTCTTCTTTTTCTACTTTTTCTTCTTCTACTTTTTCTTCTTCTTTTTCTTGCAGGTCATGGCTCATGTGCAGATTTTTTATCAGTAAAAAGATCGGCCGATTTGCCCATCACTGCTGTGAAAATCGGCCAATTGGCAAAATCGGATGATTTTTTTCCAACTTCACCAATCAAAAAAATGTGCCAAAATCCAGAAAAACGGCCGACCAATTAACCCATTAACAGTGTGAAAATCAGGCGGTTTTTTTTCGGACGAAAAATCAGCCGATTTTCGACCCATCTATGGCCTGCATTAGAATCAACTCCAGACCTTTTGCCTGCTTAATTGATGAAGAAATAATGAATGAGTAGCCCACACCTGGCCATGAAACAGCTTTTGATTCAAATGTCCAATTACTTTTGGTCCCTTGAAAAAGGGGAATGGCTACTCTAAGAGCTGTAAATCCTAAACCCTTTCTCCAATTTGGATGTACATACCCTCAAATTAAACCTGAGAGTGTGCACTTTCAGCCCATATCCATTATACAACTATAGCTTGAATATGTTTTGGTAAATACCTGAGAACAAAAATTAAAATCGTGCCTGTGTCCAAAAATATATGGACCTAACTGTATATTAGCAACTGTGAAGGCACCAGTATACCATTAGATATGCATGGACCCTCACCACTGGCCCTCAGGAATAAGTAGGAAGCATGCACATTCAACAGAGATGCATTCTTTTATAGAATAATCAGACATTTTCTCCCCCACCAGCCTTTTTTTTAATAATGGGATGTGCTGTATATAAATTATGATTGGGTTGTTGGTACTGAATCAGTTGGAAAGCAGGAATACAATTAATTTTTCGTTTATCAGAAATGTGCTCTATAGTTTAAGACATTTGCTACACTGTCTATTTTTTATGTTCATGTCAAAGCAAGCAACATACAAAGAAAAAAAAACTACCCAAATAGTTACCTGCCTTACATGATAAATGAGCCGATGAATGCAATGTATATTTTGCTTTAAGAGAAAAAGCATAACACGCACAGCCTTTTCTATATTTTCTGTGTTGACACATTACCTTGTAAACCACAATTTCTAAACAATGTCAATGATGCAAAGGAGTTAGGCTTAATCAAAGCAATATTTGTACCAATTTGTCTTGAAGACCTTTATCTATAGCCGGCTCTCTAGTGCTTGCCTGTATGTGTTAAAGCGTTCCTTCCTTTGTTTTACATCTTTCCCCTAGATGCAACTTTATTTATGTAGAAAATCAACACAATCAATTACAGAGCTCATTCTCCAAATTCCTTCTGTCTGTGATATACGGGCTTGTGAAGTGATGCTTATGTTATATGAGTCTAATAACTGTCGTTTCAATCAGCTTTAAACTATGTGAAGTTCTATTCCTACACAATGGTTCAAAAGTTGTACAAATTATCTTCCACCTTTTCATCAGATTAATCTTTCATAATCAGGCATAAGTGTGAAGTAAATGTAACCACATGGCAATGTTTTTGTGACATTTGATTTTTCTTTTCTGTAGGAAAAAAATCTACAAAATATCTTGTACTATAACACCCCGGTCACACTGGGTGCGACTAGCAAATCGCATGGCAAGTCGCACCCTATTGTCCGCGATTAGAGAGTTCATATTGGTGCGGTTCCAACTTGGACACTGATTTCTAAACTAGTACATGCACTACTTTTGGTGCGATTTGCATAGACATCTGTGTCAGATGTCTTGCAAATCGCACCTGAAATCGGCATGCCATCCGACTTTGAAATCGTGTGACTTCACTGTAAGTTGCACAATTTCAAAATCGGGCTTGATGTGACCGGGGTGTAAAGGGATTGTTGGTCTGCAATAGCTAAAGCACTAAGCGATTTTGCCTACAGTACCACCTGTTGATGATATTTATCCATAAACATTACGTTTATATTGAGCCTCTATTTAATATATAATTCATGACATTGAGGACTTAAAGCGGAGCTCCACCCAAAAGGGGAAGTTCCGCATTAAGCCTTTGTCCCCCACTCCTCATTAAGGATTGGCACCTTTTGGGGAGAGGGTGCCTGAATTTGACAGGTACCCGCTCCCACTTCCGCTGTGAGCACCTAGACATTGCTGGATCCCTGGACAAGCAAGTGTCCTTATATTAAAAGTCAGAAGATAAAGTATTTTTAGATGCTGACATTTAGTTTTTTTGGGAGGGGACTGGAGCTTCTCTTTACAGAGTAGGTAAACCCAACATTTCATATACCTGATATGTGCCTGCTGTACCATGTACTTGTATGAAAACATATCCTGTTCTCTTTGTATTGTTTCTTTTGTGTGAAATCCCTGCTGTTCCTACCAGCCCCTTTGCTTTCCTGTTAAAAACTGACCACACAAGGCGTGAGAGCACAGTGTGGTCAGTTTTCTAGCTGTGCGTAAGCTAGTGTGCTCTCTTTCAATAATCAGACTTGTCCTGACACCCCCCCCCCCAACCATTCCCTGGGAAGATCAATGTGCTGTTGTTTCTCCTCCTCTAGCTCTTGTGCAACTGAGAACAGGAGAGGGTATGTGATCACTTATAAAAATGGGAAAAAAGTGTTTATATTCTTTCTATATCTATACACAAATGTTTTACCTTTCAATTCTATTTTAAACTGAATGGGCTGTTTAACAAGGTAAGGGTTTACATGTGCTTTAAAGCCATCCTTTCCTTTCCTTTCTCAAAAAGTAGGGAAGAATTAGAACCCATGTAGAGGTAATACTGCTATCTGAGGTTCTGTTAGAGCAGTGGTTCTCAACCTTTCTAATGCCGCGACCCCTTAATACAGTTCCTCATGTTGTGGTGACCCCCAACCATAAAATTATTTTCATTGCTACTTCATAACTGTAATTTTGCAGTGGGAGGAGTAGTGCCATGTCATTGGTGTCAGTGGAAGGAGTAGTGCCCCATCACTGATGTCAGTGGGATGAATAGTGCCCCATTGTTGGTATCAGTGGGAGGAATAGTGCCCCATCACTGATGTCAGTGGGATGAATAGTGCCCGATTGTTGGTATCAGTGGGAGGAATAGTGCCCCATCACTGATGTCAGTGGGATGAATAGTGCCCCATCATTGGTATCAGTGGGAGGAATAGTGCCCCATCGTTGGTATCAGTGGGAGGAATAGTGCCCCATCACTGATGTCAGTGGGATGAATAGTGCCCCATCACTGGTGTCAGTGGGAGGAATAGTGCCCCATCACTGATGTCAGTGGGATGCATAGTGCCCCATCGTTGGTATCAGTGGGAGGAATAGTGCCCCATCACTGATGTCAGTGGGATGAATAGTGCCCCATCACTGGTGTCAGTGGGAGGAATAGTGCCCCATCACTGGTGTCAGTGGGAGGAATAGTGCCCCATCACTGGTGTCAGTGGGAGGAATAGTGCCCCATCGTTGGTGTCAGTGGGAGGAATAGTGCCCCATCGTTGGTGTCAGTGGGAGGAATAGTGCCCCATCGTTGGTGTCAGTGGGAGGAATAGTGCCCCATCGTTGGTGTCAGTGGGAGGAATAGTGCCCCATCGTTGGTGTCAGTGGAAGGAATAGTGCCCCATCGTTGGTGTCAGTGGGAAGAATAGTGCCCCATCGTTGGTATCAGTGGGAGGAATAGTGCCCCATCGTTGGTATCAGTGGGAGGAATAGTGCCCCATCGTTGGTGTCAGTGGAAGGAATAGTGCCCCATCGTTGGTGTCAGTGGGAGGAATAGTGCCCCATCGTTGGTGTCAGTGGGAGGAGTAGTGCCCCATCATTGGTGTCAGTGGGAGGAGTAGTGCCCCATCATTGGTGTCAGTGGGGGGAGTAGTGCCCCATCACTGGTGTCAGTGGGGGGAGTAGTGCTCCATCACTGGTGTCAGTGGGGGGAGTAGTGCCCCATCACTGGTGTCAGTGGGAGGAGTAGTGCTCCATCACTGGTGTCAGTGGGAGGAATAGTGCCACATCATTGGTGTCAGTGGGAGGAATAGTGCCCCATCATTGGTGTCAGTGGGAGGAGTAGTGCCCCATCATTGGTGTCAGTGGGAGGAATAGTGCCCCATCATTGGTGTCAGTGGGAGGAGTAGTGCCCCATCATTGGTGTCAGTGGGGGGAGTAGTGCCCCATCATTGGTGTCAGTGGGGGGAGTAGTGCTCCATCACTGGTGTCAGTGGGGGGAGTAGTGCCCCATCACTGGTGTCAGTGGGAGGAGTAGTGCTCCATCACTGGTGTCAGTGGGAGGAATAGTGCCACATCATTGGTGTCAGTGGGAGGAATAGTGCCCCATCATTGGTGTCAGTGGGGGGAGTAGTGCCCCATCATTGGTGTCAGTGGGGGGAGTAGTGCCCCATCATTGGTGTCAGTGGGAGGAATAGTGCCCCATCACTGGTGTCAGTGGGAGGAATAGTGCCCCATCACTGGTGTCAGTGGGGGGAGTAGTGCCCCATCACTGGTGTCAGTGGGAGTAGTGCCCCATCACTAGTGTCAGTGGGAGGAATAGTGCCACATCATTGGTGTCAGTGGGAGGAATAGTGCCCCATCATTGGTGTCAGTGGGAGGAATAGTGCCCCATCATTTATGTCAGTGTGGTGGAGGGGAGAATAGTGCCCCATCGTTGGGGTCAGGGGGGGGGGAAATAGTGCCCCATCGTTGGTGTCAGTGGGGGGAGGAATAGTGCCCCATCGTTGGTGTCAGTGGGGGGAGGAATAGTGCCCCATCGTTGGTGTCAGTGGGGGGAGGAATACTGCCCCATCGTTGGTGTCAGTGGGGGGAGGAATACTGCCCCATCGTTGGTGTCAGTGGGGGGAGGAATACTGCCCCATCGTTGGTGTCAGTGGGGGGAGGAATAGTGCCCCATCGTTGGTGTCAGTGGGGGGAGGAATAGTGCCACATCGTTGGTGTCAGTGGGAGGAGTAGTGCCCCATCATTGGTGTCAGTGGGAGGAATAGTGCCCCATCATTGGTGTCAGTGGGAGGAGTAGTGCCCCATCATTGGTGTCAGTGGGGGGAGTAGTGCCCCATCATTGGTGTCAGTGGGGGGAGTAGTGCTCCATCACTGGTGTCAGTGGGGGGAGTAGTGCCCCATCACTGGTGTCAGTGGGAGGAGTAGTGCTCCATCACTGGTGTCAGTGGGAGGAATAGTGCCACATCATTGGTGTCAGTGGGAGGAATAGTGCCCCATCATTGGTGTCAGTGGGGGGAGTAGTGCCCCATCATTGGTGTCAGTGGGGGGAGTAGTGCCCCATCATTGGTGTCAGTGGGAGGAATAGTGCCCCATCACTGGTGTCAGTGGGAGGAATAGTGCCCCATCACTGGTGTCAGTGGGGGGAGTAGTGCCCCATCACTGGTGTCAGTGGGAGTAGTGCCCCATCACTAGTGTCAGTGGGAGGAATAGTGCCACATCATTGGTGTCAGTGGGAGGAATAGTGCCCCATCATTGGTGTCAGTGGGAGGAATAGTGCCCCATCATTTATGTCAGTGTGGTGGAGGGGAGAATAGTGCCCCATCATTGGGGTCAGGGGGGGGGGAAATAGTGCCCCATCGTTGGTGTCAGTGGGGGGAGGAATAGTGCCCCATCGTTGGTGTCAGTGGGGGGAGGAATAGTGCCCCATCGTTGGTGTCAGTGGGGGGAGGAATAGTGCCCCATCGTTGGTGTCAGTGGGGGGAGGAATAGTGCCCCATCGTTGGTGTCAGTGGGGGGAGGAATACTGCCCCATCGTTGGTGTCAGTGGGGGGAGGAATACTGCCCCATCGTTGGTGTCAGTGGGGGGAGGAATAGTGCCCCATCGTTGGTGTCAGTGGGGGGAGGAATAGTGCCACATCGTTGGTGTCAGTGGGGGGAGGAATAGTGCCCCATCGTTGGTGTCAGTTGGGGGAGGAATAGTGCCCCATCGTTGGTGTCAGTGGGGGGAGGAATAGTGCCCCATCGTTGGTGTCAGTGGGGGGAGGAATAGTGCCCCATCGTTGGTGTCAGTGGGGGGAGGAATAGTGCCCCATCGTTGGTATTAGTGACACAAATGATGGGGCACTATTCCTCCCACTGACACCAATGATACTTACCTTGCTGACCCCTGCTCCAGCCTGGGCTCGCTCTCTCACTTACCTGTCAGCTGTCTTCCTTATCTGGCCGCTCTCCTCTTCACTCGCTCCGGCAGCTCCCTCGGTCTTCTTTGATGTACGCGCGCTGCCGCTCGGCTCCTCCTCTCCAAGCTCCACCTCCTCGCCGGTGATTGGCCGCCTGTGTGCCTCTCCTGAGCTACAGTTCCGGTGGCCAATCAGCGGCGAGGAGGCGGAGCTGCTGAGCGATCCCGGAGGTGTGACCAGGTGACAGGAGCAGCGTATCATCCCGCCCACACATCGCCGGAGACAGCAGCGGTGTCTCGGTTCCTAACACCATCGGAAATATGTGTTTTCCGATGGTCTTAGGCGACCCCTGGGAAATGGTCGTTCGACCCCCAAAGGGGTCGCGACCCCCAGGTTGAGAACCGCTGTGCTAGAGAGTTTCACCAGACAGGAAGTGAAGGAAAATCTCCAACAGCAATACAGATGGAAGAAAAACTGTTATGTTTATTTAAAGTGGTATAAAGCTTAAACATTTCTTTTACCTTAAAGTGATATTAAATCCAGGACCCTACATTCCCTATATCTGGTCTCTCACAGTACACAAAGAACATGGAAATGCAATTATTTATTAACTATAATCTGCTGAATACCTTTTCTCATCAGCAATATAGGGGGTACTGAAAGAAGTGGAGGATAAGAGAAGACAGGATCAAACAGCATTTTTACACAATGCAGAGGATTAACCTCTTAGGTTCCACAGGGAGTATATCAAGCGTGCTTTACTGCATATACAGTCTGATTTCACTGTTGTAGGTTTAGTAAAACTTTAATGCATTGCTTGCATTAAGGCAAAAAATGTTTAGGCATTAGTATTTCCCCCTCACCCCGATTATACTTACATGAGCCCTCATTTGATCCAATGCTGTGCACATCTGCAGTTCTTCTCTCCCCTCACTTCCTGGTCCCACTGGCTTTGCTGAGACAGCTGGGGCCATTGGCTTCTGCTGCTGTCAATAAAACCAGTGACGAGAGTGTGGGGGCGGGCAGAATCTTGCTATGTTTGTCAATAGAAACAGCAAGGCTCGAGAGCGAGCCACCTCAAGTGCCCCCATAGAAAGTGGCTTTCTATGGGGGCACTTGGTGGAGAGGAGCTAGGATCGCTGGTGGAGGGGAAGTTCGGGGCCCTCTGTGCACTTCCATTGTACAGAGCAGGTAAATATCAATCAGTTTGCTATTTTTAAAAAATAAAAAAGAACATTTACATCACTTTAAGCAAGAGAAGGCTAAAACTCCTGTCAGTGTTTTTTGTACTGTCTGTATCCCAGATCCAGATTTATTGTCACTTTCACTTCCTCACTTTGTGGTAAAACCATTATCAATGTGACAATAAGTGAGGGGAAATCTCTCTATGGCAGTAAAAAACCCAGCAGGGGTTCAATTTATTCCCTCTACTATCAAAAAATATTAAGACAACTTATCCTAGTTTGCTCCAGTGTGTTTAAAGTGGCAAAATGGACACATGGCAGGTGACAGAGAAATGAGAAGCAGGTAAGGCACTGCAGGAGCTCCTGAGGAAGATGCAGAGGACACGAGCAATTTCAGAAGACACCTCCTCACACAGGAGCCATTATGTTTGCAGCAGTCTCTACTTGGATCCACAAGAGCCTGTGGGTTGCTGGATGATGTCAAACTGTCCCTCCTGGTCCTGATGTGGATGTCATTCTGTAAGCTGTGCCGGTGACAGATGTCATTTTGTGAGCTGTATCAGTGGCAGATGTCATTCTGTGAGCTGTGCTGGTGGCGGATGTCATTCTGTGAGCTGTGCTGGTGGTGAATGTCATTCTGTGAGATGTGCTGGTGGTGAATGTCATTCTGTGAGCTGTGTCAGTGACAGATGTCATTCTGTGAGCTGTGCCGGTGGCGGATGTCATTCTGTGAGCTGTGCCGGTGGCGGATGTCATTCTGTGAACTGTGCTGGTAGTGAATGTCATTCTGTGAGCTGTGCTGGTGGCAGACATCATTTTGATAGCTGTGCCAGTGGCGGATGTCACTCTGTGAGCTGTGCCTGCGGCAGATGTCATTCTGTGTGCTGTGCCGGTGGCAGATCTCATTCTGTGAGCTGTGCCGGTGGCAGATGTCATTATGTGAGCTGTGCCGGTGGCAGATGTCATTATGTGAGCTGTGCTGGTAGTGGATGTCATTCTGTGAGCTGTGCTGGTAGCAGACATCATTTTGTGAGCTGTGCTGGTGGCAGACATCATTTTGTGTGCAGTGCCAGTGGCGGATGTCACTCTGTGAGCTGTGCCGGTGGCGGATGTCATTATGTGAGCTGTGCCAGTGGCGGATGTCATTCTGTGAGCTGTGCCGGTGGCGGATGCCTTTCTGTGAGCTGTGCAGGAAGCGGATGTCATTCTGTGAGCTGTGCTGGTGGCGGATGTCATTATGTTAGCTGTGCCGGTGGCGGATGTCATTCTGTGAGCTGTGCCGGTGGCAGATGTCATTATGTGAGCTGTGCCGGTGGCGGATGCCATTTTGTGAGCTGTGCCGGTGGCGGGTGTCATTCTGTGAGCTGTGCAGGAAGCGGGTGTCATTCTGTGAGCTGTGCTGGTGGCGGATGTCATTATGTTAGCTGTGCCGGTGGCGGATGTCATTCTGTGAGCTGTGCCGGTGGCAGATGTCATTATGTGAGCTGTGCCGGTGGCGGATGCCATTTTGTGAGCTGTGCCGGTGGCGGGTGTCATTCTGTGAGCTGTGCAGGAAGCGGGTGTCATTCTGTGAGCTGTGCCGGTGGCGGATGTCATTATGTGAGCTGTGCCGGAAGCGGATGTCATTCTGTGAGCTGTGCCGGTGGCGGATGTCATTCTGTGAGCTGTGCCGGTGGCAGATGTCATTATGTGAGCTGTGCCTGTGGCAGGTGTAATTCTGTGAGCTGTGCCTGTGGCAGATGTCATTATGTGAGCTGTGCCTGTGGCAGGTGTAATTCTGTGAGCTGTGCCTGTGGCAGATGTCATTATGTGAGCTGTGCCAGTGGCAGATGTCATTCTGTGAGCTGTGCCGTGGCAGATTTCATTATGTGAGTTGTGCCGGATGTCATTCTGTGAGCTGTGTTGGTGGTAGATGTCATCCTGTGAGCTGTGCCTGTGGCAGGTGTAATTCTGTGAGCTGTGCCAGTGGTGGATGTCATTCTGTGAGCTGTTCCAGTGACGCCTGTCCTTCTGTGAGCTGTGCTGGTGGCGGATGTCATTCTGTGAGATGTGCCAGTGGCGGCTGTCATTCTGTTAGCTGTGCTGGTGGCAGATGTCATTCTGTGAGCTGTATCGGTGATGCCTGTCATTCTGTGAGCTGCATCCAAGCCTTACATCACCAAGTGGAATGCAAAGCATCAAATTAAGTGGTGTAAAGCACGCCACCACTGGACTCTAGAGCAGTGGAGATGTGTTCTCTGGAGTGACCAATCAGGCTTCTATATCTGGCAATTCGATGGACATGTCTAGGTTTGGTAGTTGCCAGGAGAACGGTACTTGCCTGACTGCATTGTGCCAAGTGTAAAGTTTGGTGGAAGGGGGATTATGGTGTGGGGTTGTTCTTCAGGGGTTGGGCTTGAACCCTTAGTTCCAGTGAAGGGAACTCTTCAGGCGTCAGCATACCAAGACATTTTGGACACGTTCAGGCTATCAACTGTGTGGGAACAGTTTGGGGATGACCCCTTCCTGTTCCAACATGACTGCACACCAGTGCACAAAGCAAGGTCCATAAAGAAAAGGGTGAGTTTGGGGTGGAGGAACTTGACTGGCCTGCACAGAGTCCTGACCTCAACCCAACAGAACACCTTTGGGATGAATTAGAGCGGAGACTGCGAGCCAGGCCTTCTCATCCGACATCAGTACCTGACCTCACAAATGTGCTTCTGCTAGAATGGTCAAACATTCCCACAGACACAGTCCTAAACCTTGTGGACAGCCTTCCAAGAAGAGTTGAAGTTGTTATGGATGCAAAAGATGGGCCAACTCAATGTTGAACCCTCCGGACTAAGACTGGGATGCCATTAAAGTTCATGTGCGTGTAAAGGCAGGCGTCCCAATACTTTTGAGAATATATACTGTATACCATAAATTCTAGAACATGACATCATAACAAAAAAATTGTCACATGAACTTCAGTTGTTCCAATCTGAATTAGCCTAGGTTCACACTCTTGCAGGTTTGCGGCCTGAGTTTGTGCGGGCACGTCAGCCTATTTATTTGAAAGAGCTGCTACGCCTGCATTTCACACAGGAAAAAGGTTCCTGCAGTATTTTTAAATTGTAGCGGCCAGGAAATCACAACATTTTTCTGTAATTCCAGCACCCACATACGTGCTGAAGTTCAAGATGCATGGGTGTGCCATTAACAATGAATGGCAGTCCTGTGCATCTCTAAAGAGCAGCACATTTTGGCTGTGGGTGAGGGAACAGCTAGAAATTCCCACACCCGCAACCACCTGCAATAATGTGAACCTAGCCTTAGAAATTTTTAAAGGTACAAATGATATTCATAGTAAAACATCAAATAAAGATAGTAGATATACTAATTTGCATCAAAAAAGAAAATGTGCAAAAAAAGCAAGCTGCTGGAATAGGACTAATTGGCTACTAGAACAAGTACTAAAATACACCTACATATCAAGCTGTAAAATAAAACTAATTCGCTCCTAAAATAAGTACGATAAAAATACTAAGAAACCAAGCTGAAATAAACCATTTAACTACTAAAATGAGAACTAAAAAAGTAAGACACCAAACTGCTGCAATACGACTGATTGATTACTAAAATAAAAGTGAGTAAGACCTCCTGCGCTTTAAATGGAGAGAGCTACAAGGAAGCTGCTATCACCTGATCTGACTTCACTAGGTAAAAAACAATGATAAAGACATAGCGCTTCACCGTTGTCTTTATCATTGTTAATTACTAAAATAGGTACTAAAGAACACTAGGAAGCAAATTGCTTAAACAGGACTAATTGGATAATAAAATAAGTACTTACACTAAGAAACCAAACCGTTGCAACAAAACTAATAATCTAATGATATAAAAACTAAAAAAATATAGGAAACTAAGCTGCTAAACTAAGGTTAATTAGCTACTAAAATGGGTGCTAAAATATAAGCACATAAGAAAAATTTGAAAACCAAGCTGCTGAAATAAGACTAATTGGCTGTTCAATTCAAATTAGAATTATTATTATTATACAGGATTTATATAGCACCAACAGTTTGCTCAGAGCTTTACAATATAATGGGAGACAATACAGCAGCAATATAGTTCAATACAAGAGGGATAGGAGGGTCCTGCTCCTTGGAGCTTACAATCTAGGAGGGAGGTGCTAATGTTACAAAAGATAATAACTGCAGGGATGGACTGGTAGGAGGAATAGAAGATTCCATTATTAGCTGAGGGCAGGATAGGCTTCCCTGAAGAGAGAGGTTTTCAGAGATGGCCTAAAAGTGAGCAGAGTAGGCAATAGTCTGATAAATTGGGGTAGAGAGTTCCAGAGGATGGGGAAGCTCTAGAGAAGATCTGGAAAAAAGCACGAGAATGTCTGCATACAGGTGAGAGCATTATCTACATATCTACAGGTGGGATCAGTGATTACATGAGGCTGATTTAAGAGCTTTATTAATATCTGCATGTTTTCATATAGAGGAGAGCAGCAGTTGCAAATCTATATTCATGACAAAGGTTCTGACAGCAGTTAACCACTTGCCGCCCAGCCACCGCATATAGACGGTGGCAGGGCGGCACTCGTAGGCAAAAGCACGTTTTAAAATGGCTGCCTTCAAAACAGGTAGGGGGCACGCGCGAGGTGCGCGCCCACCCTACCTGTCCCGCAGGTGTCAGCAGCGGGTGTCAGCCGATGGGTCATGGACGGTTTTTACCGTCCGTTTTATCACGATTGCCGGTGATCGCTGACATAGAGCAGGGTTGCATTGTTTACACACAGCCCTGTTCTGTGTCAGTTCTCTGACAGCTTGTGAGAAGCTGCAGAGTTTCTCTCCCTCAATCAGCCCCCCCCCCCCCCCCTGTCCAGTACAAACCCCCGCCCCCTAGTAAAACACTCCCCTTACACAGCAAATTCTAAAAATGTTAACCCCTTCCTCCCCAGTGACATTAGTACAGTTTCAGTGGTTTTTTTTCACTGATCACTGTATTGGTGTCACTGGGGATGTCAGTGACCCCAAGTCAGTTCCCCCCCCAGTGTCAAAATGTCCGCCGCTGTCCCACAGTCCTGCCATAAGTCGCTGGTCGCCGTCATATGACGCTGATTGCCGCCATAAGTCGCTGATCGGCGCCATTATTACTATAAATAAAAATTAAAAATCCCAGTATCTTTCCCGCCATTTGTAAACGCTATAACTTTCACGTAAACCAATTATTTACACGTATTGGGATTTTTTTTAGCAAAGACATGTCGCAGAATGCATTTTGGCAGAAATTTATGACTAAATTAGATTTTTGCATTTTTTTTTACTGGACACGTTTTATAGCAAAAAGTCCAAAATATTGTTTTTTTTGTCCTCAAAATTGTCAGCCTTTTTTTTTATAGCGCAAAAAATAAAAACCGCACAGACGATCAAATACCACCGAAAGAAAGCTCAATTTGTGGGGAAAAAAAGGATGTAAATTTCATTTATGTACCGTATTGCATGACTGCGCAATTGTCCGTTAAACTAGCGCAGGGCTGTATAGCATAAAAATGGCGTAAATTGCAGTATTTATACCATAGTTTGTAGACGCTATAACTTCCACACAAAGCAATCAATATACACTTATTGGGATTTTTTTTACCAAAACATGTAGCAGAATACATTTTGGCCTAAATTTATAACTAACTTTGAGTTTACTATATATTTTTTATAGCTGAAAGTAAAGAATATTGTTTTTCTTCAAAATTTTTGGCCTTTTTTTGTTTATAGCGTGAAAAATAAAAAGCGCACAGGTGATCAAATTACACCGAAAGAAAGCTCTATTTGTGTGAAAAAAAGGACGGAAATTTTGTTTGGGTGCAGCATTGCATGACTGCGCAATTATCAGTTGAATTAGTGCAGCACCGAGTAGCAAAAAGAGGCCTAGTCATTAAGGGAGGTAAATCCTCAGGAGGGCAAGTGGTTAAAATGTATTGATATTTGTATTCTATAGTGTCAATGTTGGTATAATCAGGCAGGGTTGTCTTAATAGCATCATGGGCCTCTGGGAAAAGTAATGCACTGGGGAACCTACCAGCCTGCCCTAATTTACGCACCTACTCTCAAGAATTAAAGTATAAATAGCTGATAGAATGAAACATATATTTATAGTACTTTCTATAAAATTGATTTTAATCAATAGGAAAACATGCCATGAATCAAAGTCTATTTAACACAAAGTGCACAGTACTGGGTGGAGGCAGAACCGCTCAGTAGAGGAGAGATCAGGAGGGCCCAATACTGAGATCAGGAAGGCAAAGTACAGGTTCTGGGACACTGCCTGGGACATGGCCATCCTGGGACAGCTTAAAAAAAGCTTGACTATACCAGCAATTCCAGGACAGTTAGCAAATATGATGTAATGCAAGACTATCATGGGGCCCTATGCAGGCAATGCCCATGCATTAAGAAGGCCCTGCAAACAGACATTTTAGCATATTGCATAGCTATTTATAACTCTGCCCCAAATTACATCACCAATCTTGTCTCCAAAAATCACCCAAACCGTACTGTCCGCACCTCGCACGACCTCCTGCTCTCTAGCTTTCTTGTCTCCTCCCATGCTCGTCTCCAGGACTTCTCCAGAGTTTCCCTCGTCCTCTGGAACTCTCTACCCCAATTTATCAGACTATCGCCTACTCTGCTCACTTTTAGGCAATCTCTGAAAACCTATCTCTTCAGGGAAGCCTATCCTGCCCTCAGCTAATAATGGAATCTTCTATTCCTCCTACCAGTCCATCCCCCACAGTAACTACCCTTTGTACCACTAGCCCCTCCCTCTTAGATTGTAAGCTCCAAGGAGCAGAGCCCTCCTAACCCTCTTGTATTGAACTGTATTGTTGCTGTATTGTCTCCCGTTATATTGTAAAGCGCTGAGCAAACTGTTGGCGCTATATAAATCCTGTATAATAATAATATTGTAGGTAAGCACCAGTGCGATCTGGCTGAGCTCAGCACAGGGATGAGCAGATTGCACTGTTTCCTTTTTCTTTTTTTTTTAAACTTTACTGAAAAAGTTCAAATGCCAACTGTGTGGTGCAAGGCAGTGGATTGCCTCTCACCGCTCTGTCCTGATAAAAAGTGCATGCAGTGTTTTTTTAGCAGAGTACTGTGCCCACACAGCACCACAATGTAGTGGTGTTAACCAGGGACATAAGAGAAAAGGCACTTCCACCCATGCTGCTAATCAATCTCAGAGGGAAGAGCTCCACCCCAAAAATAAAAATGCTGCCTTATAATTCTGGAGCATTCTGGAGGAAGAGCTGGGAGGGGGTCTGGGAGGAGGCTGTGGGGCATAAGCTGCCTGTGTATGGTGCTGGAAGGAGCACGGGGTCCTGAGCTGCTGCACATATAACACGGGCGGACTGACAACTCATGGGGCCCCCGGGCAATAGGGGATCATGGGGCCCCTGTGTCCTTGCCCAAACTCAAAAAAGCCTATGAAAAAGGTACCAGGGGCATCTCATGGGGCCCCCTACTGACCCCGGGCCCTCGGGCAGTGCCCGAGTTTCCAAATGGTCAGTCGGCACCTGATATATCACCACATTAGTTTGTATTGCCAAGTGGGAGCATGCTCATAAGCATGGCTCCAGAGGACCCTTCAAGAGAACGAAGCACTTATAGAATGCAAGTAGAGAGTAGAGATTGGAAATTACATAGAGATGCAGAGATGACAGGAAGAAACAGAAGGAATACATCACACACACCGTAAAAGCAAATTTATGTATGTTATTTTTTACATGGATGGTTTAATTACACCTTTAACTTGTAAAACAACTCTTTCAGTTTAAAATAGAAATCAAGGGCAAAAAAATTGTATATACAGTATATATATATATATATATATATATATATATATATATATATACACACACACACATTTTTTTTTCATAAATACTTTTTTCTTTTCTTTTATAAGTGCTCAGATGTCCTCTGTTTTCAGCTGCATACGGGGTTTAGAGAGCTTGGGGTGGAGAAACAGCATTACACTGATATTCTCAGTGATTAGCACTGCAGGAGGGGCATGTCAGCACAAATCTGATCATTGGAGGACAAGTAGGCTGTACTCCCAGCACAGCCAGAGAACTGAACATGCTGAGATGGATGTACTCTCATGCCTAGTGTCATCAGTTTGAAAAATGGAAGCAGGAGGACTGGCAGAAATCTCACACAAAGGAAGCAATACAAAGAGAACAGGATATTTTTAACACAAGTACATGATACAACATACACATAGCAGGAAAATGAAATGTTGGGGTACCATAGTCTTTAAAGAAGGGTCCCTACTTTTTTATACTTATAAGTAGACTAAACGTATCATCCTCTCAAAAGGGAAACGTTTGAGATACATTTAGAGATAGTATACCTACCCCCTTTCCCTGATGTCCAAAGAAAAATTCCAGGACTAAGAAGTTTCTCAATCTAAATCTACCTTGTACGTTTGAGCCTCCATGCACACTATCATGGAGCTGGTACGCTGGTAATAGTGTTTTTTAGTAGCATTCAGAAGCGTTTAGGAGCGTTAGCATTTTTTAGCATTTTTACATTACATGTAGAGGGAAAAAAAACAAAACTGGGAAAAAAAGCTGTTAGGAGCGTTTTAGTAGCGTTTAGAAGCATTTAGGAGCATTTTGCATTTTTTTCTGCTGGAAAAATGCTCCAAAAAATTCTACAAAAACTATTTTTTTTCTGCTCCTAGACGTTGAAGCTCAAAAAAAAGCTAATAGCCTAAAGTAGTATGCATGGACACATAGGATAACACTATTTAGTTTCAAGAAGCACAAAAAAATATGCTGATAACAGCTTCTAGGAGGTTAAAAAAATACTAGTATGCATGGAGCCTGAATGTGATTAGTAATACAAGAAGAGCAGAAAAAGGATAATGTTTCACAGCAAAGACCTTACACTCCCAGGGACCACGTGAGGTTCTTTCTGGGCTCTTGCTTCAGTGAATTGTAGAGTAAAATGTGTGAAATTTTGCATTACTGGATTGTTTGCTTTACAACATTAGTAGCTCAGTAATTGGTTGTCTGGGATAGATATTTAAGCCTCTATCACTATACAGGCGTTCCTCGGTTTACGAATTTAATGCGTTCTCCAGGACATTTTGTATTGCGAAAAATTTGTAAACCAAAACGCGGTTTCCCATAGGAATGCATTGAAAACCAATTAATCTGACCTGGAGGTCAGAAAAAAGTTTAAAAAAAGGATTTTATCTGTTCAAACTCTTTAGAAAGTGCACTTTAAATGCATAAATACTGTACAGGGACATGATTAAAAATTAATTCGTAAATGCATTGAAAACCAAATATTCTTTTCCAAAGGTCAGAAAAAAGTCCAAAAAAGTCTTATCTGTTCAAAACTCTTTAGTAAGTGCACTTTAAAGGCAAAGGGCCGGCACTATAAACCTCCCAGGCGCAATGCATCCTGGGGAAACTTGCTTTGTATTGCGAAAAAAATTTGTAAACCGAGACATTATTTTCATTCCTAAACTGAAAATTACAAATTACTGGAATCTTCTACTCTTCCAACCAGTCCATCCCCCACAGTTACTACCTTTTGTACCACTAGCCCCTCCCTCCTAGATTGTAAGCTCCAAGGAGCAGGGCCCTCAAATCCCTCTTGTATTGAACTGTATTGTTGCTGTATTGTCTCCCACCATAATGTAAAGTGCTGAGCAAACTGTTGGCGCTTTATAAATGCTGTATAATAATAATAATAATAATAGCTGTAGGAACATTTCCATACACATTTGTATTGGTTGGATTACATGGGGTACTTATAATTACCTTATACTTTATACCTTATATTTTAGGATTAGCAGTGCTTTATATTCAACTACAAAGCTCGTCGTTACTACTACTTATTTGGCACTATATAAGTCCTGTATAATAATAATAATGGTCCTGCATGAGGAGGTGGCCACATCATATATATGTGCAGTACACCTGAATTATAATTAACAATCATTTGTCTGTATGGCAACTATACAGAAGTGTAATTTTCTATACACTCCGCTCTTGACTGTTATGAAATCTTCTTTTGAAAGCACGTTCCCACAGATTTTGTTGGCTTAGTGGACAATAAATTTATTGAAATCGAACCACCAAAAAGTTTGAGGAGGAAGCAATTAAGCACGATTAACAAGGAAGGTCAGACAGTCATCAGATAAAAACCTTGCCTGGAAAGTCAGGGTCACTGAGGTTGTAAGAAGCTAGAGACAAAACAAACAACATCCCACAATGGCAAAGAAATAAAACACACAAATGAGAAACATAAATCTGCTTGAAATGTAGAGTTGTAAACTTCAAGACTTGGTCCTCTTGCCCAGAAATGAAATGATATATTGTTCTATCTATTCACATGCATTTTCTTAATTCTTGATTTTAAATTTTCAGAGTGCAACCACATTAATAGTTTGGTGCATACATTTCATATACACGTATAGTGACCATTGGGACATTTTAGATGCACGCTATTGCAGAACCTTTAGAAGTTCTGAATGAGAATATATTTATCATTGTGTTTGCAATATCTGTGAATGTAAATTTTCTATTTTATATATATATATATATATATATATATATATATATATATATATTGTGTGTGTGTATAGAAACCTAAACAGAAATGTTTCAGACTGAGTGCTGGGGACATATAGGTTCCATCCTTCCTTTTAACAGCACTCAAAAAGCCCATACACTGACAAAAAAATGTCTTGCCCTTATTTTGCTTTTTTATTGCTTGCTTCTTAGTACATCTGTACAAGTACAAATTATGCACAAGTTATTGGTATCCACATCTTTCATCAGGTACATTTGTAGCTTTTTTGATCCCTACCACTTTTAATTTTCTATAGAATATAATGCTCATTTGTGACTTAATCCTTTCAAATGTTCACATGAACCTTTAAATAAAAACGTTCAATTTATAATATATATGCAAATTCTTCTTAAAGTGCTCTGTGCTCAATAGGATTTATAAAGTGACAGATGCTCTTTAAAAAGTGCTCTCGAAAGGTGCTCTTCTTATGGTGACTCCCTTAGTGACCAGTCACCAGATTTGGTGGACCCCTTGCTTTCGCAATAGAGTCAAAAATATGTTTTATCTAGTGGTGGATGTTTCTTTCCTTTTGCCTTCCTGATGCTTATCAATTCTTCCTTCCAGCCATATTCTTAATGTTGGATATCCACATGTTAACTAACTCTCTTCACTACCGAAGAATCTTTCTTGGCTCTGAAAAAATGGCAATTTCTTCAGAGCCGAGAAAGATTCTTCCGTTGTGAATCCCTCACCCGTGACTGTAACATTAAGTGGGTCTTGAAATGGGCGGCATATTCACCAGTTCGTATCAGTGAAGACACTGTCTATGAACATCCGATTAGCATCCAGGGACTCAATTTCATGACTTACAAGAGAGCCAGTTAACATGTGAATATTCAATGTTAAAAATATGGCTGGAAGGAAGGATTGATATGCGGAAGGAAGGCAAAAAGGGAAGAAACATGCACCACCAGATAAAGCGTATTTTTGACTATCTTGTGAAAGCAAGGGGTCCATCAAATCAGGTGAGTGTGGTCACTAAGGGGGTCACCATAAGAAGAGCACTTTTTAAAGGGCACCTGTCACTTTATCAATCCTTTTAAGCATGGAGAACTTTAAGAAGAACTTGTATCGTCAGTTCGAATTCCAACCATGGCACCACCTGCCTGGAGTTTGCATGTTCTCCCTGTGCCTGCGTGGGCTTCTTCCGGGTACTCCTGTTTCTTCCCACACTCCAAAGACAAGCAGGTAGGCTAATTGATTCCTGTCTAAATTGGCCCTAGTATGTGTATGTATGGATGCAAGTTAGACCTTAGATTGTACGCCCCTTGAGGGTTAGGGACTGATGTGTATACACAATATATATGTAAAGCGCTGCATAAATTGACAGCACTATAAAGTACCTTAAATAAATAAATATATATTAGGAACTGAACGTTTTTATTTAAAGGTTTACTTAGACATTTGGAAAGACACTGTACATTAAGTCACTGTTGAGAGCTGTATATAAATATATTTGTGCTTAGTATCAGTGTTATGCACTTGAACAGCTGCACCAGTAATTAATTTTTTTTGTTGTTGTTTGGTTGTTCTGTTTACTATAAAACATATTTAGGTATACACAACAGAGAGGAACTACATCCTTACAAATCAAATTGGGTGCCACCCCTATAGCATACCACTTCATTAAACAAAATTAATATCAGAGAACCATTTCACTGAGAAAAATGAATAACAGAGAATCAAGTTCAAGCAATCTGGAAACTTGTAAATGAATAGCGTTCATCTGTCCTTGTTCTGTGAATAAACAAGGGAGATACTGTCATTTATCCACTCCTCCTCTTTTCTAGTTTCTTCTTTTTATTCACAGAATGTCTTGCATTCTGTGAAAAGAATACAATGCTTTATTGTGAATAGTAGAGAGGAGAGGATGAGTGCATGTACATCAATATCTTTCACGGTATGAGACCTGGAACCCTCAGTCACAGTGCTGGAAGAAGAGAACTGTGTATCCAGGATGAAAGAAACTAAAATGTGTACAGTAACCAGCAGCCATCCAAGCATAGGCTAGACTTCATTAGAGGTACCTGATTTACATTGTGGTGTTTCCAAAGAAATGTTTTTTAACTGGAGCTCAACTTCAAGGAGTATAAAAGTTGCTGCTAGCACTCACTCTGTATTCACTGTGAGATTTCCAGCAAGAAGAGCAGGCAGGCTCAGACGCACAGGAGGAACTTTCAGGATCATCATCACTAGTCCCCTTTGCAGACTATGCAATAAGGGAAATTATCTTTTTAGTGTATTTTATTTTGCCCTCTGAGCTTCTGGTCATCTTAGCCATCACTCAAATAATCTTTTTAATTTAAACAGGAACTTCACTCTCTCAATCAACATTGACTATTTTGAATCCCTATGTTGCTAGTGTTTGTAAATAGATAGGAAAGTATATCATATTTACTTTAATAGACTGTTTTTTAAATTTTTTTAGTTACTTTTTGTTTTCCAGACATAGGCAAATGATGTCATACATCCCAGGAGTCTTCAGGAGGGGAGGAGTGGTTTTCTCAGCTAAGCACACCCTTATGCCGGCATGCCTGAGAAAAGTTCAGAGGGATTCCAGGAAGTAATAGCTACATGAATCTTTTGCCCTTACTCAAGATGAGCATGGCTAGAAATGCCAGGGGGGGGGGGGTTTCAAAGTGATTTCTCAACAAAATAAAGCATGGAGACATGGACGGTTGGGGGAGTTTGCTTTGAATATTAAAAATAAATTAAACAACGCTTTTGGTTTGCAGTGCTCAGATGCAGTGTAGTTCCGCCTTAAGGTTGATTGTCCATTTCCTTTATCGGCAGCACTGGTGTCTATAGAGTATTGGCTAAGCTGGCAGCTCTACTGCTAACCAGTCCCTAGTACAGAGATATAGGTGTCCGTTTATGACACAGAGAATAGCTGTGATTCAGAGGATCGCAGCTACTCTCTGGTCATTCACAGTTTACGACACTCAGGAGATCAGCGGAGAACATGTTCTCCGCTGATCAGCTCAGCATTCAGAGAATCTGTCATTGAAGAACACAGAAACGGCCAGTTTATGAAGTGCAGATTCAGCACTTCACTTTGACAGAATTCTCCCTCCTACATTCTCCAGTCCAGAGGTGGAGAATAAGGGAAGGAGAAGAGAACCCTCGAAGCAGGAGAAAGAAAGTGCAGCTCCCCTGTGTGTCACAAGGCCACAAAGAAGAATTAGATCAGGTTAGAAAAAAAAAGAATATTATATATTTGTGTGTGTATACATGTAAAGATATATATATATATATATATATATACATATACATACACACATACAAAATATATTGTCACTCTCTCACCTGCAAATCATGTGGCGTTTCATATTTTTTGTATAATCCCTGTAATCACTATATATATATATATATATATATATATATATATATATATATATGTTTTTTTTTTTTAAATCAAACGCTTCCCGACTGCACTGTAGCAGAAATATTGCTACAGCACCGCACTGTTGCGCAAAATCACATATATCTACGCATATATTATATATTATAATATATATTTTTTATTATATATTTTAATATAGATTTTTTATTTCCGGGTAGGGGGTCATGTCTGTCAATCACCGGGTCCCGGCATGTGATTACTTGCCAGTGCCCGGTGACTGCTGAACATTTGCGATGGGAGGAGAACTGTTATTAAACAAAACAGTTCTCCTCCCTGTCAGCTCATGCACACTGCTTTGGATAGCTTGCAAAGCACAGGCATGCAAAAGCAATGTGATTATAGTGAAGCACAAACACATGGCCTCCTAGTAAAACGCACAAAGTTAACTTTTTGATCGCCCCTCATGGCCTCTTCCTGGCCAGTGCCATTATTATAGTGTCAGTGTTTTTTTTTTTTACCACTGATCACTATATTAATGTCATTGGGGATGTCAGTGACACCAAGTCAGTTCCCCGCCAGTGTCAGAATGTCCTCCGCAGTCCCACAGTCGTTGATCGCTGCTATTACTATTAAAAATAAAAAAATCCCACGATATATACCGCCATTTGTAAACACTATAACTTTCAAGTAAACAAACTAATTTGCACGTATTGTGATTTTTTTTTCACAAAGACATGTAGCAGAATACATTGTCTAAATTTATGATGAAATTTTTTTTTTTTTTTATTTTTTTAATGGACATGTTTAATAAAAATTGTCTAGTAAATGTTTTTGTTTCCTCAAAATAGTAGTTTTTTTTTATAGCTCAAAAAAGAATACACGCACAGGCAATCCAATACCACCAAAAGAAAGCTCAATTCATGGTAAATAAGGACTACAATTTCATATGGATGCAGTGTTGCATGACCGCACAATTGTCAGTTAAAGTACTGCAGTGCCAAAATGTAAAAAATGGCCTGGTCAGGAAGGGACATAAACTCACAGAGTTCCATTATATTACAGAGGGGAATCTCATTTAACTATTTTTTTTTTTTTAGGATTCAGTAATGTTATTTTGAAAAAAATGTATTTGAATTTTAAAATGTATGTTTGCAGTACATTTTTAAATTTTATGAATGGTGTATACACCGATCATAAGATTAAAACCACATGTCTAATTATTGTTTCAAATTTTATTAGAAGTTAGGTTTTAAAATAAAGGGTGGTGTATTGATTGTAGGTGGACTTATGTTTTATTATAATGAAGTGTATTGTGTGTAGTGCTTGGTGCTTTACTTACCTTTTCTGATTCTCAAAACTGTAACCACGTGATTTGTCACAAGGCTACAGCCTTTCTTTCAGAGAATCAGAAGCGTTCTGAGCGTTTGTAGATCACTTCTGTTCTCCGGAACAGAAGCAATCTACGTAGCTTCATAAACGAGCACTCAGTGGAGAACATTAATCTCCGAGAATGCCGGAGATGTATTGAGCGGTAAATAACCGCTGGTTCATAAATGGACACCATTGTATGTTAGGATCGATAACACTATAGTAACAGAGCACAAAAACGACAGCAAGGGCTCCATCAAAATTTTGCTTCACAACATCTTTCTGTTGTGAATCCATGTTGGCTATTGCTTATGATATTAATTTCTAGCACAGACCCTTGTATGTGGTCCTTTATCAAACTCTTAAATATCTAACCTACTTTAGAAGTTACACTTACAGGCCTGTAGTTACTGGGTAAAGACTTTTATCCCCTTTTTAAATATTAAAATAATAAGTAAATAATAAAGGACACCAATTCAATAGACTGACAAAAGAAAAAAAAAAGTTTCAACTTGATGGAGGTGCCAGAAGGGATAGAACTGGGAGAAGGGTTTGCTTTACATAGTTACATATAGTAAGTCTGGCTGAAAAAAGACAAAAGTCCATCCAGTTCAACCATTAAAAAAAAAAAAAAATTATTATCCTACACCCACAGTTGATCCAGAGGAAGGCAAAAAAACCCAGCAAAACATGATCCAATTTGCTTTTACCGGAAAAAAAATTCCTTCCTGAACCCCCAAGAGGCAATCGGATATTCCCTGGATCAACTTTATCTATATTTGTTATATCCAGTTATATTCTGTGTATCTAAGAAAGAATCCAGGCCTTTTTTAAAGCAATCCACTGAGCTGGCCAAAATCAACTCTTGAGGGAGTCTATTTCACATTTTTACAGCTCTCACTGTGAAGAAACCTTTCCGTGTTTGGAGATGAAATTTCTTTTCCTCCAGATGTAAAGAGTGACCCCTTGTCCTCTGTGATGACCTCAGGGTGAATAACTCTACACAGTGTTCACTATATGAACCACTGATGTATTTATACATGTTGATCATATCCCCCCTCAATCTCCTCTTCTCAAGAGAGAATAAATTCAGTTCTTCTAATCTTTCCTCATAGCTGAGCTCCTCCATGCCTCTTATCAGTTTGGTTGCCCTTCTCTGTACTTTCTCCAGTTCCCCAATGTTCTTTTTGTGAATTGGTGCCCAAAACCGAACTGCATATTCCAGATGAGGTTTTACTAATGATTTGTACAGGGGTAAAATGATTTCTCTCTCTCTGGAGTCTATACCTTTATTAATACAAGAGAGGATTTTGCTTGCTTTAGAAATCGCTGCTTGGCATTGCATGCCATTATTAAGCTTGTGATCTACCAGAACTCCCAGATCCTTCTCCACCATTGATTCCCCCAGTTGTACCCCCCTAGTATGTATGATGCATGAACATCTATTTAGGAGTTGGTTTTCTATTTCTGACCTCTTATGCCATTTATATTGTAAAGCGCTATATAAATCCTGTATAATAATAATAATTGATACTAAGCAAATTACAGTCATTTTCTTGGTGTGTGTAGATCGCTATTGTGACGATCGCGGCGTCCGACCCCTGACCTTCTCACCAAATTCATGACCGAAGGACTAGCCAATCTGAAGCCGTGATGTCACGTGCGTAACAATGCCATGCCCAGCTGCACCCTGCACACCGATTTTCAAGCTAATGGACCGCAAATCGATGTACCGGCAGCCTGAATGTGATTGTTACTGGGTCAGGTTAATTACGCAATTAACCCATCACACTGCCACCACCTCCTTTTTGTACAGAGAAAGAGAGAGAGGAAACTAGGCAATATCAGCAATAACACTATGATGGTTGAGATAATTGTCTGTATAGCACTGTCACCGCAGACAAGTTATACAGAGGGTTAAACAAACACAGTAGCGCTCTTTTAGAGGCAGGAATTCGTAAGTTGCATTAATTAGCTATAGAAACAGTTCAACACTTTCAGAAAGAAAGATTTATTACTAAAAGGTCAAAAGGGTGCAATAGAAATATTTACAGAGAAAAGATGTAACCAATATATACTGTATATAAATATACAGAGAACAATAGGACAGCAAAGAGGTAACAGAAAGGAGGGTAAAGGGTTAAAGTACTTGCCAATCAGCCTTGGGTTAAGCAGATCAAGTTTCAGAGTAAAAGGGCATGTCTCCCAAGTTGGTTCTGATGTTAAACGGGAGAATTCTTCAACTTCCACTCTTAGGCCTGACAGCCCATTTTGTTGTCCCCCAGCAGGAGGTGTCTCTGAAGCCAAGGAGCAATACCTCAATTGGGGGAGGGATTGTCTGGGCGGAGACCCAAACTAGAACCAAAATCTCTCTTAGCTCATATTTTGGCTCATAACTTTTCCTAGGCACAAGTACCATTCCACCCGTGGATAGATTAATATGCAGACGCATGTGAGGAACGGTTAGATATGAAATATAAAATACAGACTTGCATGGTTCAAGAGATGTAATTTTCTGCTTTCCTAGGTATTCCAGTCAGGGAGTGTGACCTATCAAACGATTTGTCTGATCGTGAGCAATCTGAAGGTATGCCTGGTTTTTACGTATGTCTCTCATATTCCAAGATATGAGACATAGGCAAAAATGATTTTAAAAGTGTTATCTAGTTTCTTACTCCTCTGGAATGTCTTTGAACTCATGGGAAGGCTTGAGTTGTCTTTTTACGAGGTGCCAGATAGCTCAACTTCCCAGCCAGCCCGGCACCTAGCTCAAAAATGGTTTATAGCTTGGAGCTTCCTGCTGTGCCCTGGCCAGCATGTGACACTTCCAACACACACACCAACCAAATGTCACTGTGACTCTCAGAGAGGGAGGGGAGAGAATGAGGGAAGATATGTTTGTACAAGATGGATGACCCTTTGCTAAGATGAAGGTTGGAGCCAAAATGGTTGAACTATGAACATATACTGTACTAAATATAAAAGCTGTTTAATGCACTTATGCAGTATATCACAATATAGTTGTTATATTCAGCCTAATTGCAGCCATTTTCAAAGAAGCACTGCTGTTCACTTGTAGGCACTGACTCATACCAGCAGGTATACGTGTGTAGGCAGGTGAAGTCTACATTGTCCACTGCAGATGGCGCTCGGCCGTCTGCAGCTGGAGGAGGAAGTCAAGAGAAACTGGTCCCCTGGGGAAACATTTCAATTGGTTACGTTGGATCCAGGTGACCTTGGTGGCCATCTTGAGTATTCTGAAGTTCCTGCCCCTCAGAGTTTGGCACACATTTTGTAAGTTAGCAAGTGTAGGGACAGAACACTCCCCTGTCAGGGACAGCACTAGTGGTAGGTAGAGGTTCCAGAGGAGTAGGGAATGTTTAGAGCCTTTTTCAACAACCCAGCAAGCTCCCTTTTGAGTTGGACTGGCCAGGCCACACTCCACTCTCCTTAACACTTTCAGTCTTCAGCTCAGACCTGTTCACTGCTGACTCTCCGCTCTAACTGACGTTAATTCCCTGGTTGGGTGTGCTACCCCGCCAGGCTGTTATACTGTTTTACAATACAACATTTTCTGCAATCAAAGACTCAATGTGTTTTCTGCCACGGCACCATGCTGCACCTACCCAACACATGTATTAAAGTTTGTTATTGAATCTGATACCAAATTACATCCAGACTGGGGACTCTTTATATTCATACTCCTTTATCAACATTGCTTGGTAAATTCAAACCATTTAAGGATAAAGTGCAAACTTCTGTTTCTGTCACTAAATCTATATTCAACGAAAAAGACACACAAGAACAGAAATTGTGAACCTAGGAATTTCAAATGTAGATTTTACAGCGATGACTTGAATGTGTTCTTAATATCTATGGCTTTCACACACAATTTCAGAGCATAAGGAGGAATGTAAACATGACAGCTCAGGGCAGAGGACATCAGACAAGTCTCAATGCATGGGAAGAGGGATGCTCCACATGCTATCCATCCTTACATGCCGAGGAACAGCATCACTCCCACTATTATTGAATCCTATGTGTATATATACATTGTCCTGCTTTTAGACAAACAAGCATCACAGTTTCTCAAATATTTGTCTTAATCAGCATATCAGCTAATTTATAATATTTAAAACAATAACACCAAAACACAGTCCTTAGTAAATCAGTGCCTGAAAGTATATTAATGGCCGTTGCAGCTCTAAAAACAACAAACCAATTGTCCTTGGAAAAACACAAATCTCCACTATAAAATACTGGTGTACATTTTCTAGGTTGTTTTACAAGGCTCAGTACTCAAACTACATTTCATGCATAAATCAGACACAAGCCATAAGCATAGCTTTGTAAAGGTCAGGGCATACATCTGTCTGGTTTAGACTGAACTGCACAGTAAACTTGACAAATAGCTCCATATAAATGCTGAAATGGAAATCCAAAAATAAATTGTCTACAATTTCTGTATGTAAAATATAAAAGTCCAGTTAAAGTCCAATTAAAGTCACAGAACTATATATGCAGAGAGTCTAAAAATGAGTGCGCAGTTCAATAGGCCCCAAAGTTAGACCCACTGCACTCAATAAGGTGACAGACTGGACATACATGCTAGCACATCTTCTCTGTACTACAAGTCTGTGTGTGAGTTCTTGTGCTGAGAGGTGAGGCTGTTGCCCAGCTCTGCCAGCGCAGAGCCCTGCAGTGTCAAAAATCACTCACAAATTATGACATGCAGGAGTACAAGACTATAAAGTGATAAAATGTGTAAGATGTCAACTGGACTTTAGCATTTACCTGTGGCTAGGTTGTGGGCATTCATGTATTTGGAATTTATCAAAAAATAGTCAACAAGGTTTAAAACTAGCTCTCACTAGTTTCTGTAGCTGAAAGCACTGTGGAGCAGTTCATAACAGAATAACAGATCCGTTCCAGTCAGGTGATAATGGGGTTTTACCAGCTTAATGTCACTCTGTTCTTTTTCCCAACAGTATCTTAGCAGACTTCTTGTCTTCTAACATGAACGGACACCTGTTCTTTGTTTCCATATAAATATAGAGGGTGCCCAGTCACTGCTGAGAGAGAAAATCAAGTGAGATAGTTGCTGAGTATAAGACTTCATGCACATGGGCATTTAGAGACTCAAAAATGTTAAAAATTTCTGGCAATTTCCCTTGCCCGGGAGGTGCAAGTGATGTACACAGCCAGCCATACAAGTGAATATCTGTATGCCATTGCCTGCGCATGTGTATATTGCCAAAACATGCAAGTTTCACGTTCAGGGAAATACATAGTAAGCACACGAGCGCAGCAACATATAGCCATTCACTTGTATGGCTGGCTGTATGCGCCATCTGAGGCTCCCCAGGCATGGGAAAGTGCTAAGAATTGTATGTTTGTGCACCTCTAAACATCTTTGTGCATGAGGGCTAAGCAAGGGCGAACTGACCATTTGAGCACTCGGGCATTTCCCGAGGGCCCTGGGTCAGTAGGGGGGCCCATGAAATGCCCCTGGTACCTTTTATAGACTTTTTTGGGTGTACTTTGAGTGTGGGCCCAGGGGCCCCATGATCCCCTAATGCCAGGGGGCCCCATGAGTTGTCAGTCCACCCCTGGGCCTAAGACTATAGCTCAGCCAGAGTGTTTGTAGCCCTACCCCTGAAAGAGCTGCTTCTATGTTTTCCACGGGCTCTTCTTTACTTGTCTGGCAGCCAGGCACAGTCTACTTCTTCAGCCAAATACACTCACACACTTGGGGTTTTTTTGGAGTTTTTTTGTAGAACTTGGTATAGGGATGGGGAATTGTAGTAGGATACTCCACTTGAGAACTATTCACACAGAGGACATGCTGATTTCTTAGTTGAGCGGTTACAAAGTCTTGGCTGACAGTAGATAGCAAACTTTTCTTGTAATATATAGTAGCAGGTAGTTTTAGGAGTGAGCAAAGTCCCCTTTTTTTTCAGAAGTAGTAGTTACAGGGCTGAGCTCCTCAGGTATACGCCAGTTACGATAGACTGTGACAGCCCAAAGGTAATGTAGCCAAGCAAAGTCATTTGCAGTAGCAACACTTAGACAAACTCTTCAGAACACTAGTCAGTGTTCCTTTTTTCCAGACCCACGCTGACTATCAAGCACCAGAAGGGTAGCAAAGCACACAGAGTCTCCAAATTCCTCAATGTCTGTACTCACAAGGCCAAGGACAGAATGGCGACCTCCTTCCAATCTTCCAAGCGAAACCCTCCAGTGGTACCAGACAGAGCTTTGGCAGACAACTCCCCTCAGTCAGCTTACTAAAGAACAAGGGTCACTCTCTCTAACTTCAGGCCCTCAGGACAACCCACCTGGCAGCAAGTGTCAGGCAAGGCAACCTGCCTCCTGCCTGGATGGTGCAATCGGCTCCTGGGAAAGACATTGAACCCATGTGCTCTCAGAATATAAATACCACTCCCAGCATTCAATGGGGCAACCCTCCCCTGCAATTGGCCAGTGCTGTATCCATATTCATGCTGTGCATTTGCCTAGACCTACCCATGTTCTGGAAGGCTCTCATAGGCTCCTGAAGGCGGGCAGTACTCAGACAAATGCCAATAACACCAGAGCAGACTTAACTAATCAATCACAGCACTCTGTTAAGCAGAATACCTCACTGGATTTACCTGACAGCCTCTCTGGTAAGCAGAGAAACACAGCTATGCTTAACCTAACTATACACATCCTAGCACCTAACTAGGAGGGTGCTACATGTTTTAAACTCTTTTACTCCTTGTACATGTATATACTGGTACTGAACCAGCAGATATAATGCATATAATTTGAAAAGGTGCATGGTGGTATAATCCTTCCTGGACCCCTACTTTCCACTGATGAAAAGGTGGAGAGAAGCAACATGGTAGCACAGAACTTATACCTACCAGGGACCAAAGTGTTAAAATGAAATTGATTGCAATGGGTTACTGCCCATTACATTCCAAAAGTTAGATCTTCAGGAAAAACTAGAAGATTCGCTTGCTGATGTCTTAGTTGCTGTGGTAAATTACTCTTGAAAATGGAAGGTAGCAGGACAATACAAACATTTTTAAGCAGGGGGAGAATAAATTATTGAAAATTAAAGAAGCAGATAAGAGTTTTTGAATTTGATGAGGTCAAGCAATCAGACTATATGGTCTATTAAATTAGGAACAGTTTAGAAATCTTTCTTGTGTGTGGACTCAAATAAGATTCAATGTATTCATAAAATTAAGCTCCTTTCAAACACTATCTGAATATGGTAAAATGTTTTGTTCATTTTCTCAAGCAGTTAGGGTTAGCTTTTGATTACATGGTTCCATGGATGGCCTATCAAGCAGAAATGTAACTCAGTTTTTAATTGGGAAAAATCCATGAAATAAAATAGAGATTCCTGCCAAGGTTCATCTGTACTTTCCAATTATGTCCATCTGGGTTCCCTGCTAAAATATTAAAATAAACAGTTTCCTGTTATGGGGTGACAGCTGTCTCACAATTGTGCCACAATTGCTCTATGGTCAAGACTCCTTGCTATCCTAAAACCCTCATTACTCTCTTGCAGAGTTATTTAAATTCTTTAAACTGTATTCTCTGATTGGCATTGGATTGGCCCGAAGCCACGTCATATTTATGTCATAATGAGTTTCTACCAAATCTAATGACAACTTGACTAAAATTTGGTTGTTCATCCCAAATTACCATAATTGTTAGCCCTTTTGTTGCTAAGTGGAGGGAACCATGTACCACAAATAGTTATTTTTAAGATGAACATACAGTTTTAGGGAATAGTATATGTAGATTAGATTATATATAGTAGATATAGTACCCGTATTTTCCGGCGTATAAAACGACTTTTCAACCCATGAAAATCTTCTGAAAAGTCGGGGGTCGTCTTATACGCCGGTATACGGCGAGCCGGTGTCAGGGCGGCACTTTTTCGAGGGGCGGGGCGGCGTGGCACCGCCCCCCTCCTCCTCCAACGGACACTAATTACAGGGGTGGGCAGAGGGGCTGCTGTACCTTACCTGGCTCTGGTCCCGGTCCCACGACGATCCGGTCCAGGCAGCGCGGCTGCTCCTTCTTTCAGTTCGGCCGCTCGATGGTCGCGTGGCCGCTCGGCTCCACCTCCTCACCGGTGATTGGGCGCCAGCACTAGAAAGGCACACAGGCGACCAATCACCGGCGAGGAGGCAGAGCCGAGCGGCCCCGCGAAAATCGAGCGGTCGAACTGAAAGAAGGAGCAGCCGCTCCTCTCCCCCACTGACACCAACGATGGGGCACTATTCCTCCTCCCCACTGACACTAACGATGGGGCACTGTTCCTCCCCCACTGACACCAACGATGGGGCACTATTCCTCCTCCCCACTGAGACCAATGATGGGGCACTATTCTCCCCACTGATACCAATGATGGGGCACTATTCCTCCCCCACTGACACCAACGATGGGGCACTATTCCTCCTCCCCACTGACACCAATGATGGGGCACTATTCCTCCCACTGACACCGATGGGGCACTATTCCTCCCACTGACTAATGATGGGGCACTATTCCTCCCACTGACTATTGATGGGGCACTATTCCTCCCACTGACTAATGATGGGGCACTATTCCTCCCACTGACACTAATGATGGGACACTATTCCTCACACACTGGCACTAATGATGGGGCACCATCATTGGTGTCAGTGGGAGGAATAGTGTCCCATCATTGGTATCAGTGGGAGGAATAGTGCCCCATCATTGGTGTCAGTGGATGAAATAGTGCCCCATCATTGGTGTCAGTGGGAGGAGTAGTGCCTCATCATTGCTATCAGTGGGAAGAATCCTGCCCCATCATTGGTGTCAGTAGGAGGAATAGCACCCCATCATTGGAATACCATACTGAAATAGCATACCATATTGAAATCAAATCTGATGTTTTTTCATTTTTATTTGGTGTGTGTTGGAAGAGGGGTAGTCTTTAGAGATGAGCGAATTATTCAAAAATTCGATTCGGCTGATTCGCCGAATTTCAGGAAGAAATTTGATTCGATGCGAATTAATTCGCTACGAAGTTAACTTATAAAAAGGGTTTCTAGGCTTCAGAGAGCCTTTAAATTAGTGCAGAACACTGTACCTTTAATTTAAATGCCCTTGGAGATGAGGAAGGAGAAGGAGAAGGATGAGAAGAAGGAGAAGGAGAAGGATGAGAAGAAGGAGAAGGATGAGAAGAAGGAGAAGGAGAAGGATGAGAAGAAGGAGAAGGATGAGAAGAAGGAGAAGGAGAAGGAGAAGGATGAGAAGAAGGATGAGAAGAAGGAGAAGGATGAGAAGAAGAAGGATGAGAAGAAGGAGAAGGATGAGAAGAAGGAGAAGGAGAAGGATGAGAAGAAGGAGAAGGATGAGAAGAAGGATGAGAAGAAGGAGAAGGATGAGAAGAAGGACAGTTCTGTGACAGTTTCTGTCTATTTCTGACAGTTCTGTGACATTCACTCCATACAGCGGTTTCAACCGCTGTATGGAGTGAATGTCACAGAACTGTCAGAAATAGGCTATTTCTGACAGTTCTGGGACATTCACTCCATACAGCGGTTTCAACCGCTGTATGGAGTGAATGTCACAAAACTGTCAGAAATAGCCTATTTCTGACAGTTCTGGGACATTCACTCCATACAGCGGTTGAAACATTATATCTATTTGTTTCCATAAATGGATCCATTTATGGAAACAAATAGATACAATGTTTCAACCGCTGTATGGAGTGAATGTCACAGAACTGTCAGAAATAGACTATTTCTGACAGTTCTGGGACATTCACTCCATACAGCGGTTGAAACATTGTATCTATTTGTTTCCATAAATGGATCCATTTATGGAAACAAATAGATACAATGTTTCAACCGCTGTATGGAGTGAATGTCACAGAACTGTCAGAAATAGCGGAGCTCTGCAGATACACTTAGAGGAGCTCTGCAGATACACTTTTTGCCGGCTTGGAATTATTCTTATTTTCATCCTACTTCTTCTTCTTCTTCATCCTCATCCTCTTCTTCTTCTTCTGAGGATGAGGATGAAGAAGAAGAAGAAGAAGAAGTAGGATGAAAATAAGATTAATTCCAAGCCGGCAAAAAGTGTATCTGCAGAGCTCCTCTAAGTGTATCTGCAGAGCTCCTCTAAGTGTATCTGCAGAATAGAGGAGCTCTGCAGATACACTTTTTGCCGGCTTGGAATTCTTCTTATTTTCATCCTACTTCTTCTTCTTCTTCTTCTTCTTCATCCTCATCCTCATCCTCTTCTTCTTCTTCTGAGGATGAGGATGAAGAAGAAGAAGAAGAAGAAGTAGGATGAAAATAAGATTAATTCCAAGCCGGCAAAAAGTGTATCTGCAGAGCTCCTCTAAGTGTATCTGCAGAGCTCCTCTAAGTGTATCTGCAGAATAGAGGAGCTCTGCAGATACACTTTTTGCCGGCTTGGAATTATTCTTATTTTCATCCTACTTCTTCTTCTTCTTCTTCTTCATCCTCATCCTCATCCTCTTCTTCTTCTTCTGAGGATGAGGATGAAGAAGAAGAAGAAGTAGGATGAAAATAAGATTAATTCCAAGCCGGCAAAAAGTGTATCTGCAGAGCTCCTCTAAGTGTATCTGCAGAGCTCCTCTAAGTGTATCTGCAGAATAGAGGAGCTCTGCAGATACACTTTTTGCCGGCTTGGAATTATTCTTATTTTCATCCTACTTCTTCTTCTTCTTCATCCTCATCCTCAGAAGAAGAAGAAGAGGATGAGGATGAAGAGGAAGAAGAAGAAGAAGTAGGATGAAAATAAGAATAATTCCAAGCCGGCAAAAAGTGTATCTGCAGAGCTCCTCTATTCTGCAGATACACTTAGAGGAGCTCTGCAGATACACTTTTTGCCGGCTTGGAATTATTCTTATTTTCATCATACTTCTTCTTCTTCATCCTCATCCTCATCCTCTTCTTCTTCTTCTGAGGATGAGGATGAGGATGAAGAAGAAGAAGAAGTAGGATGAAAATAAGATTAATTCCAAGCCGGCAAAAAGTGTATCTGCAGAGCTCCTCTAAGTGTATCTGCAGAATAGAGGAGCTCTGCAGATACACTTTTTGCCGGCTTGGAATTCTTCTTATTTTCATCCTACTTCTTCTTCTTCTTCTTCTTCATCCTCATCCTCATCCTCTTCTTCTTCTCCTGAGGATGAGGATGAGGATGAAGAAGAAGAAGAAGAAGAAGAAGTAGGATGAAAATAAGAATTCCAAACCGGCAAAAAGTGTATGTGCAGAGTTCCTCTATTTCTGACAGTTCTCTGACAGCTTCTTCACATGTACAGCGGTTGAAACATCTGTATCCTAAATGGAAACTAATAGATACAATGTTTCAACCGCTGTACATGTGAAGGAACTGTCAGAGAAATGTCAGAAATAGCGGAGCTCTCTGCAGGGACACTTTTGCCGGCTGATCGGGAAAAATCCGATTCGCGCACCTGAAGTAGGCAAATATTCGGATTTGACGCGAATCGAATTTTTCCTGAAATTCGTATCGAATTCCGGTTCGCCTGGTTCGATTCGCTCATCTCTAGTAGTCTTATATGGCGAGTATAGCTCAAACCCTATATATTAACAGGAAAAGTAGGGGGTCGTCTTATACGCCCAGTCGTCTTATACGCCGGAAAATACGATATATAGAGTACTAGATTAGTGCTAACAGTTATGGGCAAGATAATCTATAAATATTTATAGCGAAATAGAACATATCTAGAATCTAAAATAAATGTAATTTTATACTGTATTTTTCAGTCACTAAGAATATCACAAATTCAAACTGTCTAACAATCTCAAAAATTCTAAGTACCATATACAAAGACTGATATGATTTTTTTCAATCCTTGCAGAATAGATTTCCCTGTTTCCGTGCAGGGTTGCTTCTGTCTGTCAAACAGCAAGCCACTAAAACTTTTTCTGTCTTCTTTCGTTCCCGTTTCTGTGTTCTTTTCCAATAACCCTTCATATTGTCCACATTGGCTTCCTTTCTCAAATAAAGCATCTTGTATTTCGAAGCTTACAGTCCCTTCCAAACCGCTGACTCTAGTTGGTTGTTCCAAGATCTATTTTTCAGTTACATTATTAGCATTGTAGAACTTCATATCCTCTTCCACAGGTATTTATGTTTCATTAAAATTTAATTTCAGTTTGACAATCTATGGTTTCTCACACAGCTAGCTTTCCAAGTGTATCCAGTGTTTCTCTTAAATCACCTAGAATGGAATAAATGGGGCCTATTTATAAAGATTTGGAAAAATTCAGGCACATTGACCAGCCAGGTCTTCTTGCCATTTGCTACACATTCATTGACATGAACTGGCAGCATTTATTACATTTATAATGTCCTGAATGTGTTCTAGTTAAAGTATGGTCACCTACCAGTGAATGTTACAAGGGCAGATGCTGCTTTTTAGCTGGTAATGTTCTCCATTGTTCTTCATTTAATGATAAACATGTTACATCCATCAACATATTTCAAAACTATTTCTCATATGGCATCCAATCACTAACAGCAACTAAGCAGCGCATTCAAGGACTTTTTTCTCCTATTTGGGATCCTGACCAATATCACTGAAGAGGAGACCATGTGACCATATGACATTCACAGATTTTAATTTTACTAGATACATTTAAATAGAATTAAGATGTTTAAAGCCTAAAATCGAGGATAAACTATTATACTTACCTGATACATCACTCCCACAGGTTTCCACCATACTTTGTGACCAGTCTCTTAACCTCCCAAGCGGTATGATTATTTCATATTTTTGGTGCTGAAAGCGGTACCATTATTTTGCATGGAAATATGTAGTTTTTTTATTGTAGGCTGTAATTTTTAGGAATAACTCACTGAAATCTGTCTGAACAAGATTCTAAATCATACATTTAATTCAATAATATAATCAAACCAAAAACACTGAAATTTGAAATATAGTGCCAAGTTCGCACATCGCTGAGCAAAGTCGCAAAATTGTTTTCAGTGTCTCATGACGAATTTCTCCACGAATCATTATTACTCAATTCTGCAAGTAGTTCTGATTTACTATCGCTGTTCTCTAGCTGATCTAAACCCGCTTTTGACCTAAAGGGACACTTTTTGGACGCCATGGACTTTTCTAAGTTTCCAGGCAGAAAGAACAATCAAAATGCAGGCAGGGCACAGGACAAAGCACTAGGGACAAAATGGATGTGAAATGGGTTGAAACAGCAATGTTTTACTATGTAAAATCGTTTTGAAAAAAATTAAATTTTTTTTAAATTTTCAAATTTCCCACCGCCGCCGGCGGCGCCCATACGTTCCGACGTCACAGGGACCGGAACACAGGAGGCGGATGCAGGCATCAGCTGGAGGAGATGGCCGGGGACGCTGCAGGGGACACATCGCGGGAGCCAAGGACAAGGTAAGTGCTGCAGGGACTCCCTATGCAGAGCCACATGGTAAGCCCAAGTGTAGCTCGGGGTTACCGCTTTTGGTACTGACATTTTACCCCGAGCTACACTCGGGAATACCGTTAGGGAGGTTAATGCCACTTTCCTTTGCAGCTCTGCTGGTCACAGCTTCCTGACATCATTACATACAATTCAGGACCAGCAATTCTTGTATGTGAGAACAGGAAGGGACCACCTACATTCTGGAGAAGAGAGAGTACAGATTGCTGGGGAGTGAGGTATAAGGTAAGTATTATATATTATTCCTATAACCTTTGACTTAAAATATATGTAAACCCTCACCTTGTAAAACAATCAATTCAGTTTAAAATAGAATTGAAAGGTAAAATATGTATGTATACATATAAAAAAACATTATAAACACCTTTTTCCCCCTTCTTTATAACATACCCTCTGTTTTCAGCTGCATAATGACAAAGGGGAGGAGAAGCCGCAGCACACTGATCTTCCCAGTGAAAGACTGTGCAGGGTGGTGTCAGGACAAGTCTGATCATTGGAAGAGAGCAAGCTGTGTTCTCAGCACAGCTAGAGAACTGACCACACTGTGCTCTCCTGTCTAGTGTAGTCAGTTTTTAATAGGAAAGCTGAGGGACTGGCTGGAATACCAGGGATTTCACACAAAGGAAGCAATTGTTTTTTAATCAGGATCTATTACATTACGCAGACCTCCAAAATTTTGTTTTTAAAGTTAAAGAGAACCATCACTCCTCCCACACTCAATTTTTCCCCCTTTTTTATGTGGTTTAATGTAATATTAACATACTCACCTGGGCAGTGGTGAATCCAGTGTTATCCCGCTGTGATCTGCTGCACAGTTGTCCTGCACCATCATCTTGTTTGCTCACATTACCAGGTGACAGGTGGCTCTTTCTGTTTCATGCAGCCTAGCCCCCTGATGACGTGCCACTTGCTAAACGCGAATGGAGCCTAAAGCATTCCTGGGATATTTGATGTGCATATCTCAGGAGGCTTCAGTGCACAGAAAATTACATTTTGGCCCAGAACAGAAATGCAACCAGGGGCAGGTCTAATCTAAAATCTTAAAAATGGTAAACAAACAAGAATTTTATTTTTTATGTTTGAGGTTTCAGAGGGGAAGAAGGAGTGAAATTATGCCCAGTGTATCAAAAGGGCAAAGTTCTGGTTTACGTTATGACTACTACACTCATATACATTTCAATTCTAACCTTTACCCAGCTCTTTCAGTTGAAGATAGAGCTGTTCTGTCCATGAAATAGGGTGAGAAAGTTTGTCTTAAGTAGTCCAAACAAAAGATGGCTGGAAACAAGTTTCTTACTGTGCCATGTTGACTTTTAGTACCTCCAGTTCCTACAGTAGGGAAACAAAGTGGTGGTGCACAATTTGCATTCCTGCAAAGGCTTCTCAATGACAATGAGGCCATTATGTATAAGCAATCAAGAAGACAAGTAGCCATTTGAAAACAGGTGTAGCTTCTAGCTGCAACTACTGTGATAGCTAGCTGAAGTCAAGGAAGGAGACACTGTCAAAAATGAACCAACCTTCCCAGTTTTGTCAGGACTCCTTGGTTCATAAAACCTGAATAGACAGTAGCTTACTGTAAATGGATGGGGTTCCACTAGGATGGGTGTTCAGTTAGGTATAATTGACACAATATTGGGATGTCTGATTATGCAGGTCCCCGTTACTTACACTGTACCTCCCGCAAAAGTGCAAAAGAAAGAAGGACCATATGCCTGGTGGGTGGGGTGGAGCTTTCTTTAGTTAATAATATATACCACTTCACATAGAATGGTAAATTTCTCTCTATTCTTTATATTGTTTCATGTTACCCATCCAAAAAGCAAAGGAAATTTTATACCTTGTGTGCATTCATCACTTGATATGGTAAAATTGTGTCCATTTAGAATGAGATTTGTCCTATGAAAACAACAATAATTTACAGTGTGGCGTGTCTAAGTCACACCTGCTCTAATATTACATGTCTAAAAGCATGAGGAAAATCACTAAAGAAGCAAGATCTTCCAAAGTTCAAACAGTTCTACACTCACAATATCAAATAGCCAACTGAAACAGGGAAAGTACCAAAATGTTTCACATTGTCCACAAATTTTTATGACATTTCCCAAAAGTCAAAACAGATGTTTCCAATATATAGTTGTTGCTTTGTAAGTGCGTCTCTCATTTTCCAGGACACAGGTGAGATTTAGGATATGTAATATATAAATAAGCTGTTATCATATATACCATGGGATGTGTTCTATGTTAACTGCTGGAAATTGTTGCATTTTTATGCCAAAACTACTAAGATTGGATCCGTGTGTATGTATGTGTGTATCATGACTGTATATGTCTCATTTTACTTTTATTATTTTGTTTGGACCAAGCTGAAATAAAATACAGCATGTCCTTGGCTTCTTCTGATAGGCTAAGAGGGAGATTGTTACATCATTCGTTCGCCTCTCCACCTCAGCCAATCTGATGAATTCTTATATTCATTCATAATTTACAAAGCTCCCTGTGAATAACTGAGCAGCACTCAGACTGACTTGATTTTGTAACAGAACCAGGACTGGAAGTCCCCATAGCACTCCCAGAACACAGCACTGTACAGCATGTAGGTGATACTACATGCAGTGTATGCAGTGCTGGCAGCATGTATAAGTGAAGAAAATAGTTTGCATCAGTTTGGCCCAAACAAACCATTCAAAATTAAATGAAACGGAGTTAATCTTTAATTTTAAAGGCACTTGTGGGTAGAGCCTGGGCAGCAGGGTAAAGGGGGCAGCTCAAAGCCTAAAAATGTACTGAATAATTTCCCTTTTCTTTGGATATTGGCTATCTATCTATCTTTGGCTAAATTTAACCAATGAAGTATGGGGTAAGTGTGCACAGGGAATGTTAATAAAACTCATTATCGTTCAAAAAGCATGAAACTATCTTTACTTTCTCTTGTTTGTTAGCCTGTATAGTTAACAAGCAGTTAGGAGTATAAAGCAGATAGCATTTTGCCTCCAATAGTACATTCACATCAATCAAATGGCCTGTGGCTAAGCTTACAGAGAAAGAAATAATCATTCCTATGTTCAGGGCAGCATGATGTCTAAATGATTGACCTTACTTCAAAAGCAAAATGGTGAGTAAAATGGAGTATCTGACTGATGGTTTTGGCTAGGAAATAAGCAGGGCTGTGAATGTGTCAAAGCTATTGGCATGTAGGTGTCATTTTCTTCTACAGAGTGGACCTACTGCCCAACCTGATAGCCATCAAAATGGCAGCTCCAAGCAAGGTCCATGTAATAGAGGCAATGATAAGTGGTCATTTATTACCCTCATCACTGTCATGATCCTGTAAGCTCATGTGCACAATATGCTTGAAGAGGGACAAAGGGCATTTTAGAGGAGCAAATATACTATAGGTACACTGTAGGTAGCCATTTCAAGGATAGGTATAATTTAAGTGAAAATAGTTCTATAACTTCTAATGGGAAAGCAAATTAGATATATTAATGGATAATAGATTTTTTTTGTATATTGTAGTAGATTTATGAACAATTTCATCTCAGATTCTGAAGCTGGGAGGGATGCTGATATGAATTTTAGCTGATCTCAGAAACCAGATGTAGCAATTGTGCACACAGAGATGGATGTGGTCATCCATTTTACTAAGGATCCTCCATCTTGTATCTCTCTCCCTCCAACCCCCCCTCCCTCTCTGTTGAGTGACACGTGGTCCCTGTGTGCTGGGTTCAAAAGTGCACAGGCAATCAGGCCCCAGCTGGAGAGCTTCATGGTTATAAACCCAAATTAGCTGGTGCCCGGGTGTCCGTTAGCTTCTTAATCTGAGAGAATCGTAAAATCATAAACCAGTCCTTCACTGGGCTTCAAAGACATTCCAGCTAGCCCTAAATCAGACAACACATTTAAAACCCACTTTTCAATATAATTTTATATCTGGAGATGGGAAATAATTACATAAAAACCAAGCATATATTCGGATATCTCAGTTTAATGCGAGTCTTCTGATATCTTACACCCCCTAGTTGAAGTCTACAGGAGAGCAGAAAGCCATATAGTTCTAGCTGAAATAGTGAACTATGCCATGTTTGATATCTAGACGTTCAGCAGATGATTCTGCATATTAATCTACCCATGGATAGAATATTACATGTTCTTAGGGAAGGTTATTGCCCATGGTATAACTTGGGAGGGATTTTGGTTCTAGTCTGAGTCTCCCGCCTACAACACCCCTCCCCAAATGAGGCGATTGGTTCTCTGCTGTAAGGAGACACCCTGCTGAGTTCCTAGAAAAAGGCTGTTATGCTTGGAGCAGTTGAAGTCAGGGGCAGACTGACCATTCGAGCACTAGGGCACTGCTTAAGGGCCCGGGGTCAGTAGGGGGCCCCATGAAATGCCCCTGGTACTTTTTATAGGCTTTTTTGGGTGTGTTTTGAGTGTGGGCAAGGAGACAGGGGCACCATGATCCCCTACTGCCCGAGGGCCCCATGAGTTGTCAGTCCGCCCCTGGTTGAAGTTGAAGAATTTTCCCCTTTTAACATCAGTAACCAACTTGGGAGACGGCACCCTTTTGCTCTGAAATTTGATCTGCTTAAACCAAGGCTGACGGCAAGTATTTACCTTTCTAAACTTCTTTCTGTTATCTCGTTGCTGTGTTATTTCTCTATGTATTTATATATATATATTGGCTACATCTTCTTCTGTAAATATTGTTATTGCACCCTTTTGACCTTTTTAGTAATAAATCCTATTTTCTGAAAAGTGTTGAACTGTTTCTAAAGCTATTTAATGCAAACTAAGAATCCCTGTCTCTGAAGAGCGCTACTGTGTGTTTTAAACCACTATATACCTCTGTGTGTGGTGACAGTGGTATACAGACGATTATTCAAACATCATAGTATTATTGCTAATATTGGCGAGTTTCCTCCTTTTCTATACAAAAAGGCGGTGGTGGCAGTGTGAAGGGTTAATTGCGTAATTAACCTGACCCAGTAACAATCGCTCTCAGGCTGCAGGTACATAGATTGTGGTCCATTAGCTGGAAAATCTTTGTGCAGGGTGCAGCTGGGCGTGGCATTGTTACTCACGTGACAGCACGGTTTTAGATTGGCTAGTCCTTCGGTCATGAGTTGGTGAGAAGGGCTTGGGGTCTGATGCCGCGATCGTCACACCAGACATGCAGAATAATTAGATGCATGTGTCTGTCCTGCCTTAAAGTGACTGTCAGGCGAAGAAAAGTCAAGAAATAAGCAATTGAAGAGCTTTTCTACCTATCTCTCACTGTTCATGTGTCCTACTCGTCCTGTGCTACATAGCTGGAGCATCCTCAGTCTTTTCAATATTTAACACTTCCAGGAGTGTCAGATATCTGGGCCCCCTGCCCTGGTTTTATCCTACCACCCCTATGTCATCTCTAAGTTATGCAGTGACATTGGGAACCATGGAACAAGGTAAGGGACACATGCATCCGAAACTTCCATAAGTGTCAAATCCCGAAGAGACAGAGAGGCTGCATCACTTTAACAGAAGGAATGCAGGACACCCAGGCCGATGGAGAGGTGACTATAGGAGCTCTTCCATTTTACATTCCATGAAGCACAGGCTTAAGGAGAAAGCATTAACACAGATGGTTTGTATTCTTTTACTCGTTTCACAGCCAACTGACTGTCAAAGCCATGGGACCCCATATACAGCACATCAAGAGTTGCTGTTTTTCTTTAATTTAATTCAGGTTGGTTTATTAGATACAAAACAAGGTTTGCAATTGAAATCCTTTCTGGCTATTGAGGAACATATTTAACTGAAAGTTTGTGTTCCCAGAATTCAACTCTAAAGTCTTTTTTTTTTTTTGTATATCTACTGCTTGACATTTCCAGTGACCAATATTTCTGCTGCCTCACAGGTAATTTCATTGTATCTTCAGTGAAAAACTGTCAATGTTAGGTACTGGAGTTTAATTAAAGGGTTAGTTCACCTTTTCAGAAAAGGTGAACTAACACCATACACCCTTCCCACCCCTCCTGTCCCTTTTGTACTTACAATGGGTGATGAGCTGTCAGTACCCAAGCAACCAGTGCAGTAGTTTGGAGATTTAAAATTATTATTATTATACAGGATTTATATAGCGCCAACAGTTTGCACAGTGCTTTACAATATAAAGGGAGACAGTACAATTACAATACTGTTCAGTACAGAATGAATAGGAGGAAACTGTTCATGCAGTTTATAATCTAAATCCCCGCTCTTCTCCCTCCTCTTTCTGCAGGGCTTCCAGGACAGATCACAGCAACTTTCTGTACCAGTGCTGACTAATCAGAATTACTCTGATCCATCCTGGAAGCACTACAGAATGAAGATGAGGAAGAGTGGGGCTTTCAAAATTCCCAGATCATGGGGTACTAACACAAAGTATCACCCATGGACCAGCTAGGGGTGGGGGCTGTATGGTGTTAGCTCACCTTTTCATTTTTTCTGAGGTGGAAACACTTTAAAGTTTAACTCCAGTGCTAGATTTCTAAGAATAAAAAAGCAGCTCTCGTCGCAATACTCAGCTTTAAAGCTTTAAAGAAGATGTTTGTTTAGGTAGCAGTATGTCCCAAAAAAGGTTTAGGTAGCAGTACACCCCTTTACAACCCCCCACAACAGCGCTGTGCTTGTCTGTAGCAACTCTCCCCATTCTCACAAAGGCAGATTGGCTCCTGCTGCTGTCAGTCAAACCCTGTAACGAGAGGTCAATGCTGAACCATGCTGTTTGTATCTATAGATGCAGGCAGTGTGGCTCTGTAGATCAACTTCTACTTAACTGCAGTGGCCACTCATATATCGAAATTTGGTTGAACCGGTTGAATTTCCATTCAACTAAGGCCACCTTTAGATGTTTTAAAATACATACAGTATGTTAAAAATGCACAGGTTATTAAATTGTGTTTTAATCTTTAAACAGAGTTCAGCTTTAATATTATTGGGTGACTTTGTAAAATGGTTATAGAATTGTAAACTTCAGCCTGAGCTATGATGTAATAGGTGAGGTTGTACCATGCTCCCTAGTCTGGCATATTGTCATTAAAAATACGTTACAAGCCTCATTTACCGTGTTTGCCGCAGTCTTGATTTCACCACAGTTTCCCGGCTTTTCTTTCCATCTGCTAGCAATTTTAGGAATAGTGAGGTAGTGAAAGGGATGAGCAATACAAAGGTAAATGGTACCCACATAATTCTTTTCAGCACTTTCTTAATTGCATTTTTATGATCTTTTTCATTGTTGCATCAATTATATGGAAACAGCAGCTTAAATCCAAATTGCCCATGCAAATTATGTTTTAAAAATTAATCAGTAAGCTAAAACAAGCAACTACAGGCAAGAATGAAAGTGAACCTTTCCCCAAGCAAGTAAACATAATCCCTCATAATCTGCTCCATTACTTTTTTTTCTCTAAAACATGCAACCTAAGCAGAATAAACAGTGTTGTCACCTATATGTTAATTTTGGCTAAAGGTCAGTAGCTAAATCCTGATATCTATCTCTAACCACTCCCACTGGCTCACTGCTTTGCAGATATCAGTGACACAAAACTGTCATTAACAGCTTGGCCTCATTGTCTCTATGCTGAGCTAAATGTAAGACTGCAGCTCCAAAAACGCAAATAACCGGGTCTTTGGATATTGATTGGAGCAGTTTTTTCCCTGATAATGTGCTAGTGAGTTATTTATAGTCTGAATAGTTTATACACAATATGAATATATAGGAAAGTGCTGGAGACTTATGAAGAAATTCAAGCCTTCACCTGACTCTAGTCTGAGTCCCCCGCCTACAACACCCCTCCCCAAATGAGGCGATTGGTTCTCTGCTGTAAGGAGACACCCTGCTGAGTTCCTAGAAAAAGGCTGTTATGCTTGGAGCAGTTGAAGTCAGGGGCAGACTTACCATTCGAGCACTCGGCACTGCCCGAGGGCCCGGGGTCAGTAGGGGGCCCCATGAAATGCCCCTGGTACCTTTTCTAGGCTTTTTTGGGTGTGATTTGAGTGTGCGCAAGGACACAGGGGCCCCATGATCCCCTATTGCCCGGGGGCCCCATGAGTTGTCAGTCCGCCCCTGCCTCTTCCCCATTTGACCTGGTATACTATATGTCTCTAATATCCCTAGTGTGACGTCACTCTAGTCAAGTGGAACTATAGGTTTCAGCATGGGCAACAGGACACTCTTTTGTGGGGGGTGACAAAATGATAAAAAAACAGAGGAATGAAGATAAGGAACGCTGGCCTTTTGCTGTTGACTAGTATTGATTTATGCACCACTACCACAGGGCCATATGTCTACTTGTGCATGTAGTACCAAAATGGCAGATACATTTACAATGGGTGACATGCTGCAGGAAGTGGCTGAAGATACAACAGTGCTGTGAACAGTATGATATGTTAAAATGAGGCCAAGACCAGCCCTATGGATAGCAGTAGCCTGTATATCTTTGGGGGAAAGTACTGCCAAATGGCATAGGATGGCTGCTTCCTCCATACCTCTGCAAGTTGCCTCTGCACCTGGACAAAATCCTCATTTGCTAATGTTCTGCTTCTCTGTCAGTTTTCACCTTTACAACTGGTGGTGCCCACAAATGGTTGGCCAATTAATCATGTGTCTCTCTTCCCCCCTCATTGCAAGGGCCCACTTGGCAGTAAGCTCCCACTGCAGGAGCAACATTGCCATTTGCTGCTCCTTGTCTGATGTTCCCTCCATTTATGACCTTTTTCATCCTCAATATCTGAAATAAAAAATTCTTGTGCATGGCCAAGATCATCCTTCTGCAGTAGGTAACTGATTGAGTGATATCATTTTGCCCACTCCTCCATGCCAGAGTGCAAGGCTATGGTAGGAATAGCAGAAGAGGAAGAGAAGGAAGAAGAGGACATGCTAGCAACAGCTGTAGACAACAGGTTGCTCTATGCCTGGTAGGAGGAAGAATAGGAAGGCCTTCTCAGCCACTTACACACCTCCTCTATGTACTATTGCTATAAAGCATGGCTGCTCAGCGAAAGAAAAGACAGACATGCCCTATCTGTAGATTGTGCAGCCCAGCCACCACTTTGTCCTGCAGAACCTGTTCACCCCCTACTACCTCTGAAGATCTGTCTCTCTCTTTAAAACCTGCCTGCCATTTACAATAAAGGAGATTACCAAACTTTAATGGCCGTTATGTCAAAAAGCGGAATAAACGTGTGGCTTTAGTGTACAATACTTTACCACACAAGTATGGGTTGACATGCTGCAAACAATGGGCAGCTTTGCCTGCTTGAGCAAAAAGTACACACTGAAGACCGCAAAAAAAAAAGCCTAGGAAAAATAATCAAGTATTCTTAAAAAAACTAAACAGTGAAACACTAAACCCCAATCCAATTTTTTTAAACCTAACTTAGCAGAAATTTGCTGATCCAAGTTCAAAGGCCAAGAAATGCATTGTGGTTAGCTACGTATTATTGAACCACAAACAGGCTTGGGTTAGTCTCAAACCCATGTTAGACCCCAGCCCTAACTTCCTCCCTATTGGATTATTTGGAATGGCGATTGATAATCAGGTCTTCTTATCCAACTTCAGTACTAGACCTCAGAAATGCTCTTTAGCTGAATGTGCACAAATTTCCAGACACACTCCAATACCTTATGGAAAGCCTTCTCACAAGTGTGGAGGCTATTAGAGCCAAAGAGGAGGGGAATCTATATTACTGTTTAGGAATAGGATGTTGGTTAAGCTCTTATAAGTGTTACGCTCAGAAGTCCACAAACATTTGGTCTTTGAAGCTTAGATATCCATACCAAGTTCAGCAACAGCAGATAAAAACTATTTTCTGCTTTGTATGGTATGCTTTTTTATTAAATACCCTGCTCATGTATTTTTGTTATTAAAGAGAGAAGAAAGAAAAAAGTCAGCAGCTAAAAATACTGTGACTGCTAACTTTTGATAAAAGGGCACTTTCCTGTCCAGGGATTCAGAACAGTCTTCACCCAGGCCGGTTCTTCAGGTCCCCAGCACCGGCATGTAGGAAGCCTACTGTGACTCCTTGCAGCTTCCCAGCCAGCTTCCCACTGCACATGAGCAAGCCACACTACACTTTGTGAATACCTGTGACATGTCGCACTAGTCGGTGGGCAAGGGGGGGAGGGGGAGGGGTGGGGGCAACGTCCGCTTGGATCACCTAGTGGCAGTGGGTACCTATCAAAACTAGGTACTCTCTCCTCCCAAAATTATAATGTTCCATATGTGGTAGAGGAGAGGGGAAGCAGGACATAAAGCATAAATTCCCCTTTAGGCTGCAGTTCTGCTTTTTTTGTACACATAATAATTTTAAGAAAATGTTCTAAATGTTTTTACATGTAATTCCATCTTCAGCTGTTAAACTGATGACACACATAAGGCCGTCTTAATAGCATCATGGGCCCCTGGGCAAAGTAATGCACTGGGACCCCTTCTAGCCTTCCCCAATTTACACACCTACTCTCAAGAATTAAAGTATAAATAGTTCAGAGAATTAAACCTTTATTTATTAGTACTTTTAATTAAAAAATAATTAAAGAATAGGAAAATGTGCCATAAATCAAAGACTAATCAATACAAAGGGCATGATGTGGGGAGGGAACAGGAGGGCACAGTTTGGGGGGATCAGGAGGGCACAATACTGGGATCAGGAGAGCACAGTACAGGTTCTGGAATGCTGCCTGGGATATGGTCATCCTGGGACAGCTTAGTAAAAAGCATGACTGTCCTGGCAAATCTATGTCAGTTGGCACGTATGATGTAGTAAAGTTATCATGGGGCCCCCATGCACCTGGGGCCCCTGGGCAGTGCCCTGGGGTGCCCATGCATTAAGACAGCCGTGGACACACAGGCAAGTCACTAAAAAGACTGCCTGTGTGTTCCTAGTATCTACATGCAGGCGATGTTACTCTGTTACTGGCATGAACTCCATTACTAGTGATGGGAGTGAAATCTCACTGCCTCAGCTACAGAGGGAGTAATTACACAGGGAAAAACAGGTAGCCTCTTAGGCTACTTTCACACTGCACCCTTTCAAAAACACTGTAAAAATGCATATGCGATTTTTCTGCTTTTTAATTGCGTTTTTGCTGCATTTCCAGTGTGTTTTGCACCTGCGAAAAAAATGTGAGCAACTATTTAAAATGCACCAAATCTCAACCATGAGTGTGTTTTTGCTGCATTTTTTAATGCGTTTTCCATTCATTTCAATGGGGAGGTGCATTTTTGGTGGAGTTTATATTACCACACAGGGGCAGACTGACAACTCATGGGGCCCCCGGGCAATAGGGGATCCTGGGGCCCCTGTGTCCTTGCCCAAACTCAAAAAAGCCTATGAAAAAGGTACCAGGGGCATCTCATGGGGCCCCCTACTGACCCCAGACCCTCAGGCAGTGCCCAAGTTTCCAAATGGTCAGTCCGCCCCTGTTACCACACCATACATGCACCAAAAATGCAAGCAGGAATTTCGTTAAAAAAAACCAGACCCGCAAATAACCAGTGTGTAGAGTTCCATAGTATTTCTATTTCATGATAATACATTTTTCTTCTGCTTTTTTAATGCAAAAACAGAAGAAAACAGATCAGTGTGAAAGCAGCCGTAGTGATCCTGCTCCTGCCAATTGTGTATGATCCTCCTATCGCCTGTATGTCATCAGCTTTACCGTGCCTCTTCCTGTCCAAGACTCGAGACAGCTGATGTTGGCAGGTTTATATAAAGTAAACTTCATGCAATTATAATGATTGACTGTCATGGTGATCACATTGTTAGAACCCGTGCTGACTGGTTCCCAATAGTTGATGCATATGTGTAGCTGCTAGTGACAAGGGGGCATTTAGAATAAAAGTGTATGTACAGCCAAAGCTTTATTTTTTAAGTTTTGAGCACAATAGAGAAGGGTTTAAAACTTCTGTTTTTTGTGTATGTGTCCCCAATGGGTAAATCCATATTTTCTATTTAGAATGGTGACAATTGTTAGAAAGACAGAAAATAAAGAAAAATCCAAAATATTAAAATTGTCATTAGAACAAGAGGCAAAAGGAAATCTTCAATGTGCACGACTGTTTAAAAGGGTTAATTTCCCTTACTTAGCAGAAATTTTCTTTACTTCCTATTGCATCTGCAGAATAGGATGTGGAGGAAAATTTCTCCAACAAACTATTTACAGCAAAAACAAATTCATAGGGACTTTAACACATCCAAAAATGAAAATAAATGTTTTTGCTATGCATACACTTTTGGGTGCATTCACACTTGTGAATGCCCCTGTCTGCAATCAGTTGCAAGAAACTCATTGGGGGTTCCCATGATTAGTTGTGAGTAGGCAGCCTTATTGTATGTAATGGGAGTTAGCCAGCTTTCGCAGGTAATCGTGTCCACTCATGTGTAATTACTCAAGCAGTGATCATATGCAAGTGTTTGGCCCTGGACTCAGGCTTTCAGTGGGGCTGTATGCTCACAGCTAATTGCAGGAACCCTCGCTGAGGTTCTCACAGCCAACCACAGACAGGGTACATTCACAAATGTGAATGCAATCCTAAGAGGTCTATTTATTTAAAAAGTTCAAATCCAATTATCTAGCATAGGGGTGTCCAACCTACAGCCCAAGACGGCCATGAATGTGGCCCAACACAAAACCATAATCTTACTTAAAAATTTATATTTTTTTGAAAATTTGTTTGTAAAAATGCATTTAGACTTAGCAAACACATGTGGCTGAAATAAAATCTGACAGTGTCTCTTTACTGAACTTTTTTTTTATATACATTCTTTTTATACATTTTATCTTCCCAAAGGAGAATACCCCACTCTTCACAATCACACCTTATTCATGTCATCAGTTTTTGGCAGCACCTGTATTTTGTGAGCAACTATTTTCAAGAATGATGCACATGAAGGTCCAAATTAGAGCCAAGATATCTGATGAGCACCTTGTGAATTAATTGAAAATTGCTACTACATTCATCAAACCAGATACTGATGTGTTAGTTTATCCAAAAACGTTTCAAATATCACATTAGTTTTATGTTGCCCTCTTTTACTTTTATAATAAAAATTATTACCATAAAAGTTTTATTAGTCAGATAGGTACACTACCTATATCAGTGATTGTTAACGTGATCTGCCTGACTTTTTCTGCTTATAAGCTATCCTTATTGTTTGTGTATTTTATGTGTGACCCAAGACGATACCTCTTTTTCAAATGTAGCCCAGGAAAGTTAAAAGGTTGAACACCACTGATCTAGTGAAATTGCATTTACATTTGCTCTGTGCGAATTATACAACTGGAATATTCTTTAGGCTATTATCTCTTCTGAATAAATGTTATTTTATTCTAGACAGTAGAATAATACTACATTATGGCCACTAGATGCAGATGAGAAACATAGAAAATATGTAACAAGATATACAATCTAACAATGCTAGAGAACACTAGAGGGAATTAGCAAATAAGTGTAATCAATAATCAATAACCAGTAAATAATGTCCATCATATAGGTCATGGCTGAGCACAACCACATGGTACTGTCATACATGCTGATTAATTTAGTAACCTTTTTAAGGGCAATTTGTGACACTCCATAAAATGCCCATTGCTAGTGGCGTATTTACTGCAAGGCAAAAGAGGCATTTGCTTTGGGCAGAAATTTTCAGAGGGGCAGAAGGAGAAACCTGGAGAGATAAAGTTAGTGAATCAGGATGTGGTAGTGTGTGTGTGTGGGGGGGGGGGTTGTTGGCAGCAGCCAGTGGTGGTGGCCATGGGAGAGGGCTCCTGGAGAGGAGACAAGCTGATGAGTTATAGCCGTGGCTGGGACTGTGTTCTCCAGTCATTCAAGAACTGGTAGACTTGTGTCCTTTCATTGAAGAGCAGCATTCAGAGGAACAATGTTGCTCAAATGATGTGTAAGATTGCTTCTCTACTGCCACTTTACTCCTTCTATCTTCACTAACTCCCTCTCTCCTCAAGGGGTGGTGGGCTGTGGTGGCAGAGGGTGGTGGCATTGGGAGAGAGGATGTTTGCTGCGATTGCCGAGTGATATATCATGCAGCAATCACAGCAAACCACATTCTGTGAAGCTTTTCACCCAATGGAATCTCCTGCTCCTTTGTGGACAACAAGCTTTGATTGATGCAGTCTGCTGTGATTGCTGTGTGATTTATCCTGTGACAATCATGGCAAAACTGCACAGCATTTAGGTACCATTAAACACACAAGGTGCTTTTTGCAACTATTGTAGTGCGATTGGGACCGCGGGCAGAATCATAGCAATTCTGCTCAAGATCCCAAAACGCCAGATGTGAATGGGGCCTTAACAGGGGCGGACTGACCAGTCGAGCACTCGGGCACTGCCCGAGGGTGCAGGGTCAGTAGGGGGCCCCATGAGATGCCCCTGGTACCTTTCCTTGGCTTTTTCCTTGGTGAGGGCAAGGACACAGGGGCCCCATGATCCCCGATTGCCCGGGGGCCCCATGAGTTGTCAGTCCCCCCCTGGGTCTTAATGATTTAGCTAGCTAAAACTGCTGAAAGATATTACTTTAACGTTCCTTTTGCTAGGTGAACGGCTTCTTCCTTTTAAACATCAAGGTTTCCATGTAATGAAAAGCTATGAATAATGCTGGAATTCGTGTTTATCAATTTGGATACAGTAAGTTAAATTTCTTGTTATTTCCAACAACAGTTACATTTTAATATAATAAGGAATACATAATAACAGTTTGGAGCTCAGCATTCTTTGTTCCCCTATCAGTACAATTCAGGACAACTGCAGTCCAGGTCTATTTTCCAATCTCCTAAAGACATTAGCAAAACAAAGATCCCACGATCCCCCAACATCTCTCCCAGAAGATCCAACCGGGGGGTCCAGGCAATAAGGACCTCAGGACTCTTTCATATCTCAGATGACTTCCATAGAGATAATCATGTTATCTATGTTGTGTCTTTTCTTTCTACAAGCCATGTAAGCGTAAAATCTCTTTCTAGCCAACCTGAGAAGAGGGAAAACCCTACCTATAACCAATCAAATATAATCTGTAGCTTGCTCCTTCAGAATATACATGGAGAATAAAGACTGCTATTGTTTGCCTCTCATCTCTTCCCATGTGCAGTCCAGCTAGCAATGCTTCCTCTTCTAGTAATGGAAAGAGAAATTTTCCCATGGCTACCACTGGTAAGAAATAGGATTATGTATGCCAAGGAGGGCATAGCTAAAACGGCAAGTTTGATCTGCGGATAAAAGCTACGGTTAGGGCTGCTTTGAAATAAAAGTATGTACACCAAGGAGGGTACAGCTAAAAGACCAAACTTGATTATCTGTTAAAAGCCACAGCTACCATTGGTATTAAATAAAATGAAGTACACCAAGGAGGGCACTGCCAGGAGGACAGGCTTCATCAGCTGCTAAATGCCACCGTTATGATTGTATTCATTAAAAGAGAAATTGGGGGGAGGGGTTCCCAAATTATACTTACCTAGGTGGATGCTGCATCTGTCCCCTGCCAGCTCTAAGTGTGAGAACTCAGTAATCACATGACCGCTGATCACTTTGTCCTCACCTCCACTAGGAGCAGAGAGCGGTGACTGTCAGTCACCGCTCTCTGCTCTCCTGAATTCCTCCCTTCCCATGGTCATGGAAGCACTGGGCTGTGGAGTGGGAGGGATTGGCTGGCCCAGGCTCTCAGCAGCTTGCTGAGAGGCTGAGCAGGTGCCAGTCCAGACTCTGGGGTGGATCCCAACTTTTCTTTCCGCAGCCTGGACCGTCTGAGTGATGTCAGCCAAAAGCGGGCTTTAGCCTGCTGTCAGCTGAAAACGGGTCACATGAGTGCAGAATGAACTGCACTCCTGTGATCCACAGAAGTACAGTCAAAAGAGCCTTGACTGTACTTCTCCTTAAAGATGGTCTATGCCAAGGAGGGCACCCCAAGAAGTACAAGATGTGGGTGGTTGCTGGTGTGGGCACAGGTGCGATTCTTACACCCGCATCCAGCCGGCAGCCTGTGGGCTAGTGTGAACTGATTGTCAAAAGCCACAGCTACAACTGGTATTAGGTATGATTGTGTACACCAAGGATGACATCTTTAGAGGTTAAGGCTTCATCTGCTGCTAAACACCACTGCTCTGACTGGTTTACAATAATTATGTACACAAGCTAAATCCACGCCTCTGAGTGTTGTGATTGATGTGTTTTTCTGGTGCATTTTGTTGTGCGTTTTGTGTTTTTGAACATGTGTTTTTGATGCATTTTGTATTTAGGCCAATAGGGTTTTGAGTATTGACTTTTATGCCACTTTGATGGTACTTGAATGACAGAGTGCAAAGTCGCATCAAAGTTGATCTAAAGTCACTCTAAATGAACAGAACTGTCATATTTTCCTATTAGCACAAAAAAAAGAGTTGCAGCAGTTAAAACTTGCATCATATTTGTATCAAACTCTCACCCATCCAAGGTGGCATCAAAGTCACATCAAATTGGTATCAAAGTCAATACTTTCCTATTGGCAAAAAAAGCAAAACGCATCAAAAATGCAACACTTTCTTTTTTTGGTGCAGTTCCATTAAAGTCTATTGTACAAACGCAATCTACGCTGTGGGTTAAAGAAGTCCCTGACCCTTAAAAAAAAAAAAAAAAGTACCTCCTCAAAACGCACAGATGTGAACTAGATCCATAGGAAATCGTGTTAAATGGACTGTAGCTTTTAGGCAAGGATCACACTAGCTAACACTCTGCGGCTCGATGCAATTCCAGCACACGCAACCACCTGCAGCCACATTGTGCTTCTATTGCAAGACACATTTCTGACGTCATTCTGAATGGCACCCCCATGTATCTCATCCCGCAGTGGTTTCTGAGTGGATGCATTTCTTAAAAGTAGCATGCACCTTTTGCTTGCATGTACCGCAGCATAGCAGCCTATTCAAATGAATGGTCTGCTGTGCCCACACTAGTGTGAACCGGGCCTAAGGAAACCCTCATATGAATCGCACAGGAACGCGCTGTGCATTCCTGTGTGTTTCATATGTGGGTCTATGTGATTCTTCTGAATGGGATGAAATTGCACTGCACCTTGCTAAAAGTAGTGTATGCACTTCTTTTTTTAAATGCACGGCAACCACATCGGGCCGGGGCGGGCAAACGCAATGCATTTGTGACCTGTGTTTTGGGTGTCATTAAATTTAACTGATCCCCCACAGCCGATCACAAGGGCATTGCGATCGGAATGCGGTGCAGGAAGGCGCATGGGAATGCAGCTATCCCGCACCGCATTCCAGCATGAACGAGCCCTTAAACCCATGGCTAGGACTGGTGTTAAATAACATCATGATGACCAAGGAGAGTACAGCTGTCAAAAGCGCCTGAAAAGCCCAAATTAGAATGTGTTTCCCCTATAGGTTTCCCAGGAAATTATTACATGTACAACAATGTTCCCCTCTTTTGGGCACCTCCATGGGTTGTATAGGATTATTATTACTGCATATAATTCTGATCCCAGAATAGACTCCAAACCTCTCTTTCCAAGATGCAGGCTCAGGGGTGTATTTACCACAAGGCAAACAAGGCATTTGCCTAGGGCGGCATTTTTCAGGGGGGCAGCAGCTTTTTTCAGGGGGGGCAGTACTGTCCCCTGAAAGAAGGAAAGGAAGAAGGGACACACACAGCACAGGGATCTGAGAGAGGCTGCGGGCTGCTGATGGTGTATGCAGAGTCTGACTCTTGTTCCAGGGGATGTCCAGAGCTGTGAAGGTGAGTGTCTTACCTCTTGCCGGAGTGTGGGGGGGGGCGTTTGCTGGTGTATGGGGGGCAGTGGTAGTAAAAGGCTCTCTCAGGTGGGGGGGCTGGGGTGTTGTTGGTCAATGTCTGGCTCTCTTCGTGGGGGAGAGGGGGTGTTGGTCAGTGTCAGGGTCTCTCTCTGTGGGGGGGAGGGGAGCCAATTTTTGTGTTGCCTAGGGCAGCATGAAACCTAAATACACCACTGCCCAGGCTAATGATTTACAGTAGCTTGAGCCTGAGCTCCCTACAAGCAAGATTAGGTGAAAATAAATGTGGGAGTAAGGCTCCATTCACACTGCACTGAGCATTTTTTCAAGCTTTTTTTCAGGCCTTTTTTGAGCATTATTTTGAGCAGATTTGCAAATGTTATAGGCGTTTTTTCAGGCATTTGTCTCTTAGGTGGTTTTGCTGTGGCCAATAGAAATAGAAACAGCTACTGTTTGAAAACGCCTTAAAAAAAACACTTAAAAAAATGTTTGAAAAAAACACTCATTTCCACTGTTCAGGTGTTTTCTGTTCAAATCTATGGAGACAAAATGCTCAGATCAGCCTAAAAAGTAGCCCAAGTGCTTTTTTGAGCAACAAAAGTTTTGCTATAGGCGACAGAACGCTTAAGTGTGAACAGGGCCCATTGGAAATAATGGGATTTTACTTGTTGAGTGTTTCTGAGCATTGAGCTTCGAACTGAAAAACGCTCAACTGTGGATGGGGTCTACCAAAAAAAATCACCTGCATTCTAGCTTGGTTCGGTGCTTGTATTAAGCACTGTCCTAGACAAAGCTTATACTCCTTAGGCTCCATTCACACTGATCTAAACATTTTCCATTTAAGCATTTTTTCAAGTGTTTTTTTTTTTTTTCTCAGGCATCTTTGAGCATTTTTTTAAAGCAGATTTGCAAATATTATAGGTGTTTTTTCAGGCATTTTTCAGGCATTTTTGCTATGGCCAATAGAAATAGCTGCTGTTTTAGCAGAAAACACCTGAAAAATAACACTTGAAAAAATGCTTGAAAAAATGCTCAATCCCACTGTTCAGGTATTTTCCATTCAAGTGTATGGGGATAAAACACAAGTAGTTTTTTGTGCGACAGGCACTTTGCTATAGGCGATGAAACGCTCATATGTGAACAAGGGCCATAGAAATAAATTTGATTTTGCTTGCTGAGCGTTTCTGAGCGTTAGGCGTCGAGCTGAAAAATGTCCTAGTGTGATTGGAGCGTAGTAAACTGTGAACACAGTGAACCTTGGGTAAAATGTGAGTGTTAGTGTTGGTAAACCTACTACATCCTACAGACAGGCTTCATTGCACAATGGATGGTAATGACGTCACCTACAGTAGATTGATGTCAGATTACACAATGCAGTAAATCATGGTATTGTCAGTACTTTGTGGATAGTAGTGGAAACCTTGTATACAGGGTCATTTTTAATACCTTGAGAAAGTCTATAGAAAAGGTTGATGTCATCATATACAGAGAAAACACAAATGACAAGCACTGTCATTGTAGAGTTGAATGCAGTTTATTCAGCATATATGTATAATGCAAGTCATGACTGCACATTACTCACCTCCTGCAATACAAAGGGCTGGCCAACAAACCAGGATGAGACTACTTAGTTTAGAAAAAGTGAGAGTTATTTACAAGTCTAGTGAGATTTAAAAATTACAGTTACTTGGCTAAAATGAAGATCCTCATCCTTGTGCTAAAGCTTTAAGAATCAGCCTGGGTTCACACTGATGTGATGTGGAATTTGCAGCGTTTTCTGTGCGAATGCTGCTCCACATCACAATCGCACCCCGTTTATGCGAACCGCTGTGGCTGAGTATGTTAACAACACCCCGAAATTGGTTCGCAATACGTGTTGCGATGTGCAGAATCAGATCGCATGGGTGTGAATACCCATGCGATCCAGTTCTAGTGTGGAACATAAAAAGGGTCATACACTTTTTTGGTGCAGATGTGGTGTGATTTGAGCCATACAAAATGTATGGCTCAAATCGCACAGCACAGTATTCGCATGTGATTTGCACAGGACTATTATTATTATACAGTATTTATAAAGCACCAATGGTTCGCTCAGCGCTGTACATTACAAAGGGGGACAGAACATGTGACAGAACAATACCAATACAATGCAAAACATGAGGGGATTGAGGGCCCTGCTCTTTCGAGCTTACAATCTAGGAGAGAGGGGATAGTGGTACAGGAGGAGATAGCTGTGGGGGATGGAGTGGTAGGAAGAGTGGAGGAGGTCGGCAGGTTAGCAGGGGGTGGGGTAGGCTTCCCTGAATAGATGGGTTTTCAGGGTGCGCCTAAAGGAGAGGAGAGTAGGTGATAATCTGATGGGTTGGGGCAGGGAGTTCCAGAGGATGGGTGGCACCCTGGAGAAGTCCTGGAGGCGGGCATGGGAAGAGGAGACCAGGGAACTAGAGAGAAGGAGGTCTTGTGAGGAGCGGAGTGTGCGTGCTGGGCGGTACTTGGATATTAGGTCAGTGATGTAGTACGGGGCAGTATGGTGGACAGCTTTGTAAGTCAGTGTTAGGATTTTGAATCTGATCCGTTGCGCAATCGGAAGCCAGTGGAGGGATTGGCAGAGGGGGGTGGTGGAGATGGAGCGGTTGGAAAGGTGAATGAGTCTGGCAGCCGTATTCAGGATCGACTGAAGCGGGGATAGCCAGCGGCGAGGCAGGCCAGTGAGGTGTGGTTCCTGTGTGAATCACATGCGATGTGCCGTACCACACAAGTGTGAACCCAGGCTTAAGCATTAAGGAAGAATGGGAATGATTTCCAAGTCAATGTTCACTCCAAGTGAATGCAATTAAAAAAAGGTGCATCTGTGTTCACCTTAAACATCCAATCATGTGCTAGAAAAAAATCCTATTTTCCAATGTTCCTTCCACAATTGTGTATTTAGAGTTCCTAGAGCTTCACCTTTTTCACTAACTGCAAATTCAACATAGTGAGAATGATTTACTAAACGAGTCCAGCATGTTTATATAATAAATTGTGTATATATTCACTTCAATTATCCAGTCCTGAAAAGGAAATTCCTGTTTACATAGTTCATCTGTGCATGATTAGAAAACTAAAGGGAATATTCACTCCTTTTATTGTGTGAACATTCTCAACTCCTTTAGTAAATGAATATGTTGAATTTTCAGTTAATGAATAAGGTGAGGCTCTGGTCAATACATACCCAATCGTGTGGGAGGAAGATTAAAAAATAGGATTGCTTAGTACATGATTGGCTAACCAGAATGAATATTCGCATCACTTATTGTGTGAACAGCATAAACTCCTGTAGTAATGCAGTCTCACTGGGGTTTATTTACTAAAGCTGGAGAGTGCAAAATCAGGCTCACTTCTGCATAGAAACCAATCAGCTTCTAACCTCAGCTTGTTCAATTAAGCTTTGGCAATGAAACCTGGAAGCTGATTGGTTTCTATGCAGACGTGAGCCTGACTTTGCACTCTCCAGCTTTAGTAAATAAACCCCACTATGTTGAATCTTGAGTTAGTAACTGAGGCTCTCGTCACTAAATTCCCCATCATGTGGGAGGAACATTACAAAATAGGGTTTTTAGTACATGATTGGATAACCAAAGTTATTCTTCACATTATTTATTGTGTGAACAACCTCAACCCCTTAGTAAATCTGTCTCACTATGTTGATCTGCAGTTAATGAATAACGTGAGGCTCTGGGTTACTAAATACCAGGGGCGGACTGACCATTTGGAAACTCGGGCACTGCCCGAAGGCCCGGGGTCAGTAGGGGGCCCCATGAGATGCCCCTGGTACCTTTTTCATAGGCTTTTTTGAGTTTGGGCAAGGACACAGGGGCCCCATGATCCCCTATTGCCCGGAGGCCCCATGATTTGTCAGTTCGCCCCTGCTAAATACCCAATCATGTTGGAGAAGCATAAAAAAATAGACTTTTTTTTAATGCATGACTGGATAACCAAAGTGAATACTCACATCATTTATTACATGAACAACCTCAACGCCTTTAGTAAATCTGTCTCACTAGATTGAACTTGCAGTTAATGAATAAGGTGAGGCTCTACTCACTTAATACTCAATCATGTTGGAGGAGCATTAAAAAACAGGATGTTTCTAGTACATGATTGGATAACCAAAGTGAATATTTGCATCATTATTGTGTGAACAACCTCAACTCCTTTAGTAAATCTGTCTCACTATGATGAACTTGCAGTTAATGAATAAGGTGAGGCTCTGGTCACTAAATATTCAATCATACTGGAGAAGCATTAAAACATTGAATTTTTTTAGTGCATGATTGGATAACCAAAGTGAATTCTCACATCATTTATTGTGTGAGCATTCTCAACTCCTTTAGTAAAGGAGTCTCACTATGTTGAACTTGCAGTTAATGAATAAGGCAAGGCTCTGGTCACTTAATACCCAATCATGTTGGAGGAGTAATAAAAAATAGGATGTTTAGTACATGATTGGCTAACCAGAGTAAATCTTCACATCATTATTGTGTGAACAACCTCAACTCCTTTAGTAAATCTGTCTCGCTATCAGGGGCAGACTGACAACTCATGGGGCCCCCGGGCAATAGGGGATCATGGGGCCCCTGTGTCCTTGCCCAAACTCAAAAAATCCTATGAAAAAGGTACCAGGGGCATCTCATGGGGCCCCTTACTGACCCTGGGCCCTCAGGCAGTGCCTGAGTTTCCAAATGATCAGTCCGCCCCTGCTCACTATGATGAACTTGCAGTTAATGAATAAGGTGAGGCTCTGGTTCACTAAATATCCAATCCTCATCAAAAGATTAGATTTTTTTAGTGCATAATTGGATAACCAAAGTGAATGTTCACATCATTATTGTGTGAACAACCTCAAATCCTTTAGTAAAGCAGTGACACTATGTTGAACCTTCAGTTAATAAATGAGGTTCTGGTCACTCTAAGGTTTATTTACAAAAGCTGGAGAGTGCAAAATTAGGTGCATTTCTGCATAGAAACCAATCAGCTTCCAGGTTTTACTGCCAAAGCTTAATTAACCACTTGCCTACCGGGCACTTATACCCCCTTCCTTACCAGGCCAATTTTCAGCTTTCAGCGCTGTCACACTTTGAATGACAATTGCGTGGTCATGCAACATTGTACCCATATGAAATTTTTATCATTTTTTTTCTCATAAATAGAGCTTTCTTTTGGTGGTATTTAATCATCGCTGGGTGTTTTACTTTTTGCGCTATAAACAAAACAATTGCAAAAAATTTTTTTAAAAAAGTTTCTTTGTTTCTATTATAAAATTTTGCAAACATGTAATTTTTCTCCTTCACTGATGTGCGTTGATGAGGCAGCAATGATGGGCACTGATAGGCGGCACTGATGGACACTGATAGGCAGCACTGAAGGGCACTGATAGGCAGCACTGATAGGCAGCACTAATGAGGTGGCATGGATAGGTGGCACTGATAGGTGGTACTGATGATGGGTACTGATAGCACTGATAGGCAGCACTGACTGGCAGCACTGCTGGGCACTGACTGGCGGCACTGCTGGGCATTGACTGGTGCAACTGTTGGGCACTGATTGGCACAATTGCTGGGCACTGACTGGTGGCACTGACTGGCGGCACTGCTGGGCTGTACTGATGGGCACAGATGGGTTGCACTGGTGGGCACAGGTGGGTGTCACTGCTGGGCACAGGTGGGTGGCACTGCTGGGCACAGGTGGGTGGCACTGCTGGGCACAGGTGGGTGGCACAGGTGTGTGGCACTGCTGGGCACTGGTGGGTGGCACATGTGGGTGGCACTGATAAGCACTGGTGGGTGGCACTGGTGGGCACAGGTGGATGGCACTGCTGGGCTCAGGTGGGCGGAGCTGGTGGGTGGCACTGCTGGGCACCGATCATCAGGCACCTGATGATCGGTGCCAATCCCTGCTCTGACAACTGCCGATTCTCGGCAGTACTTTCCTCACGCTTTAATAGCAAGAAGTGCAGCCGAGAACGGGCAATTGCATTTCCCTGTGATCAGTGTGTCATTGGATATGGCTGATCACGTGGTAAAAGGCCACTGTGATTGGCCTTTTACCACATCACGTGATCAGCTTTGTCCATAGGAGGGCACGCAGGAGAGCGCGTTCTGGGAGGACGTCATATGACCCTCTCCCAGAACTGGCCGGCCGCAGTGTACCCGTCATTCGGCTATCTGCGGTTGTCAACTGGTTAAACAAGTTAAAAGCTGATTGGCTATCATGCACAGCTGCACCAGATTCTGAGTGAACCAGTTTTAATAAATCTCCCTCACTGTGTGAACATGCTCAACTCCATCAGTAAATCAGTCTCACTATGCTGAACTTACAGTTAAAGTGGTAGTAAACTGCATCTGAAAGAAAAATTAAAAATCCCCTGCAAAGTAAAGGCATAACGTGCTAGTATGCATCGCATACTAGCACATTATGCAAAACTTACCTTAAGGCTAGATTCACACCTACGCAGGTTGCCTATATGCAATATATGCTTTTCTGCAGCTTTTCCATTGAAGTCTATAAAAAAATAAAAGAGCCACTTTTTGCATTAAAAAAATTCCCTGTCTCTTTCCAAAAAACACAATGGGTGAAAATGCATGTCCCATAGGAAATCATGTTAAATGGACTGTACTGTGTTTCTGCAAAATGCTGCAGAAAATGCTTAGGTGTGAACCAAAGTCCTCCAGCAGCACGTTGTCACCGCTGTAGAGGCTTCCATCTTCACCAGGTCTTCCTTCTGGGTTCACGAGCTCTTGCCATCTGGCTGGCTGAGCTACAATGATGTAACTCCTGTGCATGTGCATGGGAGTCTCTGGACACTGCACATGGGTATGCCATTCCTTCAGAACACATGCGCTGCTGTAAGGAAAGCCTGAATAGCTCCTAAACAGTGCACGTTTAGGAGATATTCTTTTTACCAAAAGGTAAGCTTTATTATAACTGTAACTGTATGTAAAAAGTAACAAAGTGACTTTACTACCACTTTAATGAATACGTTGAGGCTCTGATCACTAAGGTGTCCGTTTATGAACCAGCGGTAATAGATCGCTGCTCAGTTCTCTGGCATTCTCAGAGAACACAGTTCTCCTGTGAATGCCTTTTATGAAGCAGTTCTCCGAACGAAGGGAGAATGGTCTCCAAACGCTGGAAAACGGCTGATTTTACTATAATCTCGCGAGATTACAGTAAAAGATCAGTTTACTAAGCAGAGCTAAATTATCGCTGCTTAGTTTGCGGTCCCTCCGATTCTCCAGCTCTGGGCTGGAGAATCTGGAGGGAGAACACAGATCTCCGGTGAAGGGCTGAACATGTTCTCCACTGATCTGAGTGTCATAAACTGTGAATGACCAGAGAATAGCTGCGATTCAGAGGATCGCAGCTATTCTCTGGTCATTCACAGTTTATGACACATAAACGGACACCATAATACCCAATCATGTTGGAGGAGCATTAAAAAATAGGTTTTTTAGTACAAGACTGGATAACCAAAGTGAATCTTCATATCATTTATTGTGTGAACAACCTCAACCCCTTTAGTAAAGCAGTTTCACTATATTGAATCTGCAGTTAAGCCTGGTTCACATATCTGCGGCCGTGCAGGCTGCGTTTTGCACAGGTATGGGAGCCCATTTGTTTGTATGGACTCCTGTGCCTGTGACACGCAGGAAAGAAGTCCCTGCACTTCTGAAAACGCAGCCAGCACGGGAACCTTGCTTCCCAGTATGGTTGCGTTTTCCAGTGCAGGCGGCGAGCTATTAGAACTAATGGCACCCGCCCGTGGGTCCGCATTTCTCTGTGCGGGTGGTGTGGCTGCACGGATTTTCATGTGGATCCGCAGCAGCACCACCTGCACAGATGTGAACCTAGGGTCCATGAATAAGGTGAGGATCTGTGTCACTAAATACCCAATTGTGTTGGAGAAGCATTAAAAAAATTGATTTTTGTAGTGCATAATTGGATAACCAAAGTGAATATTCCCATCATTTATTGTGTGAACAACCTCAACTCCTATAGTAAATCAATCTAATTGCAGTTCATGAATAAGGTGAGGCTCTAATCACTTAATACCCAATCATGTTGGAGTAGCATTAAAAAATAGGATGTTTTTAGTACATGATTGGATAACCAAAGTGAATATTCACATCATTTATTGTGTGAACAGCATAAACTCCTTTAGTAAAGCAGTTTCCCTATGTTGAACTTGCAGTTAATGAATAAGGTGAGGCTCTGGGTCACTAAATACCCAATCGTGTTGGAGAAGCATTAAAACAAATTAGATTTTTTTTAGTGCATAATTGGATAACCAAAGTGAATATTCACATCATTTATTGTGTGAACAATCTCAACTCCTTTAGTACATCTGTCCCACTATGTTGAACTTGCAGTTCATGAATAAGGTGAGGCTCTAATCACTTAATACCCAATCATGTTGGAGGAGCATTACAAAATAGAATGTTTTTAGTACATGATTGGATAACCAAATAGAATATTCACATCATTGTTGTGTGAACAATCTCAACTCCTTTAGTAAACCAGTTTCACTATGTTGAACCTGCAGTTAATAAATTAAGTTCTGGTCACTCTAAATACCCAATCATGTTGGAGGAACATAAAAAAAAACCAGGATTGGATAACTGTAGTGGACCCTTACAATATGTGTTGTGTGAGCACTCTCACCTAATTAAGGTGTCCGTTTATGAACCAGCGGTAATAGATCGCTGCTCAGTTCTCCGGCATTTTCAGAGAACACAGTTCTCCTGTGAATGCCTTTTATGAAGCAGTTCTCCGAACGAAGGGAGAATGGTCTCCAAATGCTGGAGAACGGTCTACAAACGCTGGAAAACGGCTGATTTTACTATAATCTCGCGAAATTACAGTAAAAGATCAGTTTACTAAACAGAGGTAAATTATCGCTGCTTAGTTTGTGGTCCCCCCGATTCTCCAGCTCTGGGCTGGAGAATCTGGAGGGAGAACACAGATCTCCAGTGAAGGGCTGACATCGCTCCTCGCTGATCTCCTGAGTGTCATAAACTGTGAATGACCAGAGAATAGCTGCGATCTTCTGAATCGCAGCTATTCTCTGTGTCATAAATAGACACCTTAGTAAATCAACAACTCCAGTCTATGTAGGAATAAGCCTGGATGAGGCTAACTGTAGTGGATCCTTACACCATGTGTTGTGTGAGCATTCTCACCTAATTTAGGTGTCCGTTTATGAACCAGCGGTAATAGATCGCTGCTCAGTTCTCCGGCATTCTCGGAGAACACAGTTCTCCTATGAATACAGTTTATGCAACAGTTCTCCGAATGAAGGGAGAACGGTCTCCAAACGTTGGAGAACGGTCTACAAACTCTGGAAAATGGCTGATTTTACTATAATCTCGCGAGATTACAGTAAAAGATCAGTTTACTAAAGAGAGGCAAATTATCTCTGCTTAGTTTGCGGTCCCTCTGATTCTCCAGCTCTGGGCTGGAGAATCTGGAGGGAGAACACAGATCTCCAGTGAAGGGCTGACATGATCTCCTGAGTGTCATAAACTGTGAATGACCAGAGAATAGCTGAGATCCGTTGAATCGCAGCTATTCTCTGTGTCATAAAAGGACACCTATGTAAATTAATAACTCCAGTCTATGTAGGAATAAGCCTGGATGAGGCTAACTGTAGTGGATCCTTACACCATGTGTTGTGTGAGCATTCTCACCTAATTTAGTAAATCAATAACTCCAGTCTATGTAGGAATAAGCTGGGATGAGGCACAGAAACTACAGACCCCTGGTCTTATGACAGTAGTCAGGACCAGTAAAGGTCACCTCCAATCCCTTTGTGTTGGAAGGATGAAAGCTGTGGACTGTGCCCTTCAACTGCCTGGCTAGTTGGGCAGTTGTCTTGCCTTTGGCCAGATAAAATTGTCAAGTAATGAAAGAGAATGACTTTAGAAGAAAGAACAAAGGACAAGAAGGGGAAAGAAGATTGGGAAAGAACAGGAGTGTGGGAAACCATTGCAATGACTGAAAGAGACCCAACCCTAGGGAACCCTGGGGATGGTTAGTGTACAGGGAGGCTGCAATTGGCACTTCATAAACTGATCATTTTCAAATGTTCCGACCTTCATCTAAGCCTTGATGTATAAATTAAAAGCGGAACCAATTGATTAAAGCATGAGTCAGCCTTAAGGGGAAAGCCATGTAAGGATTGCAGGAGGAGAGGAATGCGCTGTGCCTGACCTCGCTGAGTGGCCCTATTAGCTCCAGGACTAGGCGGTGGCTGATAAATGACATCAAACCGCTTGGAGGTACACAGCCTAGAAGGTCCTCCGAGGTCCCCTCCCTGGCCCCTTCCAAAGGCCTTCCTGCCCCTGTCATCCGCTGCCTCCTTGTCCTTGTTACCAGCCAAGACCTTCACAAACATTTACTGATGGCATGAATTAAGTCTCATCTGTACAGGCCTTTCATCTCCTGCCTCTTCATAAGCCGGGAAACCCTTTCACTGCCGGCCAGCATTAGGTCTAAGTGCTTTACAAGGACTTGGATGAGTTCATCTCCTCCGCAATATAACAAAGCGTTATTACTAGGGGCGTAGTTCTCATTTATCCTGTGTTTGATCTCCTGGAAAAAAATTGCTTCTGGTAACCCTGTAATTGCCGGAGAATGTAACACTGCTGTTAGAGGTACCTACATTATGGACTCATCTGTAGCCAGATCACTGGGGATGCCCTGTCATCTACACTGCAGTGACCCTATCTCCATATCCCCAGCCAAAAAAAGCAACAAAACAGCATATTAGAATGATAGAAATTGTATATAGACTAGTTCACACTATATATATATATATATATATATTACAGAGAAAGAGAGAGAGAGGTGTGACTAGTGCTCACACAGGGGTGCAATCCATCATATAGAGTAGACACTAATTATCCGTACATAGGTACACTCCATTGGACTTGGCATCACAGGTAACATCCAAAAGTGTGGTACATCCAGGATAAGCTATATTCTTCAATGATTTGTATTAGAACAGTCTATGCATTTAGTTGATGCTGTACAATAATTACTACTTATACTATATTTTATATATAATGTTCACTAACAGTCTGGAGCAAGCCAACACACAAAGATATATATAATACTTCTTGTAGAATATCAACTAAATGCATGCATACAGACAGAGGTATACCACCACTAGTGTGTGTGTGTGTGTGTGTGTGTGTGTGTGTGTGTGTGTGTGTGTGTGTGTGTGTGTGTGTGTGTGTGTGTGTGTGTGTGTGTGTGTGTGTGTGTGTGTGTGTGTGTGTGTGTGTGTGTGTGTGTGTGTGTGTGTGTGTGTGTGTGTGTGTGTGTGTGTGTGTGTGTGTGTGTGTGTGTTTGAGAAAGAGGGGGGGGGGGGAGAGAGGTAGGGAGAACGGGATAGAGAGACAGAGAGGAGAGAGAGAGCGGGGGAGAGAGAGGTAGAGAGAACGGGATAGAGAGACAGAGAGGAGGGAGAGAGCGGGGGAGAGAGAGGTAGAGAGAACGGGAGAGAGAGACAGAGAGGAGAGAGAGAGAACGGGTGAGAGACAGAGAGGAGAGAGAGAAAACGGGAGAGAGACAGAGAGGAGAGAGAGAGCGGGGGAGAGAGAGGTAGAGAGAACGGGAGAGAGACAGAGAGGAGAGAGAGAGCGGGGGAGAGAGAGGTAGAGAGAACGGGAGAGAGACAGAGAGGAGAGAGAGAGCGGGGGAGAGAGAGGTAGAGAGAACGGGATAGAGAGACAGAGAGGAGAGAGGGGGGGAGAGAGACAGAGAGAGGAGAGAGAGAACGGGCGAGAGACAGAGAGGAGAGAGGGGGGGAGAGATAGAGGGGGAGAGAGAGGTAGAGAGAACGGGAGAGAGAGACAGAGAGGAGAGAGAGAGAGAACGGGCGAGAGACAGAGAGGAGAGAGAGGGGGGGGGAGAGATAGAGGGGGAGAGAGAGGTAGAGAGAACGGGAGAGACAGAGAGGAGAGAGAGAGAACGGGCGAGAGACAGAGAGGAGAGAGAGGGGGGGGAGAGATAGAGGGGGAGAGAGAGGTAGAGAGAACGGGAGAGAGAGACAGAGAGGAGAGAGAGAGCGGGGGAGAGAGAGGTAGAGAGAACGGGAGAGAGAGACAGAGAGGAGAGAGAGAGAACGGGCGAGAGACAGAGAGGAGAGAGAGGGGGGGGGAGAGATAGAGGGGGAGAGAGAGGTAGAGAGAACGGAGAGAGAGACAGAGAGGAGAGAGAGAGCGGGGGAGAGAGAGGTAGAGAGAACGGGAGAGAGAGACAGAGAGGAGAGAGAGAGAACGGGCGAGAGACAGAGAGGAGAGAGGGGGGGAGAGATAGAGGGGGAGAGAGAGGTAGAGAGAACGGGAGAGAGAGACAGAGAGGAGAGAGAGAGAACGGGCGAGAGACAGAGAGGAGAGAGGGGGGGGGGGAGAGAGACAGAGAGAGGAGAGAGAGAGAGTCTAGTGTTCTATCTCTGTGTCTATATGTATTTTTTATACATTATATTGAGAGAGAGAGAGAGAGAGAGAGAGAGAGAGAGAGAGAGAGAAATATAGTCTAGTGTTCTATCTCTGTGTCTTTATATGCGTGTGTGTGTTTTACACACACATATATATATATATATATATATACACATATATATATATACATACAGAGAGAGAGAGAATATAATCTAGTGTTCTATCTCTGTGTCTATATATGTGTACGTGTGTATTTTGTATATATATTTATATATAGAGATAGAGAAAGAGAGAGGGAGAGAGAAATATAATCTAGTGTTCTATCTCTGTACCTATGCATACATTTAGCTGATCTACTACCTATATTTATATTATTATTATTATTATTATTATTATTATTAATAATAATAATAATAATAATAATAATAATAATAATATTACAAGAGCCTGGTGCATGCATCCTCAGGAATATATTGATTTATAGTATGGTGGTAAATATTTTTGTCTGTTTGAATTTAGCTAATAAACTACTATAACTAGTACCTATACTATATTTATATAAAGTGTTATCTTCTATAATAGCACACGCGTATGTATATACAGTCCCCTGTTATACTTCTGTCTGTATGCATTCATTTAGCTGATGCACTACAATAACTACTACATATATTACATTTATAATATCATGTTTAGTACAACAGTCTGGTGCCTGCATACACACATAGATATATTAATTTTGTGTATGCAGTATAGTGTTAAATATCTGGATCTACTATATGCATGTATTTAGCTGATACACTACAATAGCCACTACATATACTATATTTATAATATCATGTATATTACAACAGTCTGGTGCCTGAAACCACAGAGATATGTTGATTTATATATACAGTATATGTGCTATGCTTAATTTTAGATGATAAACTACAAAAACTACTACATATACTATTTTTATATAGTGTTATCATTCCAGTCTGATACACACACACACACACACACACACACAAACTAGTGGTGGTATACCTCTGTCTGTATGCATGCATTTAGCTGATATTCTACAAGAAGTATTATATATATATATATATTAGATGATTAAAATACACTGTTTGTACATCCTGTCCATTCCTACTCCATAATGTCTGAAGACAAGCTCCTGGTGCAGCAAACACATATATTACACTTCTTTCTGTTTGATGGAGTTCCCATTGACTTTCAGCTAAACTCACATCTCTCTGCCTCCATCACCCATAATGATAAAAGAAAACACTTCCAGTAACTCGAGCCGTTAAATAACCATTGGTCTCAGCGAAGCCTGGCTTTGGAAAAGCCCCATCATCCAGTGGAAATGATATTAATAAATGGAATTCATCACTCGGCATATGCTAAATCATTTGCTTTCCCTTCTACCTGTGATTTATATCCTGGCCATAAACTCTGTTTCTGTTTTCTTCCCAAACCAGGAGATGGTTTAAAACTGTGTGGAAATGATGCCACCCACTAGAGGAATAGAGGCCACTTACAATGAATGTGGTGATGGGAGCTGGGAGGGTACT